>NC_088201.1:161364058-161666030 GCF_037126465.1 Ornithodoros turicata
TGTATGCGGTATTTTGGGCAACAGTGGCTGCCTGATGAACTTTGCACGTTTGTGCTTTCGACAATTGCAATATTTTCAAATTATAGGTGATTCTTTTTATTTTGTGCGTGCGGAATAAACACGCGTGTATGCGGTATTTTGGGCAACAGTGGCTGCCTGATGAGCTGTGTACGTTTATAATTTCCATAATTATACTATGTTCGAAGAATTATAGTGACTCTTTTTATTTTTTGCGTGCGGACTAAACAAGCGTGTATGCGGTATTTTATGCAACAGCGGCTGCCTGATGAACTTCGCACGTTTGTGCTTTTGACAATTGCAATATTTCCAAATTATAGGTGATTCTTTTTATTTTGTGCATGCGAGCTAAACACGCGTGTATGCTGTATTTTGGGCAACAGTGGCTGCCTGATGTCGAAAGCACAAACGTGCAAATTTCAATTGCAATATTTACAAATTATAGGTGAATCTTTTTTTGTGCGTGCGGACTAAACACGCGTGTATGTGGTATTTCGGACAACTGTGGCTGCACGATGAACTGTGCACGTTTATGCTTTCGACAATGGAATTATTTTCAAATCATAGGTGATTCTTTTTATTTTGTACGTGGGGACTAAACACGCGTGTATGCGGTATTTTGGGCAACAGTGACTGCCTGATGAAATTTGCTCGTTTGTGCTTTCGACAATTGCAATATTTCCAAATTATAGGTGATTCTTTTTATTTTGTGCGTGCGAGCTAAACACGCGTGTATGCGGTATTTTGGGCAACAGTGGCTGCCTGATGTCGAAAGCACAAACGTGCAAATTTCAATTGCAATATTTACAAATTATAGGTGATTTTTTTTGTGCGTGCGGACTAAACACGCGTGTATGTGGTATTTCGGACAACAGTGGTTGCACGATGAACTGTGCACGTTTATGCTTTCGACAATGGCATTATTTTCAAATCATAGGTGATTCTTTTTATTTTGTACGTGCGGACTAAACACGCGTGTATGCGGTATTTTGGGCAAGAGTGGCTGCCTGATGAAATTTGCACGTTTGTGCTTTCGACAATTGCAATATTTTCAAATTATAGGTGATTCATTTTATTTTGTACGTGCGGACTAAACACGCGTGTATGCGGTATTTTGGCAAAGTGGCTGCCCGATGAACTGTGCACGTTTATGCCAACGACAATGGCATTATTTCCAAATTATAGGTGATTCTTTTTATTTTGTGCGTGCGGAATAAACACGCGTGTATGCCATATTTTGGGCAACAGTGGCTGCCCGATGAACTGTGCACGTTTATGCTTTCGACAATGGCATTATTTTCAAATCGTAGGTGATTCTTTTGATTTTGTACGTGCGGACTAAACACGCACGTAAGCGGTATTTTGGGCAACAGTGGCTGCCTGATGAAATTTGCACGTTTGTGCTTTCGACTATTCCAATATTTCAAAATTATAGGTGATTCTTTTTATTTTGTGCGTGCGGACTAAACACGCGTGTATGCTGTATTTCGGACAACAGTGGCTGCCCGATGAACTGTGCACGTTTATGCTTTCGACAATGGCATTATTTTCAAATCATAGGTTATTCTTTTTATTTTGTACGTGCGGACTAAACACGCGTGTATGCGGTATTTTGGGCAACAGTGGCTGCCTGATGAAATTTGCACGTTTGTGCTTTCGACAGTTGCAATATTTTCAAATTATAGGTGATTCTTTTTATTTTGTGCGTGCGGACTAAACACGCGTGTATGCGGTATTTTGGGGCAAAGTGGCTGCCTGATGAACTTTGCACGTTTGTGCTTTCGACAATTGCAATAATTTCAAATAATAGGTGATTCTTTTTAATTTGTGCGTGCGGACTAAACACGCGTGTATGCGGTATTTTCGGCTACATTGGCTGCCTCATGAACTTTGCACGTTTGTACTTTCGACAATTGCAATATTTTCAAATTATAGGTGATTCTTTTTATTTTGTGCGTGCGGACTAAACACGCGTGCATGCGGTATATCGGACAACAGTGGCTGCCCGATGAACTGTGCACGTTTATGCTTTCGACAATGGCATTATTTTCAAATAATAGGTTATTCTTTTTATTTTGTACGTGCGGACTAAACACGCGTGTATGCGGTATTTTGGGCAACAGTGGCTGCCTCACGAAATTTGCACGTTTGTGCTTTCGACAATTGCAATATTTCCAAATTATATGTGATTCTTTTTATTTTGTGCGTGTGGACTAAACAGGCGTGTATGCGGTATTTCGGACAACAGTGGCTGCCCGATGAACTGTGCACGTTTATGCTTTCGACTATGGCATTAATTTCAAATCATAGGTGATTCTTTTGATTTTGTACGTGCGGACTAAACACGCGTGTATGCGGTATTTTGGGCAACAGTGGCTGCCTGATGAAATTTGCACGTTTGTGCTTTCGACAATTGCAATAATTTCAAATTATAGGTGATTCTTTTTAATTTGTGCGTGCGGACTAAACACGCGTGTATGCGGTATTTTGAGCAACAGTGGCTGCCTGATGAGCTGTGTACGTTTATAATTTCCATAATTATACTATGTTCGATTTATAGTGATTCTTTTTATTTTGTACATGCGGACTAAACACGCGTGTATGCGGTAATTCGGGCAAAGTGGCTGCCTCATGAACTTTGCACGTTTATGCTTTCGACAATTGCAGTATTTTCAAATTATAGGGGATTCTTTTTATTTTGTGCGTGCGGAATAAACACGCGTGTATGCGGTATTTGGGGCAACAGTGGCTGCCTGATGAGCTGTGTATGTTTGTAATTTCCATAATTATACTATGTTCGAATTATAGTGATTCTTTTTATTTTGTGCGTGCGGACTAAACACGCGTGTATGCGGTATTTAGGACAACAGTGGCTGCCTGATGAACGGTGCACGTTTGTGCTTACGACAATTGCAATATTTCCAAATTATAGGTGATTCTTTTTATTTTGTGCGTGCGGACTAAACAGGCGTGTATGCGGTATTTCGCACAAAAGTGGCTGCCCGATGAACTGTGCACGTTTATGCTTTCCACAAAGGCATTAATTTCAAATCGTAGGTGATTCTTTTGATTTTGTACGTGCAGACTAAACAAGCGTGTATGCGGTATTTTGGGATACATTGGCTGCCTCATGAACTTTGCACGTTTGTGCTTTCGACAATTGTATTATTTCCAAATTATAGGTCGTTCTTTTTATTTTGTGCGTGCGTACTAAGCACGCGTGTTTGCGGTATTTCAGACAACAGTGGCTGCGCGATGAACTGTGCACGTTTATGCTTTCGACAATGGCATTATTTTCAAATCATAGGTGATTCTTTTTATTTTGTGCGTGCGGACTAAACACGAGTGTATGCGTTATTTTGTGCAACAGTGGCTGCCTGATGAAACTCGCACGTTTGTGCTTTCGACAATTGCAATATTTTCAAATTATAGGTGATTCTTTTTATTTTGTGCGTGCGGACTAAACACGCGTGTATGCGGTTTTTGGGCAACACTGGCTGCCTGATGAATTGTGTACGTTTATAATTTTCATAATTATACTATTTTCAAATTATAGGTGATTATTTTTATTTTGTGCGTGCGAACTAAACACGCGTGTATGCGGTGTTTCGGGCAACAGTGGCTGCCTGATGAACTTTGCACGTTTGTGCTTTCGAGAATTGCATTATTTTCAAATTATAGGTGATTCTTTTTATTTTGTGCGTGCGGACTAAACACGCGTGCATGCGGTATTTCGAACAACAGTGGCTGCCCGATGAACTGTGCACGTTTATGCTTCCGACAATGGCATTATTTTCAAATACTAGGTGACTATTTTGATTTTGTACGCGCTGACTAAACACGAGTGTATGCGGTATTTTGGGCAACAGTGGCTACCCGATGAACTGTGCATGTTTGCGCTTTTGACAATGGCATTATTTCTAAATCATAGGTGATACTTTTGATTTTGTACGTGCGGACTAAACACGAGTGTATGCGGTATTTTGGACAACAGTGGCTGCCTGATGAAACTTGCACGTTTGCGCTTTTGACAATTGAAATATTTTCAAGTTATAGGTGATTTTTTTATTTTGTGCGTGCGGACTAAACACGCGTGTATGCCGTATTTCGGGCAACAGTGGCTGCCTGATGAACTGTGCACATTTATAATTTCCATAAATATACTATTTTCGAATTATAGGTGATTCATTTTGTTTTGTACGTGCGGACTAAACACGCGTGTATGCGGTATTTCGGGCAACAGTGACTGCCTGATGAACTTTGCACGTTTGTGCTTTCGACAATTGCAATATTTTCAAATAATAGGTGATTCTTTTTATTTTGTTCGTGCGGACTAAACACGCGTGCATGAGGTATTTCGAACAACAGTGGCTGCCCGATGAACTGTGCACGTTTATGCTTCCGACAATGGCATCATTTTCAAATATTAGGCGATTCCTTTGATTTTGTACGCGCTGACTAAACACGACTGTATGCGGTATTTTGGACAACAGTGGCTGCCTGATGAAATTTGCACGTTTGTGCTTTCGAATATTGCAATACTTTCAAATTATAGGTGATTCTTTTTATTTTGTGCGTGCGGACTAAACACGCGTGTATGCGGTATCTCGGGCAACAGTGGCTGCCTGATGAACTTTGGACGTTTGTGCTTTCGACAATTGCATTATTTTCAAATTATAGGTGATTCTTTTTATTTTGTGCGTGCGGACTAAACACGCGTGCATGCGGTATTTCGAACAACAGTGGCTGCCCGATAAACTGTGCATGTTTATGCTTCCTACAATTGCATTATTTTCAAATTGTAGGTGATTCATTTTCTAAGCGGCGACTAAACACGCGTGTACGCGGTAGTTTGGGCAACAGTGGCTGCCTGATGAAATTTGCACGTTTGCGCTTTTGACAATTGCAATATTTTCAAATTATAGGTGATTCTTTTTATTTTGTGCGTGCGGACTAAACACGAGTGTATGCGGTATTTGGGCCAACAGCGGCTGCCTGATGAACTTTGCACGTTTGTGCTTTCGACAATTGCATTATATTCAAATATTAGGGGATTCTTTTGATTTTGTATGTGCGGACTAAACACGCGTGTATGCGGTATTTGGGGCAACAATGGCTGCCTGATGAACTGTGTACGTTTATAATTTCCATATATTATACGATTTTTGAATTATAGGTCATTGTTTTTAGTTTGTACGTGCGGACTAAACACGCGTGTATGCGGTATTTTGGGCAACAGCGGCTGCCCGATGAACTGTGCACGTTTATGCTTTCGACAATGGCATTATTTTCAAATCCTAGGTGATTGTTTTGATTTTGTACGTGCGGACTAAACACGCGTGTATGCGGTATTTTGGGCAACAGTGGCTGCCTGATGAAATTTGCACGTTTGTGCTTTGGACAATTGCAATATTTCCAAATTATAGGTGATTCTTTTTATTTTGTGCGTGCGGACTAAACACGCGTGTATGCGGTATTTCAGACAACAGTGGCTGCCTGATGAACTGTGCACGTTTATGCTTTCTACAATTGCATTATTTTCAAACTGTAGGTGATTCTTTTGATTTTGTACGTGCGGACTAAACACGAGTGTATGCGGTATTTTGGACAACAGTGGCTGCCTGATGAAACTTGCACGATTGCGCTTTTGACAATTGAAATATTTTCAAGTTATAGGTGATTTTTTTATTTTGTGCGTGCGGACTAAACACGCGTGTATGCGGTATTTCGGGCAACAGTGGCTGGCCGATGAACTGTGCACGTTTATGCTTCCGACAATGGCATTATTTTCAAATATTAGGTGATTCCTTTGATTTTGTATGCGCTGACTAAACACGCGTGTATTCGGTGTTTGGGCAACACTGGCTGTCTGATGAACTGTGTACATTTATAATTTTCATAATTATACTATTTTCAAATTATAGGTGATTATTTTTATTTTGTACATGCGGACTAAACACGCGTGTATGCGGTATTTCGGGCAACAGTGGCTGCCTGATGAACTTTGCACGTTTGTGCTTTGGACAATTGCATTATTTTCAAATTATAGGTGAGTCTTTTTATTTTGTGCGTACGGACTAAACACGCGTGCATGCGGTATTTCGAACAACAGTGGCTGCCCGATGAACTGTGCACGTTTATGCTTACGACAATGGCATTATTTTCAAATACTAGGTGATTATTTTGATTTTGTACGCGTTGACTAAACACGCGTGTATGCGCTATTTTGGGAAACAGTGGCTACCCGATGAACTGTGCATGTTTGCGCTTTTGACAATGGCATTATTTCTAAATCATAGGTGATACTTTTGATTTTGTACGTGCGGACTAAACACGAGTGTATGCGGTATTTCGGGCAACAGTGGCTGCCTGATGAACTTTGGACGTTTGTGCTTTCGACAATTGCATTATTTTCAAATTATAGGTGATTCTTTTTATTTTGTGCGTGCGGACTAAACACGCGTGCATGCGGTATTTCGAACAACAGTGGCTGCCCGATAAACTGTGCATGTTTATGCTTCCTACAATTGCATTATTTTCAAATTGTAGGTGATTCTTCTTCTAAGCGGCGACTAAACACACGTGTACCCGGTATTTTGGGCAACAGTGGCTGCCTGATGAAATTTGCACGTTTGCGCTTTTGACAATTGCAATATTTTCAAATTATGGGTGATTCTTTTTATTTTGTGCGTGTGGACTAAACACGCGTGTATGCGGTATTTGGGGCAACAGCGGCTGCCTGATGAACTGTGTACGTTTATAATTTCCATAATTATAATATTTTCAAATTATAGGTTAATTTTTTCATTTTGTACGTGCGGACTAAACACGCGTGTATGCGGTATTTTGGGCAACAGAGGCTGCCTGATGAACTTTGCACGTTTGTGCTTTCGACAATTGCAATATTTCCAGATTATAGGTCATTCTTTTTAGTTTGTGTGTGCGGACTAAGCACGCGTGTATGCGGTATTTCGGACAACAGTAGCTGCCTGATGAACTGTGCACGTTTATGCTTTCTACAGTTGCATTATTTTTAAATTGTAGGCGATTCTTTTTACTTTGTACGTGCAGAATAAACACGCGTGTATGCGGTATTTTGGGCAACAGTGGCTGCCTGATGAAATTTGACCGTTTGCGCTTTTGACAATTGAAATATTTTCAAGTTATAGGTGATTTTTTAATTTTGTGCGTGCGGACTAAATACGCGTGTATGCGGTATTTCGGGCAACAGTGGCTGCCTGATGAACTGTGTACGTTTATAATTTCCATAAATATACTATTTTCGAATTATAGGTGATTCTTTTTGTTTTGTACGTGCGGACTAAACACGCGTGTATGCGGTATTTCGGGCAACAGTGGCTGCCTGATGAACTTTGCACGTTTGTGCTTTCGACAATTGCAATATTTTCAAATTATACGTGATTCTTTTTATTTTGTGCGTGCGGACTAAACACGCGTGCATGCGGTATTTCGAACAACAGTGGCTGCCCGATGAACTGTGCACGTTTATGCTTCCGACAATGGCATTATTTTCAAATATTAGGTGATTCTGTTGATTTTGTACGCGCAGACTAAACACGCGTGTATGCGGTTTTTGGGCAACACTGGCTGCCTGATGAACTGTGTACGTTTATAATTTTCATAATTATACTATTTTCAAATTATAGGTGATTATTTTTATTTTGTGCGTGCGAACTAAACACGCGTGTATGCGGTATTTCGGGCAACAGTGGCTGCCTGATGAACTTTGCACGTTTGTGCTTTCGACAATTGCATTATTTTCAAATTATAGGTGATTCTTTTTATTTTGTGCGTGCGGACTAAACACGCGTGCATGCGGTATTTCGAACAACAGTAGCTGCCTGATGAACTGTGCACGTTTATGCTTCCGACAATTGGAATATTTTCAAATTATAGGTGATTCTTTTTATTTTGTACGTGCAAACTAAACACGCGTGTATGCGGTATTTCGGGCAACAGTGGCTGCCTGATGAACTTTGCACGTTTGTGCTTTCGACAATTGCATTATTTTCAAATTATAGGTGATTCTTTTTACTTTGTACGTGCAGAATAAACACGCGCGTATGCGGTATTTTGGGCAACAGTGGCTGCCTGATGAAATTTGCACGTTTGCGCTTTTGACAATGGCATTATTTCGAAATCATAGGTGATACTTTTGATTTTGTACGTGCGGACTAAACACGAGTGTATCCGGTATTTTGGGCAACAGTGGCTGCCTGATGAAACCTGCACGTTTGCGCTTTTGACAATTGAAATATTTTCAAGTTATAGGTGATTTCTTTTATTTTGTGCGTGCGGACTAAACACGCGTGTATGCGGTATTTCGGGCAACAGTGGCTGCCTGATGAACTTTGCACGTTTATGCTTACGACAATGGCATTATTTTCAAATACTAGGTGATCATTTTGATTTTGTACGCGTTGACTAAACACGCGTGTATGCGGTATTTCGGGCAAGAGTGGCTGCCTGATGAAGTTTGGACGTTTGTGCTTTCGACAATTGCATTATTTTCAAATTATAGGTGATTCTTTTTATTTTGTGCGTGCGGACTAAACACGCGTGCATGCGGTATTTCGAACAACAGTGGCTGCCCGATAAACTGTGCATGTTTATGCTTCCTACAATTGCATTATTTTCAAATTGTAGGTGATTCTTTTTCTAAGCGGCGACTAAACACGCGTGTACGCGGTATTTTGGGCAACAGTGGCTGCCTGATGAAATTTGCACGTTTGCGCTTTTGACAATTGCAATATTTTCAAATTATAGGTGATTCTTTTTATTTTGTGCGTGCGGACTAAACACGAGTGTATGCGGTATTTGGGCCAACAGCGGCTGCCTGATGAACTTTGCACGTTTGTGCTTTCGACAATTGCATTATTTTCAAATATTAGGGGATTCTTTTGATTTTGTATGTGCGGACTAAACACGCGTGTATGCGGTATTTGGGGCAACAATGGCTGCCTGATGAACTGTGTACGTTTATAATTTCGATATATTATACGATTTTTGAATTATAGGTCATTCTTTTTAGTTTGTACGTGCGGACTAAACACGCGTGTATGCGGTATTTTGGGCAACAGCGGCTGCCCGATGAACTGTGCACGTTTATGCTTTCGACAATGGCATTATTTTCAAATCCTAGGTGATTGTTTTGATTTTGTACGTGCGGACTAAACACGCGTGTATGCGGTATTTTGGGCAACAGTGGCTGCTTGATGAAATTTGCACGTTTGTGCTTTGGACAATTGCAATATTTCCAAATTATAGGTGATTCTTTTTATTTTGTGCGTGCGGACTAAACACGCGTGTATGCGGTATTTCCGACAACAGTGGCTGCCTGATGAACTGTGCACGTTTATGCTTTCTACAATTGCATTATTTTCAAACTGTAGGTGATTCTTTTGATTTTGTACGTGCGGACTAAACACGAGTGTATGCGGTATTTGGGCCAACAGCGGCTGCCTGATGAACTTTGCACGTTTGTGCTTTCGACAATTGCATTATTTTCAAATATTAGGGGATTCTTTTGATTTTGTATGTGCGGACTAAACACGCGTGTATGCGGTATTTGGGGCAACAATGGCTGCCTGATGAACTGTGTACGTTTATAATTTCGATATATTATACGATTTTTGAATTATAGGTCATTCTTTTTAGTTTGTACGTGCGGACTAAACACGCGTGTATGCGGTATTTTGGCCAACAGCGGCTGCCCGATGAACTGTGCACGTTTATGCTTTCGACAATGGCATTATTTTCAAATCCTAGGTGATTGTTTTGATTTTGTACGTGCGGACTAAACACGCGTGTATGCGGTATTTTGGGCAACAGTGGCTGCTTGATGAAATTTGCACGTTTGTGCTTTGGACAATTGCAATATTTCCAAATTATAGGTGATTCTTTTTATTTTGTGCGTGCGGACTAAACACGCGTGTATGCGGTATTTCCGACAACAGTGGCTGCCTGATGAACTGTGCACGTTTATGCTTTCTACAATCGCATTATTTTCAAACTGTAGGTGATTCTTTTGATTTTGTACGTGCGGACTAAACACGAGTGTATGCGGTATTTTGGACAACAGTGGCTGCCTGATGAAACTTGCACGTTTGCGCTTTTGACAATTGAAATATTTTCAAGTTATAGGTGATTTTTTTATTTTGTGCGTGCGGACTAAACACGCGTGTATGCGGTATTTCGGGCAACAGTGGCTGCCTGATGAACTGTGCACGTTTATAATTTCCATAAATATACTATTTTCGAATTATAGGTGATTCTTTTTGTTTTGTGCGTGCGGACTAAACACGCGTGTATGCGGTATTTCGGGCAACAGTGACTGCCTGATGAACTTTGCACGTTTGTGCTTTCGACAATTGCAATATTTTCAAATTATAGGTGATTCTTTTTATTTTGTGCGTGCGGACTAAACACGCGTGCATGCGGTATTTCGAACAACAGTGGCTGCCCGATGAACTGTGCCCGTTTATGCTTCCGACAATGGCATTATTTTCAAATATTAGATGATTCCTTTGATTTTGTATGCGCTGACTAAACACGCGTGTATGCGGTTTTTGGGCACCACTGGCTGCCTGATGAACTTTGCACGTTTGTGCTTTGGACAATTGCATTATTTTCAAATTATAGGTGAGTCTTTTTATTTTGTGCGTGCGGACTAAACACGCGTGCATGCGGTATTTCGAACAACAGTACCTGCCCGATGAACTGTGCACGTTTATGCTTCCGACAATTGCAATATTTTCAAATTATAGGTGATTCTTTTTATTTTGTACGCGTTGACTAAACACGCGTGTATGCGCTATTTTGGGAAACAGTGGCTACCCGATGAACTGTGCATGTTTGCGCTTTTGACAATGGCATTATTTCTAAATCATAGGTGATACTTTTGATTTTGTACGTGCGGACTAAACACGAGTGTATGCGGTATTTCGGGCAACAGTGGCTGCCTGATGAACTTTGGACGTTTGTGCTTTCGACAATTGCATTATTTTGAAATTATAGGTGATTCTTCCCCAAGAACACAATGACCTCCTGTGTACGTCCGAGGAAAGTCATTAGCGGACAGGGATAACATCCCCAGGACTTCCCTACCAGTTCCTCAATTTGTTAGAAATGTGACAAAGTGAGACTCCCCGTCATATCCTCAGGACCTCCTATGGGAGCTACCACATGACGCGGCTAGTACAACTCTGGGAGCAAGCAAATACCTTAGTGAATTATTTATTTTGGGAAGTGAGGGCACATTTGCAGCACCCAGTCAGAGTGTGCGAGATTTTTTTTTTTTTTAACCTCGGTCACCAGCTACCATTTGAGGTTTCTCATCTGTATTTGTTCAGCATATTTCTCATCACAAACAATGAGTGTCACGGTTTAGAAATCAAAAAAAGAGATATATATATATAAGGCCCGTAGGTCACAAAACAACCGAAATCACTTAGAAAGGCATATGGTGCAGCAGCATTTCCTTTCCAAGACAAAACAAATACAACTTATTGCTTGTCTTGCAAACTTCAGCTGATTCGGGAGTCCTCTTCGCATCTAAGTCAAAACAAAGGGTGAGGTGTCTAAATTTAACTTGATTTTGCCCATAACCAACAATGAACTGAGAAATTCGTTGGAGTATTAAATCGCTATCAAGGTAGTGTCCGTGTTTCTTACTGCTTTGGTTTGAGGCATGCATCGTAACTGAAGCTTGGGCAGTGAAACGCTATTATTTTTTGTCTCTTCGGACATAAAAGGCTCCGTGCAACCTCCTGCCAGGGACCCTTTGTGGAAACTCACGCAACAAGACCGCTGTGAAAGGTCTACCAAACTGTATTTTACTGCACGTCAAACGCTGCACATGGACGAATTCCTTTAAAATCCGAAGCTCAGTATTTGCACCCCTATATCTGTCTTTATTTTATATTTTTGTTTGTATTTTTTAAGTTTATGCATGAGCACTCCTTCTTTGATATTTTATTGGGTAATGAGAAATAAATCGGGAACTTGATAACTGCTAGCAGGTATTAAAATGCACAATTCAGTATTAAAGTAATTTACTTCTCCTGTGCTTGTCCTCCGGTTGACGACCGCAGGATGTACGCAAATGACAGTCACTGGAAGTTCCTATGATGACCGCCTGGGGACCTCCTCCGTTCATCCCATCACGGACGAGGACGTGATGACACTTTGAGGACATCCCGAGGACCGCGTGTGTTCTTGGGGTTTTTATTTTGTGCGTGCGGACTAAACACGCGTGCATGCGGTATTTCGAACAACAGTGGCTGCCCGATAAACTGTGCATGTTTATGCTTCCTACAATTGCATTATTTTCAAATTGTAGGTGATTCTTTTTCTAAGCGGCGCCTAAACACACGTGTACCCGGTATTTTGGGCAACAGTGGCTGCCTGATGAAATTTGCACGTTTGCGCTTTTGACAATTGCAATATTTTCAAATTATGGGTGATTCTTTTTATTTTGTGCGTGTGGACTAAACACGCGTGTATGCGGTATTTGGGGCAACAGCGGCTGCCTGATGAACTGTGTACGTTTATAATTTCCATAATTATAATATTTTCAAATTATAGGTTAATTTTTTTCATTTTGTACGTGCGGACTAAACACGCGTGTATGCGGTATTTTGGGCAACAGAGGCTGCCTGATGAACTTTGCACGTTTGTGCTTTCGACAATTGCAATATTTCCAGATTATAGGTCATTCTTTTTAGTTTGTGTGTACGGACTAAATACGCGTGTGTGCGGTATTTCGGGCAACAGTGGCTGCCTGATGAACTGTGTACGTTTATAATTGCCATAAATATACTATTTTCGAATTATAGGTGATTCTTTTTGTTTTGTACGTGCGGACTAAACACGCGTGTATCCGGTATTTCGGGCAACAGTGGCTGCCTGATGAACTTTGCACGTTTGTGCTTTCCACAATCGCAATATTTTCAAATTATACGTGATTCTTTTTATTTTGTGCCTGCGGACTAAACACGCGTGCATGCGGTATTTCGAACAACAGTGGCTGCCCGATGAACTGTGCACGTTTATGCTTCCGACAATGGCATTATTTTCAAATATTAGGTGATTCTGTTGATTTTGTACGCGCAGACTAAACGCGCGTGTATGCGGTTTTTGGGCAACACTGGCTGCCTGATGAACTGTGTACGTTTATAATTTTCATAATTATACTATTTTCAAATTATAGGTGATTATTTTTATTTTGTGTGTGCGAACTAAACACGCGTGTATGCGGTATTTCGGGCAACAGTGGCTGCCTGATGAACTTTGCACGTTTGTGCTTTCGACAATTGCATTATTTTCAAATTATAGGTGATTCTTTTTATTTTGTGCGTGCGGACTAAACACGCGTGCATGCGGTATTTCGAACAACAGTAGCTGCCCGATGAACTGTGCACGTTTGTGCTTTCGACAATTGCATTATTTTCAAATTATAGGTGATTCTTTTTACTTTGTACGTGCAGAATAAACACGCGTGTATGCGGTATTTTGGGCAACAGTGGCTGCCTAATGAAATTTGCACGTTTGCGCTTTTGACAATGGCATTATTTCGAAATCATAGGTGATACTTTTGATTTTGTACGTGCGGACTAAACACGAGTGTATCCGGTATTTTGGGCAACAGTGGCTGCCTGATGAAACCTGCACGTTTGCGCTTTTGACAATTGAAATATTTTCAAGTTATAGGTGATTTCTTTTATTTTGTGCGTGCGGACTAAACACGCGTGTATGCCGTATTTCGGGCAACAGTGGCTGCCTGATGAACTCTGCACGTTTATAATTTCCATAAATATACTATTTTCGAATTATAGGTGATTCTTTTTGTTTTGTACGTGCGGACTAAACACGTGTATTGGTATTTCGAGCAACAGTGGCTGCCTGATGAACTTTGCACGTTTGTGCTTTCGACAATTGCAATATTTTCAAATTATAGGTGATTCTTTTTATTTTGCGCGTGCGGACTAAACACGTGTGCATGCGGTATTTCGAACAACAGTGGCTGCCCGATGAACTGTGCACGTTTATGCTTCCGACAATGGTATTATTTTCAAATATTAGGTGATTCTTTTGATTTTGTACGCACAGACTAAACACGCGTGTACACGGTTTTTGGGCAACACTGGCTGCCTGATGAACTGTGTACGTTTATAATTTTCATAATTATACTATTTTCAAATTATAGGTGATTATTTTTATTTTGTGCGTGCGAACTAAACACGCGTGTATGCGGTATTTCGGGCAACAGTGGCTGCCTGATGAACTTTGCACGTTTGTGCTTTCGAGAATTGCATTATTTTCAAATTATAGGTGATTCTTTTTATTTTGTGCGTGCGGACTAAACACGCGTGCATGCGGTATTTCGAACAACAGAAGCTGCCCGATGAACTGTGCACGTTTATGCTTCCGACAATTGCAATATTTTCAAATTATAGGTGATTCTTTTTATTTTGTGCGTGAGGACTAAACACGCGTGCATGCAGTATTTCGAACAACAGTGGCTGCCCGATGAACTGTGCACGTTTATGCTTCCGACAATGGCATTATTTTCAAATACTAGGTGATTATTTTGATTTTGTACGCGCTGACTAAACACGCGTGTATGCGCTATTTTGGGCAACAGTGGCTACCCGATGAACTGTGCATGTTTGCGCTTTTGACAATGGCATTATTTCTAAATCATAGGTGATACTTTTGATTTTGTACGTGCGGACTAAACACGAGTGTATGCGGTATTTTGGACAACAGTGGCTGCCTGATGAAACTTGCACGTTTGCGCTTTTGACAATTGAAATATTTTCAAGTTATAGGTGATTTCTTTTATTTTGTGCGTGCGGACTAAACACGCGTGTATGCGGTATTTCGGGCAACAGTGGCTGCCTTATGAACTGTGCACGTTTATAATTTCCATCAACATACTATTTTCGAATTATAGGTGATTCTTTTTGTTTTGTACGTGCGGACTAAACACGCGTGTATGCGGTATTTGGGCAACACTTGCTGCCTGATGAACTGTGTACATTTATAATTTTCATAATTATACTATTTTCAAATTATAGGTGATTCTTTTTGTTTTGTACGTGCGGACTAAACACGCGTGTATGCGGTATTTCGGGCAACAGTGGCTGCCCGATAAACTGTGCATGTTTATGCTTCCTACAATTGCATTATTTTCAAATTGTAGGTGACTCTTTTTCTAAGCGGCGACTAAACACGCGTGTACGCGGTATTTTGGGCAACAGTGGCTGCCTGATGAAATTTGCACGTTTGTGCTTTCGACAATTGCATTATTTTCAAATTATAGGTGATTCTTTTTATTTTGTGCATGCGGACTAAACACACGTGCATGCGTTATTTCGGACAACAGTGGCTGCCGGATGAACTGTGCACGTTTATGCTTCCGACAATGGCATTATTTTCAAATATTAGGGGATTCTTTTGATTTTGTACGTGCGGACTAAACACGCGTGTATGCGGTATTTGGGCAACAGTGGCTGCCTGATGAACTGTGCACGTTTATGCTTCCGACAATGGCAGTATTTTCAAATATTAGGGGATTCTTTTGATTTTGTACGTGCGGACTAAACACGCGTGTATGCGGTATTTGGGCAACAATGGCTGCCTGATGAACTGTGCACGTTTATGCTTTCGACAATGGCATTATTTTCAAATCCTAGGTGATTGTTTTGATTTCGTACGTGCGGACTAAACACGCGTGTATGCGGTATTTTGGGCAACAGTGGCTGCCTGATGAAATTTGCACGTTTGTGCTTTGGACAATTGCAATATTTCCAAATTATAGGTGATTCTTTTTATTTTATGCGTGCGGACTAAACACGCGTGTATGCGGTATTTCAGACAACAGTGGCTGCCTGATGAATTGTGCACGTTTATGCTTTCGACAATGGCATTATTTTCAAATCATCGGTGATTCTTTTGATTTTGTACGTGCGGACTAAACACGCATGTATGCGGTATTTTGGGCAAAAGTGGCTGCTTGATGAAGTTTGCACGTTTGTGCTTTCGACAATTGCAATATTTTCAAATTATAGGTGATTATTTTTATTTTGTGCGTGCGGACTAAACACGCGTGTATGCGGTATTTCGGGCAAAAGGGGCTGCCCGATGAACTGTGCACGTTTATGCTTTCTACAATTGCATTATTTTCACACTGTAGGTGATTCTTTTTTTTGTACGTGCGGACTAAACACGCGTGTATGCGGTATTTCGGACAACAGTGGCTGCCGATGAACTGTGCACGTTTATGCTTTCGACAATGCCATTATTTTCAAATATTAGGGGATTCTTTTGATTTTGTACGTGCGGACTAAACACGCGTGTATGCGGTATTTGGGCAACAATGGCTGCCTGATGAACTGTGTACGTTTATAATTTCCATAATTATACGATTTTTGAATTATAGGTCATTCTTCTTAGTTTGTACGTGCGGACTAAACACGCGTGTATGCGGTATTTTGGGCAACAGCGGCTGCCCGATGAACTGTGCACGTTTATGCTTTCGACAATGGCATTATTTTCAAATCCTAGGTGATTGTTTTGATTTTGTACGTGCGGACTAAACACGCGTGTATGCGGTATTTTGGGCAACAGTGGCTGCCTGATGAAATTTGCACGTTTGTGCTTTGGACAATTGCAATATTTCCAAATTATAGGTGATTCTTTTTATTTTGTGCGTGCGGACTAAACACGCGTGTATGCGGTATTTCAGACAACAGTGGCTGCCTGATGAACTGTGCACGTTTATGCTTTTGACAATGGCATTATTTTCAAATCATCGGTGATTCTTTTGATTTTGTACGTGCGGACTAAACACGCATGTGTGCGGTATTTTGGGCAAAAGTGGCTGCTTGATGAAGTTTGCACGTTTGTGCTTTCGACAATTGCAATGTTTTCAAATTATAGGTGATTATTTTTATTTTGTGCGTGCGGACTAAACACGCGCGTATGCGGTATTTCGGGCAAAAGTGGCTGCCCGATGAACTGTGCACGTTTATGTTTTCTACAATTGCATTATTTTCACACTGTAGGTGATACTTTTTTTTGTACGTGCGGACTAAACACGCGTGTATGCGGTATTTCGGACAACAGTGGCTGCCCGATGAACTGTGCACGTTTATGCTTTCGACAATGGCATTATTTTCAAATCATAGGTGATTCTTTTGATTTTGTACGTGCTGACTAAACACGCGTGTATGCGGTATTTTGGGCAAAAGTGGCTGCTTGATGAAGTTTGCACGTCTGTGCTTTCGACAATTGCAATATTTTCGAATTATAGGTGATTCTTTTTATTTTGTGCGTGCGGACTAAAGACGCGTGTATGCGGTATTTCGGGCAACAGCGGCTGCCTGATGAACTGTGCATGTTTATGCTTTCTACAATTGCATTATTTTCAAATTGTAGGTGAATCTTTTTATTTTCTAAGCGCTGAATAAACACGCATGTCTGCTGTATTTCAAAAAACAGTGACTGCCTGATGAACTGTGCACGTTTATGCTTTCTAGAGTTGCATTATTTTCAAATTATAGGAGATTCTTTTTATTTTGTGCGTGCGACTAAACACGCATGCATGCGGTATTTCGCACAACAGTGGCTGCACGATGAACTGTGCACGTTTATGCTTCCGACAATGGCATTATTTTCAAATTTTAGGTGATTCTTTTGATTTTGTACGTGCTGACTAAACACGCGTGTATGCGGTTTTTTGGGCAACAGTGGCTGCCTGATGAAATTTGCACGTTTGTACTTTCGACAATGGCATTGTTTTCAAATTATAGGTGATTATTTTTATTTTGTGCGTGCGGACTAAACACGCGTGTATGCGGTATTTGGGGCAACAGTGCCTTCATGATGAACTGTGTACATTTACATTTCCCATAGTTATATCATTTTTGAATTATAGGTGATTCTTTTTAGTTTGTACGTGCGCGCTAAACACGCGTGTATGCGGTATTTCGGACAACCGTGGCTGCCCGATGAACTGTGCATGTTTACGCTTTCGACAATGGCATTATTTTCAAATCCTAGGTGAATATTTAGATTTTGTACATGCGGACTAAACACGCGTGTATGCGGTATTTTGGGCAACAGAGGCTGCCTGACGAACTTTGCACGTTTGTGCTTTCGACAATTGGAATATTTCCAAATTATAGGTGATTCTTTTGATTTTGTACGTGCGGACTAAACACGCGTGTATGCGGTATTTTGGGCAACAGTGGCTGCCTGATGAAATTTGCACGTTTGTGCTTTCGACAATTATGATATTTCCAAGCTATAGGCGATTCTTTTTATTTTGTGCGTGCGGACTAAACACGCGTGTATGCGGTATTTTGGGCAACAGTGGCTGCCTGATGAAATTTGCACACTGATGCTTTCGACAATGGCATTATTTCCAAGTCATAGGTGATTCTTTTTAGTTTGTACCTGCGGACTAAACACGCGTGTATGCGGTATTTCGGGCAACTGTGGCTGCCTGATGAACTGTGCATGTTTATGCTTTCTACAATTGCATTATTTTCAAATTGTAGGTGAATCTTTTTATTTTCTAAGCGCCGAATAAACACGCGTGTCTGCTGTATTTCGAAAAACAGTGACTGCCTGATGAACTGTGCACGTTTATGCTTTCTAGAGTTGCATTATTATCAAATTATAGGTGATTCTTTTTAGTTTGTACGTGCGGACTAAACACACGTCTATGCGGTATTTCGGACAACAGTGGCTGCCCGATGAACTGTGCGCGTTTATGCTTTCGACAATGGCATTATTTTCAAATCATATGTGATTCTTTTGATTTTGTACGTGCGGACTAAACACGCGTGTATGCGGTATTTTGGGCAACAATGGCTGCCTGATGAAATTTGCACGTTTGTGCTTTCGAATATTGCAATATTTTCAAATTATAGGGTTTTTTTTTTTTTTTTTGATTGGGTGTTAGCGCCGCGAAGCAACTGTGGCTATGAGCGACGTACAGATGTGGACAGACGGAGAGAGGATAGCAGGAAGGAGTGGGGGACAGGGGGGTTAGTATGCGTCCTGGGCCGACTTCAGGGGGAACTGTGCCGACATTCGTCTGGAAAGTCTTCGGAAAACCCAGGGAAAACCTCAGACAGCACAGCCGGCGGTAGGATTCGAACCCACCACCTCCCAGTCTTCAGCACGACCTTGGTTACCACCAACGAGCGGACGCCTTAGCCCACTCGGCCATGCCGCTGGTCCAAATTATAGGTGATTCTTTTTATTTTGTGCGTGCGGACTAAAGACGCGTGTATGCGGTATCTCGGGCAACAGTGGCTGCATGTTGAACTGTGTACGTTTATCCTTCCACAATGGCATTATTTTCAAATTTTAGGTGATTCTTTTGATTTTGTACGTGCTGACTAAACACGCGTGTATGCGGTTTTTCTGGGCAACAGTGGCTGCCTGATTAAATTTTCACGTTTGTACTTTCGACAATGGCATTGTTTTCAAATTATAGGTGATTATTTTTATTTTGTGCGTGCGGACTAAACACGAGAGTATGCGGTATTTGGGGCAACAGTGGCTGCATGATGAACTGTGTACCTTTTTAATTTCCATAATTATACCATTTTTGGATTATAGGAGATTCTTTTTAGTTTGTACATGCGGACAAAACACGCGTGTATGCGGTATTTTGGGCAACAGAGGCTGCCTGACGAACTTTGCACGTGTGTGCTTTCGACAATTGCAATATTTCCAAATTATAGGTGATTCTTTTTATTTTGTCCGTGCGGACTAAACACGCGTGGATGGCGGTATTTCGGACAACGGTGGCTGCCCGATGAACTGTGCACGTTTATGCTTTCGACAATGGCATTATTTTCAAATCCTAGGTGATTATTTTAATTTTGTACGTGCGGACTAAACACGCGTGTATGCGGTATTTTGGGCAACAGTGGCTGCCTTATCAAATTTGCACGTTTGTGCTTTCGACAATTGCAATATTTCCAAACTATAGGTGATTCTTTTTATTTTGTGCGTGCGGACTAAACACGCGTGTATGCATTATTTTGGGCAACAGTGGCTGAATGATGAACTGTGCACGTTTATGCTTTCGACAATGGCATTATTTTCAAATCATAGGTGATTCTTTTTATTTTGTGCGTGCGGACTAAACACGCGTGTATGCGGTATTTCGAACAACAGTGACTGGCCGATGAACTGTGCACGTTTGTGCTTTCGACAATTGCAATATTTTTCAATTATAGGTGATTCTTTTTATTTTGTGCGTGCGGAACAAACACGCGTGTATGCGGTATTTCGGACAACAGTAGCGGCCTGATGAACTGTGCACGTTTATGCTTTCTACAATTGCATTATTTTCAAATTGTAGGCGATTCTTTTTACTTTGTACGTGCAGAATAAACACGCGTGTATGCGGTATTTTGGGCAACACTGGCTGCCTGATGAAATTTGCACGTTTGCGCTTTTGACAATGGCATTATTTCGAAATCATAGGTGATACTTTTGATTTTGTACGTGCGGACTAAACACGAGTGTATGCGGTATTTTGGGCAACAGTGGCTGCCTGATGAAACTTGCACGTTTGCGCTTTTGACAATTGAAATATTTTCAAGTTATAGGTGATTTTTTTTTTATTTTGTGCGTGCGGACTAAACACGCGTGTATGCGGTATTTCGGGCAACAGTGGCTGGCTGATGAACTGTGTACGTTAATAATTTCCTTAAATATACTATTTTCGAATTATAGGTGATTCTTTTTGTTTTGTACGTGCGGACTAAACACGCGTGTATGCGGTATTTCGGGCAACAGTGGCTGCCTGATGAACTTTGCACGTTTGTGCTTTCGTCAATTGCAATATTTTCAAATTATATGTGATTCTTTTTATTTTGTGCGTGCGGACTAAACACGCGTGCATGCGGTATTTCGAACAACAGTGGCTGCCCGATAAACTGTGCATGTTTATGCTTCCTACAATTGCATTATTTTCAAATTGTAGGTGATTCTTTTTCTAAGCGGCGACTAAACACGCGTGTAAGCGGTATTTTGGGCAACAGAGGCTGCCTGACGAACTTTGCACGTGTGTGCTTTCGACAATTGCAATATTTCCAAATTATAGGTGATTCTTTTTATTTTGTCCGTGCGGACTAAACACGCGTGGATGGCGGTATTTCGGACAACGGTGGCTGCCCGATGAACTGTGCACGTTTATGCTTTCGACAATGGCATTATTTTCAAATCCTAGGTAATTATTTTAATTTTGTACGTGCGGACTAAACACGCGTGTATGCGGTATTTTGGGCAACAGTGGCTGCCTTATCAAATTTGCACGTTTGTGCTTTCGACAATTGCAATATTTCCAAACTATAGGTGATTCTTTTTATTTTGTGCGTGCGGACTAAACACGCGTGTATGCGGTATTTTAGGCAACCGTGGCTGCCTGATGAAATTTGCACGTTTATGCTTTCTACAATTGCATTATTTTCAAATTGTTGTTGATTCTTTTTGTTTTGTGCGTGAGGACTAAACACGCGTGTATGCGGTATTTCGTGCAATATTGGCTGCCCCATGAACTTTGCAGGTTTATGTTTTCGACAATGGCATTATTTTCAAATCATAGGTGATTCTTTTTATTTTGTGCGTGCGGACTAAACACGCGTGTATGCGGTATTTCGAACAACAGTGACTGGCCGATGAACTGTGCACGTTTGTGCTTTCGAGAATTGCAATATTTTCAAATTATAGGTGATTCTTTTTATTTTGTGCGTGCGGACTAAACACGCGTGTATGCGGTATTTCGGACAACAGTAGCGGCCTGATGAACTGTGCACGTTTATGCTTTCTACAATTGCATTATTTTCAAATTGTAGGCGATTCTTTTTACTTTGTACGTGCAGAATAAACACGCGTGTATGCGGTATCTTGGGCAACACTGGCTGCCTGATGAAATTTGCACGTTTGCGCTTTTGACAATGGCATTATTTCGAAATCATAGGTGATACTTTTGATTTTGTACGTGCGGACTAAACACGAGTGTATGCGGTATTTTGGGCAGCAGTGGCTGGCTGATGAACTGTGTACGTTAACAATTTCCTTAAATATACTATTTTCGAATTATAGGTGATTCTTTCTGTTTTGTACGTGCGGACTAAACACGCGTGTATGCGGTATTTCGGGCAACAGTGGCTGCCTGATGAACTTTGCACGTTTGTGCTTTCGTGAATTGCAATATTTTCAAATTATAGGTGATTCTTTTTATTTTGTGCGTGCGGACTAAACACGCGTGCATGCGGTATTTCGAACGACAGTGGCTGCCCGATAAACTGTGCATGTTTATGCTTCCTACAATTGCATTATTTTCAAATTGTAGGTGATTCTTTTTCTAAGCGGCGACTAAACACGCGTGTAAGCGGTATTTTGGGCAACAGTGGCTGCCTGATGAAATTTGCACGTTTGCGCTTTTGACAATTGCAATATTTTCAAATTATAGGTGATTCTTTTTATTTTGTGCGTGCGGACTAAACACGCGTGTATGCGGTATTTGGGCCAACAGCGGCTGCCTGATGAACTTTGCACGTTTGTGCTTTCGACAATTACGATATTTCCAAACTATAGGTGATTCTTTTTATTTTGTGCGTGCGGACTAAACACGCGTGTATGCAGTATTTTGGGCAACAGTGGCTGCCTGATGAAATTTGCACACTTATGCTTTCGACAATGGCATTATTTCCAAGTCATAGGTGATTCTTTTTAGTTTGTACCTGCGGACTAAACACGCGTGTATGCGGTATTTCGGGCAACAGTGGGTGCCTGATGAACTGTGCATGTTTATGCTTTCTACAATTGCATTATTTTCAAATTGTAGGTGAATCTTTTTATTTTCTAAGCGCCGAATAAACACGCGTGTCTGCTGTATTTCGAAAAACAGTGACTGCCTGATGAACTGTGCACGTTTATGCTTTCTGCACGAAAACAATCTTCTGCATTCAGCAAAGGTACAGGCAGCCGAAACATTCCTGTAGAGTCAGATATGGTGTCTTTGCACACGTACGCCCCCTCTTAAAAACGATTAAAACCTTAGAAAAGAACATTTTGAGTATCTGTAGGAAGGGAAGTATAATTGGGTAGCGAGAAAAGAAATGAAACCCGCACGGGAACAGGGAGGGTTGGGTGTTCCGGATGTAGCAGATAAATGCGCAACACTTTATGTAAATCATCTATTTAAAATAATAAACGGGGGGTGCATATCAGCAAATTTGGCTGTTTTCTGGTTGGGGCTTTCATCAAGTTTCGTAATAGAGAGAAGTGAGTTCCTGAGCGGTCCCTTATCGGCGGTTTTGCCTGCACCTTACAGGGTAGCAAAGGAGACTATACTCACGCTCAGGAAAGAGGCTGCCACAGTGGACATTAATGGATGGAGTGTTAGGGAGTTGTATGGGGCATTAAGAGCAATCGAATTTAAGAAAGAAAAACGGATGTAGCAGTACCAACCAGAGGATTGGAAGCGAGTGACACCTTTCTCAATGGATGTCCGTAGAAAATGTTTGTGTGAAAGGAAGCGAAAAGAGCGCTTCCGGTTAAGGAACTGTTGTATAGAATGGGCACCACTGCAGAGAACAAATGCGCAGTATGTGGATAATGGGAGCTTATCGAGCATGCATTAATTGAATGCCGAGTCCCAAGGTTCCTCTGGAATAAAATTAAAGTGATTTTTAAAATGAAAAAGATTAATTTGGAGCTAGCAATACGGTTAAGGAAGCCTTCGGTAGAAAAAAGAGCCTCATTCTCTCTTGTGCCAGCAGAGGTATTATATCAACCATGGCACAACAAGTGTGGAAGCGCATTTAATCAGGTGTAAATAAACCCAGAGGTCTACGCAATGAAGCTTGGTTTCTGCATAAGGCTCTGGCTGCAGCAAGACAGAGTAAGGCCCGGGAAGGAAAATTTCCGTGAAAAGTGGCCGTCAAATCTCATTTACACAGGTAATGAAAAAGTGTATTTCCATCTATAACATGTATAAAAACGTGGTTACTACAGAGCTTTGCATGCGTGTTGCATGTTGGATGTGTTAGGTTGCACGCAAAGACTGCAGACGGCGTTTGCGGCACATCATGAAAAAAGGTGTGTCGCGTGCCAGGTGCAAGCGAAACGTAATGCACAACCAAAATGGGAGTGCAGTTGTTTTCTGTGAAAGTGTAAAAATGCCTTGGGCATATGTTCAAGTCTATGGGTCCGACTGGACGTTTTAAGTACGAATGTGCGAGCAATTGCGCGGGCACATTCTCACAGAAAGCAATACAAAGAAGTGACCTGGAAGTGAGGATTATACGT
The DNA here is from genome assembly GCF_037126465.1 of Ornithodoros turicata. NCBI lineage: Eukaryota > Metazoa > Arthropoda > Arachnida > Ixodida > Argasidae > Ornithodoros > Ornithodoros turicata. The sequence continues at coordinate 161,388,446 of NC_088201.1, forward strand.
CAGCTGCAAGTAGTATCTCGCGAGGGCGAGTCAATAAAAATCGGTGGTCGCAGTCGCAAGTGTGCTCTGCAAATGTTGATTTGTTTGTTGCAAGTTTCTAAACCCCCTACTATACACCTTCGGGCTATTTAGGGTATGTCTGCAATAATGAATAAAGAAAAATTAGAGTTGTGCTACAGGACGACGACATCTGAACAACACGACGAGCTGTACGAAGTCGTGAGTTTGGGGTTTCCTATTATTTGTGTTCGCTTACCATCGAATTAGTTTTAGTTTAAGCATATGTCGTTCTTAACTACATAGTTCCGCTTTTGTTGGTAATAGCTCAATTGTAGCATTTTCGTTTTGTAAATGTTTCTTTTGTGTCGTATATAACGTCCCGCTCGTATAGTTTCGATTTCGTCATCAAAGGCCACTATTGCCAATTAGGTGGACAGGCCGCTGTCCTTTCTCCTAGTAACGTCACCTGGGCATATGCATGTAGCGAAGGAGGCTGAAGAGATCGTTGGCAAAGGTATGCCGGTGGTTGAAGCTGCAAATCCTGGCGAGTACATAGTTACTGCCAGGACCTTTGAAGATGCGAACAAGTTAGAGGATGTCCGCCACATCTGTTTACCATGGGAGGAGTGTCCTCTTATGAACCTGGGGCCAAAGTAGACACGGTGCATCGGTGCCCAGCGAAGTTTTCTTAGAGTCAACTAAAGGCCCAATAAGGGAAGACACTCGGGAAGGGATGTCGGGAACAAGAAGGGTTACACTGGAGTCTCGTCTCCCTAACTGATGTGGGTGGAAATTAACTACCCTGGAATCATTCGTCAGTCTGTCATCATCTAGTGGGGGATTGAAAGGCGCGGAGACTTGGTCACAAGGCCGGTGTTGAGGCATGCCCACGAAGAGAAGCAGTTGGGAAAAGAGTTGAGGAGGGGATAAGTGGCCCCCACTGCAAGGCACTAATGGAGATGTGCAGGGTGAGGGTAAGGAAGCAGAAAGTCGGGAGGAACAGCCGGCTGAGAACGTCGCGGAACGGGAAAAAATGATGTAGTGGAAGAGGTCTCACGTGAGACAGTAGAGAGCGTTTGCCCTGAGACAGAAGGGAATTCTCAAGAGACCGTCGAAGGCACCATAGTTGCAAGGGATCGGGTCCCGGAGGAGAGAGTTGCAGTCTGGTTCTAGAAGAAGAAAAAGAAGAAGAAGCAGCACAAGAAGCACACGAATACGACGACGAAGAAGAAGCAAAAGAAGGACCAGACGAAGGCGACGAAGAAGGAGAAGAAGAAGAAAGGGAAGAAGAAGAATGCGAACCCACGATTCTTCGACAATCCCGTTTTGCATTTTGTGTCATTCTCCTCCTCCTCACTCCTCTCTCCTCCTCACGCAGGGAAGCCTCGAAATAGGAAATAGGAGCATGGAGGTATAATTGCGTCTGGTAAACTGCATTTCTACATCTTCAGCATATTCTTCATTATTTCTTATTAAAAGCAAACTACCACTCAAATTATTCCAAAAAGCGCCTGGGTCGCCCACTTGCCATAAAGGCTGCCAAGTACGTACAACAACAGGACGCAATATTTTTAAAAATTAATTGAAGTAAGTCCTCCTCCTCAGCATATCCTCCCTTATGTCTTATTAAAAACGAACTACAACTCAAGGTACAACAACAACAACAAGAGTAACAAGCAGCGCCAGAAGCAAACGAAGAAGAGGAAGCACAAGAAGCACATGAAGACGACGAAGGAGACGAAGAAGAAGAACAAGGAGAAGAGGAAGAAGAAGGAGGAGAAGAGGAAGAAGCAGAAGGAGAAGAGGAAGAAGGAGAAGAAGAATGCGAAACCACATTTCTTCGACAATCCCGTTTTGCATTATCTGTCATTCTCCTCCTTGTTTTTGAGATTCAGCAGTTCACCATTTCGACGCACGGAAGCCTCGAAATAGGAAATACGAGTATGGATGTATAATTGCGTCTGGTAAAATGCGTTTCTACATATTCTTCATATTTTCCGTTATTTGTCTTTAGAAACGAACTACAACTCAAAATATTCCAAAACGCGCTTGCGTCACCGTCTTGCTATAAAGGCTATCATGTACCGACAACAAGTGGACGCCATATTTTTCAAATTAATTTAAGTAAGTCCTCCTCCTCACCATATTATCCGTTATGTCTTATTAAAAATGAACTACGACTCAAAATATTCCAAAACGCGCTTGCGTCACCCACTTGCCATAAAGGCTGCCAAGTACCTACAACAACAGGACGCCATATTTTGTAAAATTGATTTAAGTAAGTCCTCCTCCTCATCATATTCTCCGTTATTTCTTATTAAAAACGAACTACAACTCAATGTACAAAAATAAGAAGAAGAAGTGGAGGAGGAAGAATCAGCACAAGAATCACAAAAGGAAGAAGACGAATAAGCAGAGAAGACGAAGCACAAGAAGAACACGAAGATGACGAAGAAAGAAGCACAAGAAGCAGACGAAGACGACGCAGAAGAAGGTGGTGAAGAGGAACAAGCACAAGAAGCAGACGAAGGCGAAGAAGCAGAGGAAGACGACGCGAAGAAGAAGACGAAGAGGCACAAGTAGTGGACGAAGACCATGAAGAAGAAGAACGAGCAGGCGACGACAAAGAAGAAGAAGGACACGAAGACGACGACGAAGAAGAAGTAGTAGCACAAGAAGCAAACGCAAAAGACGACGAAGCAGCAGAGGACGAAGCGCAATAAGCAGACGAAGTCGAGAAGCAGAAGAAGCACAGGAAGACGATGATGAAGCTGAGGAAGACGAGGAAAAGAAGAAGACGAAGAGGCACAAGTAGTGCACGAAGACCATGAAGAAGAAGAACGAGAAGACCACGACGAAGAAGAAGGACACGAAGACGACGACGAAGCAGAAGAAGAAGTAGTAGCACTAGAAGCACACGCAGACGACGACGAAGAAGAAGTAAAGGAACAAGAATGCGAACCCACGCTTCTTCAACAATCCCGTTTTGAATTTTGTGTCAATCTCCTCCTTGTTTTCGGTGATTCTGTAGTTCACCATTTCGACGCACGGAAGCCTCGAAATAGGAAATACGAGCATGGAGGTATAATTGCGTCTGGCAAACTGCATTTCTACATCTTCAGCATATTCTCCATTATTTCTTATTAAAAACGAACTACCACTCAAAGTATTCCAAAAAGCGCCTGCGTCGCCCACTTGCCATAAAGGCTGCCAAGTACCTACAACAAGAGGACGCCATATTTTTGAAATTAATTTAAGTAAGTCCTCCTCCTCAGCATATTCTCCGTTATGTCTTATTAAAAACGAACTACAACTCAAGGTACAACAACAACAACAAGAGGAAGAAGCAGCACAAGAAGCACAAAATGAATAGGAAGCAGAAGGAAAAGAAGAAGCGGAAGCACATGAAGACGACGAAGGAGACGAAGAAGAAGGAGAAGTGGAACAAGCAGAAGGAGAAGGAGGAAGAAGGAGAAGAAGAATGTGAACTCACGTTTCTTCGACAATCCCGTCTTGCATTATCTGTCATTGTCCTCCTTGTTTTTGGCGATTCAGTAGTTCATCATTTCGACGCACGGAAGCCTCGAAATAGGAAATACGAGTATGGAGGTATAATTGCGTCTGGTAAAATGCGTTTCTCCATCTTCAGCATATTCTGCGTTATTTTGTATTAGAAACGAACTACCACTCAAAATATTCCAAAACGCGCTTGCGTCACCCACTTGCCATAAAGGCTGCCAAGTACCTACAACAACAGGACGCCATATTTTTTTAAAATTAATTTAAGTAAGTCCTCCTCCTCAGCATATTCTCCGTTATGTCTGATTAAAAACGACCTACAACTCAAAGTACAACAACAAGAGGAAGAAGCAGCACAAGAAGCACAAAATGAATACAAAGAAGAAGCAGAAGAAGACGAAGCACAAGAAGCACACGAAGACGACAACGAAGAAGAGGAAGCAAAAGAAGAGAGGAGGCACAAGAAGCACATGAAGACCACGAAGGAGACGAAGAACAAGAAGACGAAGAAGAAGGAGAAGAGGAAGAAGCAGAAGGAGAAGGAGAAGAAGAATGCGAACCCACGTTTCTTCGACAATCCCGTTTTGCATTATCTGTCATTCTCCTCCTTGTTTTTGAGATTCAGTAGTTCACCATTTCGACGCACGGAAGCCTCGAAATAGGAAATACAAGTATGGATGTATAATTGCGTCTGGTAAAATGCGTTTCTACAACTTCTTCATATTTTCCGTTATTTGTTATTAGGAACGAACTACAACTCAAAATATTCCAAAACGCGCTTGCGTCACCCACTTGCTATAAAGGCTATCAAGTACCGACAACAAGTGGACGCCATACTTTTCAAATTAATTTAAGTAAGCCCTCCTCCTCACCATATTCTCCGTTATGTCTTATTAAAAACGAACTACAACTCAAGGTAGAACTACAACAACAAGAGGAAGAAGCAGCACAAGAAGCACAAAATGAATACGAAGAAGAAGCAGAAGAAGACGAATCACAACAAGCACACGAAGACGACGACGACGAAGAAGAAGAAGCAAAAGAAGAAGAGGAGGCACAAGAAGCACACGAAGAAGACGAAGCTGACGAAGAACAACAAGACGAAGAAGTAGGAGAAGAGAAAGAAGGAGAAGAAGAATGCGAACCCACGTTTCTTCGACAATCCCGTTTTGCATTATCTGTCATTCTCCTCGATGTTTTTGGTGATTCAGTAGTCCACCATTTCGACGCACGGAAGCCTCGAAATAGGAAATACGAGTATGTATGTATAATTGCGTCTGGTAAAATGCGTTTCTATATCTTCAGCATATTCTCCGTTATTTCTTATTAGAAACGAACTACAACTCAAAATATTCCAAAACGCGCTTGCGTCACCCACTTGCCATAAAGGCTGCCAAGTACCTACAACAACAGGACGCCATATTTCTTGAAATTAATTTAAGTAAGTCCTCCTCCTCAGCATATTCTCCGTTATGTCTTATTAAAAACGAACTACAACTCAAAGTACAACAAGAAGAAGATGAAGTGGAGGAGGAAGAATCAGCACAAGAGTCACAAAAGGAAGAAGACGAAGGAGAAGCAGAAGAGGACGAAGTCGAAGCAGCAGAAGAAGCACACGAATATGACGAAGAAGAAGAGAAAGAAGCACAAGAAGCAGACGAAGACAACGACGAGTAAGGTGAAGACGAAGAAAACAAAAAGAAGACGAAGAAGCACAAGTAGTGCACGAAGATCATGAAGAAGAAGAACACGAACACGACGACGAAGAAGAAGAAGAAGTAGCACAAGAAGCACACGCAGACGACGACGAAGAAGAAGAAGAAGGAGAAGAAGAAGAACAAGAATGCGAACCCACGCTTCTTCAACGATCCCGTTTTGATTTTATGTCATTCTCCTCCTTGTTTTTGGTGATTCTGTAGCTCACCATTTCGACGAACGGAAACCTCGAAATAGGAAATACGAGTATGTAGGTATAACTGCGTGCAGTAAAATACGTTTCTACATCTTGACTATATTATCCGTTACGTCTTAGTAAAACAAACTACCACTCAAAGTATTCCAAAAAGTGCCTGCGTCGCCCACTTACCATAAAGGCTACCAAGTACCGACAACAACAGCACGCTATATTTTTTCTTCAAATTAATTTAAGTAAGTCCTCCTCCTCAGCATATTCTCCATTATTTCTTATTAAAAACGAACTACAACTCAAAGTATTACAAAAAGCGCCGGCGTCGCCCACTTGCCATAAAGGCTACAAAGTACCGACATACCGCAACAAGTGTTCCTCGACTGGATAAAGCCATGCACCTGTCCCCCTTGCACTTACTCTCTGAACTAAATGGATCGCAAAATTATTAAGAATAGCACTACTCCCATTCAAGGCAGCACTATCGACATCGTCAAGAATGTTCCTTGTGAAAAAGAAAAACTACATGTAGAAGGAAAACATGACAGAACAGAGGGGGGGGGGTCAGGATATGTCAGCGCATGTTTGTCAGACAACAAGGTGGAAAAAAGCCAAGAGAAACACTTGAACAAAGCAGAAAACCAACATCAAACTATTTATAAGCACACGCACTCCTCTTATTCAAAAACAGTGCTCATCATAAATCCGTCCAGGACAATACACACCATTTTTCTATTGCTACACTTTTTTCCAGTAACGGTCAATGCATTGCTATAGACTGCGTGACGTCATCACATCCTGTTTGAAGACGATACCGCAAAGACAAAGACCCCTATTATTAATTCAATCGCAAGATTATTTCCTTTGTCCGATTCTAAATGACGTTCACTTTTACAATAAAATTCAACAAAAAAGCACCGTGCATATTAGCGATTTTCACCCCAAAGTCTCATCATGGTCATTAGAATCACAACACCAGTAAACTACCACTGCTCTTTTAAAATAATAAGTGAGACCCCTCAACATCATCACCAGGCTTATGTAATACATGACCCTTTCTATGCTCTTATACTCATTGTCTGAGGCTACACCTGCGAGAAAAAAGGCGCGAAAGCCAGGGGGTAAAGTTCCATTCGCGCATGACAAAGCACAATACAGAACGCCTTTACGGGAACATGATGGCATTCCTACCATATTAATGATTATTGCATTGCAGTTTAGAAAAACTACTACAAAACTATAATTTTAGGAGCCTATTAAAATTATACTTTCTATGGAAACTATAATTGCCCTATTACTTGGATCGCTACTAATGAAACGCTCTAATTTTTTCTCTCTTCCCATTTCAGCCTTGTCATGCAGTGAAGCAGACTCACATCCAAAATAATTAATTTACACTGAGGGTGCCGTGCTTCAGGAATTCCTATCCTGCGCTCAGATGCAAGCATTTCTGCACGGATACCTATAACAGCTTACTTCTTCAACATACCGAGCTCCTAACAACATGTAACAAACAAGCAGAGAAACCCACTTCTCAGCTTTACCATGCGACTTTCTTCTGCACAAAACCAGTGATTTGAGGAAACAGCAGCAAAAATTGCGCGCACTTGTGCTTGACTTCAACAACTGTAGCATATGCTAATAAACCAGGGATGGGCATAAATACATTCTTTGAGTATTTAAATATAAATACAAAATACTTTGTTGAAAGGGGTATTTAAATACTCTTCATAAAATACTTTTCAACATGAGTATTTAAATACAAAATATAAATACAGTATTTAAATAGCGTAACTACTATTATAAATACTGTGAGGAAAATGTTATCTGGAATAACAGAAATAACGATAATCATAACAACAAATCAGCAACGAACAGTAGCATTTATTTGTTAGATTATCATGGCGATTTTAATATTAGAAGTTTCTCGAAGACTGAGACGAGGATGCTTTGTCCAACAAGGTAATCGGGTAGTCGTGACCGTTGCCCACAACAACAGTGAGAAACTTGCCTCTAAAATGGTTTGTCGTATGCGCATGCTAGCGCAAACACGGCATATCTGCGCCCCAAACTCACCCTTCTTCCCGAAAGGTCAAATGCGAGGCAACTTTAAGATACGAGTGAGTATATACTGTATTTAGGAGTATTTATAAAGTATTTACAAGAATAAATACCCAAAAATTGGTATTTAAACATAATTATAAATACATTTTTCGAGTCTGTATTTAAATACAAAATATAAATACATGTATTTATATTTTAAATAGTATTTTAATTACAATGTAGTTAAATAATGCCCATCCCTGTAATAAACTAAGAAAAAGACACTCATGTCTGGATCAGATAATGCTACATACACAGCCGCATTGTCCCTTCGTAAAGCAAGCACAGGAGAGGGCACACGAATTCCTTTAAGCGAGAAGCATTCTGCTGTCGCCGGAATAAAAGATTTATCACGAGGGTTCTACAATGTCAGCTCTGTTGCTGTTTAAGTGCTGACAGTGTGCAACAGAGCTGACATTGTAGTACCCTCGCGATAAATCTTTTATTCCGCCGACAGCAGAATGTATTCAGAGAAGGCTTTGGGTGTGTAAAGTCAGCCCAAGGCGTGCTGATGGGAACGCACTGCTCTGTTGGGTATGCAAGCTCGCAGCCAGCGATGCTGGAATGATTATTTTATTTTATTTTATTTTGAGTCATTGTCGGCTCACCTATTTAGTGAAGACCTATGAACACATGTTAAGTGGTTTGGTTTAAAAATTATAAGAGCTACAGAGTGTAGCGAATGATGTTCACAATTACCCGTTCTGCTCTATTATATCCTGCGCAATAAACCAAATAAAGAAAAAAACGGCGTGCCTTCACGAATTTTTTGCGGACGATCTACCGAACGGATTTTTGTTCTGAAAGCGGTTTTGGTATCTGGTGACCGAAGAGATCAGATGTTCTCATTGGAGCAACTTCGTAGCTTTTATAATTAAAAAGTTAACTATTGAAAGTTAATTAAGACATTGCCTTAGGAGTATGTTAATGCCCCCCTAGGGAGTGCCTTTCAGCATATGCTCTATTGCAATTGATTTCATCTCGGAAAAAGTGATTAATATATTTTTAAAAAATCTGTTCACACTTAGCGTGGACACCCTGTATATGTATCATTCTTAACATGAACATATGAGAGATCAAATTAATTCGCAATGCAAATGAGGCACACTCAACATCAGGGGTATAACAGAGTTCCAGCAACGAAGTTCCTTCTTATTTCATTCTGATGCGTGCGCCTCTCTTGCATCACGAATTTGTTCCTTCCCTCTTATGTTTATATTGAGAATGATATACATGCCAACTGTTTCCAAAATTGCTCACCTGATGTGTGACAGACTCTGTCCGAAAGCTTGGTTCCCCATGAAAGTTTTGCTTCATCCTTTAGAATTTTTCGTGTTTGCCTCTTTCAGAAAAATACAACAAAACGATAGCTTAAAGACACTAGCTACAAATCTACATTGACTAGATATCAGATATTAAGTTTAAAACAAGAATCAAAGGTACAAGGTTGAAAGGCTCAATTAGCCATGTGGTTTTACACATGTGGCTCTTGCACGCGAGAGTGCTGTGTTGTCTTTTACATGACAGGTACACGGTAGTTATATCACAGTAGTCACAAAAGTTCCAATCCTCCCCATAACTGTGCGGAAGGTTGCACTGATGATGAAAGAAGGCGTTCCACTACTCGTTGCCCTTTGGCCTCATGGTGTGATGTGGACTTTCTCTGGCCATGTAAGCTGTGGGTCCTGTGAAGAGGCATGCTAATATGCAAAGGTCTCCTGGAGAAACAACACAATTACCTACATCAGCCGCTGGTCTTCTGACTCAGTCTTCCGTGCTTTGCATGTCGTAGCCACCCTTTAATTTCTGACTCAACTTTTGTTGGAACACTGACTCAAAATGTGTTCCATTGGCCAAAGTCTTGCTAGCGTGAACAGCACCTGCACAGTCAAATTGCGCTTAATGATTTAAATTACCAAAAAGCACCTTGTTGCATGTCATGACTATGTGCTTTAACATGTGCATGCTGAGAACATGTGCAAGCATATCAGAACTGAGAATAAAACTACTCCTAGTTTATAAAAGCAACTAACCTTTGAAATATTAGTGTTATTGATCACCTAATAACTAAAAAAAAAACACTGTGGATCCACGCTTCTTTTAATCTTTTCAATGCAATAGCTCTTACTAAACGTCTCCTTTGCTATCGCATAGGTGCTAAATCAGGTGAAATAAAATTCACTAGTTCCATATTTATTGATTCAATGAACCTATGCATATGAGCAACAAAGTGGTCAGATCATGGGAGAACATCCAGGGATGCTAACCGAGAATAAAGTTCTTCCATAAAGAAAAAAAATGGCTAGGAAGCACGCGAGCTGGTGAAGATGATGCATTATGTAAAACCCCGAGACTCGGGGTCTTACATCATGCATCTTCCATAATGTCAGCATTTAAAAAAAATTCAACTGGGAGATTTCTGGATAACACCATGGATATATGACGGCCACTCATATGTCTTGTTTTTCCATTCAGCAGCTCTTTCGTAGTTCTTACAAGAAAAGCGGTGCGTTGAAAAAGAGGCACCAAAACGTCGCACACAGTATCTCACTTAAGCGTGCTGAAATATGAGACTTTAAAACAGTAACATATGATTCAAGTGTCCTCATATTTTTACTAATTTGCTGTATCGTCAAGCATATCGCTTTTCTCTTCCTGCTTTGCACGCACAGAATGAAGATATTATAATATGACACTTGTACTGTCATAATCAATGCTGTCATATAATGATACTTATGTCACCTTTTTTCTTTTGTACAGGTTAGAGGAGGCCCCAAACATTCTGCTGAAAGTGAAAAGTTGTGACGCATTCTGAGAATGCTGGAAATGGCTACTATCGCCACAAGAAATCTTTATTTTAATGTAGAGAAAGATCATTCTTATGATATCCGCAGTATATCCACAGAATATTCACTGGGGAACATTTTTGACGTCCCATGGTGGATATAGCGCGGACGTTGCGAGGATACACGTGACATCTGTGACGTGTGAGACCAATTTGGGAGGTCTGTGGGATATTGCTGCTTTGCTGGGTAGAGACTTGCTACACAATGCCAGAGGGCACCCGGCAACAAACGTAAACTAAAAGCATGTTCTGCTGACTCCCTGTACTCGCAGAAGGGACAGTCGGGTGGCGTTATACCAAAACGGGAAAAAAACGCTCACGCAGCGGCAAGACGTCATGCGCTAAGCGCCACTGAAGACTGGCCGGCGGGCGTCCAGCCAGCCAGCAGTGGTCGTATGCCACGCTATGTGGCCCTGAATACGCGTCGAGTTCGGGGGCGGCCGATCAAGCGCAAGAAGTGCCATATAAAGGCGCCGCATAGGCCATGATATTATATCATCATCTGGGAAAGAAGCTCGCAGGCTGCGCATTGCCACAACGTAAGCCTTCCGGTGGGGAGCCACACACTCTGAACGCGAGCGTGTGTTTGTCAGCTAAAAAAAAAAACAAATGCCGGGTCCTAAGAGAAAAGTTATTAGACCACGAGCAGGATGCTGCTGCTCTTGGATACCCTGAAAGATCGCGCGCAGACCTAAGGCAAGACACTTCACTTTGAAATCGGGCACCAATAGGCCGCCATCTACGCAAGGCTAACACATACGACCTCTTGATACCCATTCTACAGGACACCCCCAAATAAACTGAAACGCTGCATGAGTAGCCGCCTGCAGAGTAGTCCGCGGAGGGATGGAAATATTGGCTAAGTACCAATATTTGCTCAGAAACCAAGACGCAGCAAAACGCGCTCTGCAGATAATGGGGAGTACAAGCCCTTTCAAGTCCCGGAGGACAGGAATACTACGCATATGGACACGTGCCCAGGAGCTGGGCGATACTCATGAAGGCAGGAAATCATACCCAAGAACGCGCACGGCATTCTTCACAGGAATACCAAGTGCGTCCGTCCTGTATGGTCCTTATCGTTCTAGCACTGTTTTAGCGATTTTATTTTGTGGTGCAACACAGAATTGCTTCCTGCGAATGGCTTTTTTGCTCATAAAAGGGATATACGTGCCTTTGTCTGCGATGTCACCTGTTTTAGATCTTGTGCTGCCCAATTTTTACAATTAGTCACTTTTGTAATATTATAATTAAAGTGACAAAGTACTAAAACACATTATGGCCTTAGTTGTCGATGTGACATAATAACCCAAATCAACAACAAAGCTGTGCTCTATATTATAGGCTCGTAATAACGTGGAAGTGAATGCCTTTGTCTATCTGTGTTTACGTTGTTTTTCGTTACCAAATTTGTTTTCCGTTCCTTCCTTTATCATGGCTGCAGCGCACCACTATACCTGTGTGAACAATAACTGCTTCATACAAAGAAGCTCTGCAGCTAGAATTGCATCCTGCTGTAGTCAGGAATGGATAGACTACTCCGTGCAGCATGGATAATTGTTCTGACACGATAAGGCACATTTTGGTGCGATACATAGTGCAAAGTTTTGACATGTTTTATTACAGGAGCACTGTGGTGACTCCCAAAGTATTTTTAGTTTTTACCTGCTGCATGTTCTGCAACAAATAAAATGAGCTCCTGCGAAAGAGCGATGAGCGCAGGTGACCCACAAAGCATGCACAAGGCCTCTCCTTGTGAAAAGAGCGCATCGCATAAAGAGAGGACTTGACATATGCTGCTTGCCTCACGTGATCAGTGACGTACAGCGGCACAGCTCAAGCATGTACGTATAAGCGGTGCGTGAGCTCAGGAGCACAGAGCCGTTTCTACATCGTGCCTGTGGCTGCTTTCTCCGACTGTTTCTGGAAATTCGGTGATGCAGGGACAATATACTGCAGAGCGAAAATATTTTGCATGGTGACTCCTGATGGACAACTTCTCAGATGATGCAGTGTTTTGAGCCATGTTAAACGTCACCTTATTACTCCTTTAAGTGTGCAGGTAATTAACTAAGGTGGCAATTGATTATTTCCAACATGCAGTGGTACGTACAGTGCAACAAGCAAGAGCCAGCCACAGTAGAAACACCTGCCATGAGCCATGGAATATGCTACCACACAATACGGAACAAGGAAAACTACTTGCACCGTCGACGGAAAGAAAAATGACTGCGGGTAATACAGTAACTGCTACACTAGGTTCTATTTAGTAAATGGAAACCCCTTCAAGTCGTCTGGTAATTGTGGTCAGTTCTCTTGGGAAACCCCGTTCCACCTCTCCAATTCCGTAAACAACACAAATAGTAAAAATTAGTACACTCAATTAGCAAAATTAGTGAAAAAGACACCATGAAGGCGTTCTTTAAAAGCGATAAAAACCCCTGTGCCAGGAAACAAATGAAAGGATGACACTACACACAGCACAAGCTTGAGGGTGTAAAAGGGTAACCTTGCAAAAGAAGTTGTTGCTAGCTCAGGTCATTTAAGAAGCAGGCCTGTTAAAAAAAATCTTGTTTGTTTTTCTGTGCTGTGTGTTGTGTCATGCTTTTGTTTGTCTCCCGGCATGACGGTTTTTATCGCTTTTAAAGTATCAAATGCTGAACAGCCCAATTTCTAACCATTTTCTATGAAGGCGTCATCTGTTTCGTGACGTATCAGTAGATCAGTGCATTGTTTGGGGGCGAGTATTTTCGTGCCTGCATTAATATAGTTAAAGCCCCTAGCTTGCTGCTACTACACGAAACCTTGCAGTATTAGCGAAATTAGCTAAACTAGCGTTTTTTGCAGAAATGCCATTTTGCACGTTCTTTTTTCTTTTTGTTTGTTATTAAGTGCATTTCTGCTATGCAGGTTTTTGGGGCAGTCGTCGTCTTGCAAACTGAAATATGAAAACCATAGAACGAAGGGTGACATACTAAGCTCCTCCTCCTCCTCTATACTAGCTCTCTGTCAAGGGATCAGGCCTTTTCCTCTTACGCGCGGCGCTTCTGCTGCATGGCGCTGTCTTGTGACAGTACTGCTAGCAGATGGCAGGTTTGGTGGGTTCAGTCAACGCAGCCCCTGCGAGAATTTGTGGCACATATTCAATATTTTCTGGAATGTCATGCGTGATACGGGTTTTAAAGAACTGCCAGCACAACTGCTCTTCCAACCATCCGCATAGCAGTCTGCATTTTCTTCAGGCTGACTTTTGCAACCACAAAAAGAGGTGCATGCTGAAGCCTGGTGCAGTGCCTAGCGCACTCCTGTTCACTATGGATAGAAGACGAATAACGAGACCACATAGCAGCTGGTGAGTACAGTATCAACGGCAACAAGCTATCGGCTGTATCAGTGACATGCGACATTGCTGTGGAAGTTGTGCTTTTTTCCCGCGGCCACATGCAGGTTTGTAAATCCAGGTGCGCGGAACAACAAATGTTTTCACCGCAGAATCCTAGGGCCCTTTATGCATAGTGACTGATGTGCTTTTGCTGAAACATTCCTGGGGCCACCCCCACAAAATCAGAGACAAAATAAAATAATCTCATTACTGTGGTACTACAGTTGTTACCACTTTACCCCATTCCACAGCAGATTATGAAAAGGGAGAAATTATCTGGAATCATTCGCAATAGAACTCATTCCAGATGCAACTCCGCAATCCTAGTAGCTTATTACTCCACTGCTTAATATTTACAGATAAAAGAAATGCAGAAAAGCACTTCAAGGAGTGCCACACCTCTGGAAGCACACAGCACGAGACAGGTATACTCGTTACAGTCATGGCCAAATGTAATGAAGTTATAAATTTGTGTCCTAATGTAGAATTCATGGCAAATGAGCTTTACTTTTGCAACATAGGGAAATTTGAGAAAAAAAGTGCTGCAGTCCCTCAACATGATCAAGCTACGACTTGCTGAGCATTCTGAGCAGCTGGACTCTATTTGTGCAAGCCTGCAACACCAAACGAAGGCTCCAGAAGAACGTGTCATGATACAACAATTTCGTGACTTGGAAAGCTTTCTTGACTACAATGACCAGCTTACGGTGTCAAGAGAAAAACAGGAGTCATTGGTATCCCACAAACTTTGTTATGTTGAATGCACTTACACAGTTGCCGTCAGTGTTAGAGAGCAGCTCAGTGGCTTCCCTTTCTTTATACAGCAGACAGTGTATAGATAGAGCCGTGCAATGTTGAAAATTGCATATGAGCAGCATATATGACGCTATTCCAACGTAATTCGAAACAGGTTTTCAGTGTCTTTTTTTTTATCACTGAAATTGGGTGTAACATGTTCCTTTGGCATTATTCTAGAAGTCTGCTTACAGAACCCTTATTAGTCCTTTTCTGATAGCTCAAACTGAATTTTCAGCCAGGCAAATTACTTGAATACATATATGCAGGACATTCGAATTTGATTTGCATTTGGATTTAGATTCTTCCTCTCCCACAGGTGTTGATGCATTCTTTTCACTGGCTCTTCTTGTCGTCCTGATCATTTCAATGTGCATGGTTATTTCGTTAAGGAAACTTTCCAAACGCTGGTTGAAGATGGCCCAGTTAGGGCGAAGCAGCTGTTCTAAGCTGGGGCAACATTCAGGTAGCGTTTTGTGAATAGTAGAAGACTTGAGCAGAAGAGCTTTTCTTTTCCACATTTGCTCTTGCATTTTGCTAGCTAAACTTCTTGCACAGTCGGTCATATGTATGCTCATTCAAGGTTCTCACAGACCAAAATTGTTCAGTGTATGCATTTTAGTGACCTGAAGTGGCTCCCTGAACCCTGTTTCAGCGCATGTACATGACTAGGCTTAGAGGAAACAACCTTGCAGACAAAGTCAGACGAATCCTCTACCAAATTTTATCTGATGAAGTCTCTGTTTGCTTTAACTGGACTGGAACTGGAGCCAAACGAACGAATCCAAAAGGCGGCAGCCAGGAACTGTCAACTTCAAGAACCAGCAGCATGAAGGGAACAAGGGACTAGAAATGTGCACCTTTGTTCAGGTTCCATTTGACTTTTCATTCATCGGGTCACAACAAGAAATAACTTTGCTCTGTGCCATCACAAAGTAAGTGCTTGGGACATTGACCCACGAGGCAGTGCTTTATTTGGGTCCCGTCCTTTTTTTCTTTCTTTCTGTATGTGTCTATGAGATACTCTGTTTCTTCATACACTTTCTTACTTTAAAAATACTTCAATACTTATTTTCAGTTGTGACTGTTTACACATTGGACAGTGGCATTGTCCTCATTAGTGGAGTACGAAACAGTGGTAACATGCAGCATTCATAATTAAGCCCAAAGACTGAGGTACACAACAGCAATTTCACACCTCTCCAATAAAACAAACAAACAAAAAGAAAGGTCTCAATAGTGGAAGAGGGTGAAGAAAAGTAATCTCCTTCGGTTCTGTCAGAATTAGCCTTTGATGTTATTAACTATGTTATTTGACTCCCTTTTCAAGAGTGCTGTGTGATCCCAGTAACTAAAGCAATGTTTATATGACTTTCTGACGATCTCTGGATAGGACACAGAGTTGCCCATATTCGCTATCAGGCCCGCAGGACGTTCAAGCAACATGACATCTGGCCTATAGAGGGTGGTTCTTTTTAGCTGCAACAAATTTTCATAAAAACGGGAGTTGCCTTAGGACACCTTTACTCTTCTCATTGGATTAGTCAACGGGATTTCTACTGGGAAACCATATTTTTTTCTCAATTAGGGCACTAATTAGAATATTTTAAGCTACTTTTTAAATGTTGACTTTATGGAGCACATTGCAATTGCGACATTAAGGCCTGATATCAACATGATTCACTCGAACTACGGGAGGCACAAAAGTAATCGCAGTGTGCGCTACAGACCCAACAATTCCACCTCCGTCGTCTGCTGCAAAACGCAAGTCATGTGCAAAGGAGTGACAGTGACATGTATATCTCCACCCTCACTTAACATCACAGAAATACGTGATATGGGTGTACCCTTATCGTGGTATGTTTCACGATATTTTTTGTTTTTCTTTTCGCTTTCTTTTCTTCCTTGTGTTCGCAGTCACTCGCTGTATCGCTCCTTTCATTCCGCTGGACGCGGCTCTTGCCCTTCTACGGGTACGATCAACACTGATATGTAGTGGTGACGCGCAAATGAAATTTTATGAAATTTTTTTTTGCAGCTAAAACGAAACATCCTGTATACCTAAAGCAGCAAACCATGGAAATCTCGTGTACCAGACCTTGTTCCCAAATAACAAAGAGGTTCAGGCTGGAAATCAGTTAAATGAGGCGCAGAAGACTACTATGGATTGCAGTTTTATGTATGCAGGCCCGATGTCTCGTTGCCTGAACGGAAAACGTTTGAACCATGTACGTAGCGAACACGATAAACTCTGTCCCCCCGCAGAGATCGTCACACACTTAACAACGTAACAATTGCTTCCTTCCTTGGAACAAAAGAGAACCAAATTACCTGAAAAGGATTATGGATGAAATAATGAGACAATCACAATAGTAAATATCAATGTGAAGGTATTACTCGCTTACACCAGACAGTTTAGTGTATTTCTTTCCCCTCCTTGAGTGGCCCCGAGTGACGTGTTTTTGCCTGTGTTTCATACTTTGAGTTTTGTGTTCTTTTTGTGTCCCGCCGCCTCAGGGTGTGGTTGTGGATATCCCCCATCATCAGATCGACTGCTTCATTATCGTTCTGCCTGTAATAACCAAGTATCCTGTCATTTGGCAACACATGTTAGAAAGTGCGGCTGCTCACCATGGTTTAGAACAACATAGTACAAACCCCCCACCTCACCCACCCCAAACACACACTTTCTTCCTGTGTTAAAAGGCCCTGCAAGGACACATGACAGACATTTATTGTTTCACGTGTCAATGCTTGTCACACTTGCCACGTGTTGGAGTATGACACATATCAGAGGTGTTTTGCACTTGCTTTATGTACCATTTAGCTAAGAAAACCTGTATTCTAGTCGTCTTAAATATCCAGTGCATTTATAGCAACAGACCCTTTAACTTTTTTTATTGTTTTTGTACTTGTTGTTTGTTGTTGTACTTTTTTACGTTAACATTTCATTCAGCCACATTGTGATAGCTGTGATAATGTTTCTGTGGTAACTTTTCAGAAGTGCTGTTATATTTTGCTCCTCACTTTTTGGGTTATGCGTTCTAGCAACTTGGGGGTAAACATGGAGTTTCATTTTGCTTAAAACATCAGGCGCAACTAAGTCCTATTGAACCTGACGGAACCCTAGTGTCTGACGGATTCACGTGCAACTTTGTTTACTCAACGTAATACAGTCCAGTGGATACTGAGGTGATTTTAGTCCGTGCTTCTGAGAGGCAGAATGGTGTTTGTTTTCAGTTTCCATGACCATATTTGTGCATTTCGAACTAGTTTGCACTTGTTATGTCCGATGGCTTCAAAACCAGCTTCTCTAGCAGTCTGTGGGATATATTGAGGATAACCCATAATCCCCATAATCAGACATAACCCGAAAAGGTGAGGCCTTATACATTTTTTTCATGTATGATGCATATGTGGGTGTGTACTCTAAGAACATTTACTTATGGAGTAGAACACATATTTGGTACATTTCACTATGCATATATTGACTTTTGAACACCTCACTGTAAGACGAGGAACTGAAGTATTTTTAATAATAACCCAATGTTCATCAATGTATGTGCCTACAATAAAATACATTGTTTACAAAGCATGCTTTGTGTACACTTCACCATCTCCATAATCTTTTTGATTTTTGTCATCACCCTTCTCCCTGCATTTGCTGCTGAGGTATTATGGGGACACATAATTTTAATGTGAGGATAGGGAATTGCAAGTACGAAGATGTTTAGATTACCTTTGTCTTTTCTTTTTGTATCAATATTGTTATCCAATCATTTCATTGAAAAAGCAGGAAACCATTTCAGTCAGAGTAGGAGGTCATACCTGTGAGTTGTTGCAGAAACCGTCGAGTAACTAGAGTAAATTGTGAAGGCACGCTGTTGCCCCATTCCTCCAGCACTGACGTGTTCCCATTGTCACGCGGTTGTAAGACTGCGCATGACGTCTGCGTGAACAAGCTAAATTACAGATTGCCTTTATATTAGCAGGTAGAGCAAACGGAAGAGTGTAGCAATGTGCTGTTTTCATCCGAAAACCATACTGAGTATGTCTTTAAGAGACTTCCTGAGGAGATTTGGAGGATGGCCTGAGGCGTTGCATTTGAACGCTTTTCTGACAATCTGAGCATTATCTATGGACGTCAGAAAGATGTTATCCCTGTCCCTAGTGAACATCCGTGGGATGACCTAGGGAGGTCATTGTGTTCTTTGGGTAGATACGACGGTTTGGGGAAGTCATAATTCGGACCACTCCACAAACTGAAAAGAATGCACTAGAGACTTCAGTTTCAAACACACACCGGATTGATACGAAAAACTTCCATAACGGTATATGGATCAAGGAGACCAACACTGAAAATATCGGCAGCTAACACTTTAGAACTTTTTAACACTTTAACACTTTAGACACAGAAGAAAGCCTGCTAAAAAAAACAAAAAAACACACACACAAAAAAACGGGAGGGATATCTAGAAAATCGCACCAGGTAATTTGAGGGTGATTGCATTCTACGAATGGCGCCAAAAAAGAAAAAAAAGTGAAAGAACGAAAAGTGGAATCGTGCAAGTACATTGTGGCATTACAGTAGAGAGGGAGAGAGAGAAAGAGAAAGAGAAAAAAAAAACACGCTTAGATCGTCTTCGTTTATATCCAACAAGAGACCTCTCCCTGTATGTAAACAAATGACGTCATAGTGTTCGACAGCCCTGTCAAAATCATAGAGTTGAACTACGCTCGAAGCTGGACGAAGCTAGGCGAAGCTAGAGGTGAACAAGGTCGCGCTCGAAAGTCACGGTTTTGAGGGGGATTACGATGGTCCCAGAAAGGGACACGACCTTCGGTCCTACTTTTCTTTCAGTAGAAGGCAGCGGTGTGTCCGTTCGTGGAACCCAGCCCTCTCCTTCCGATTTGCTTCGGTTTCAGTCTGTCTACCAACGTCATGATGACGTTTCTCTGATAGCGGTCTCTTCGAACGCTTTGTATCTTAATCCCTGTAGGCGCACAATGGTTCAGCTTCATTTCAATGACAGCTGTTCTTACTTCCTGAATAAAATACTGTCACTGATTGAATATAATGTTTTATGGCAAAAATGCCACGGAGGAACCGGAAAGAAAACAAGAAAATATGTGCACGTGAGTGAAAAGCGAAATAAAAGGAACTTCCCTGTTGAAAAAAACTATAGAGCCGTCTGTATGAGCAATCACATGGAGCTCATATATATGTTTATTGCATGAGCAATCATATGAGCTTCTATGAGCATGTATGAGCTGTATAAGCATGCATGAGCTATATGAGCATGCATGAGCTATGTGAGCATGTATGAGCTATGTGACCACTCTCATATAGCCTATGAGCATTCTCATACAGCGTATTCATGTACATGAATGCACATGAATCGTCTGACCAAATGTGCAACATGCGTGACTAAGCTAAAATGATAACACGTGATTACAAAATACCGGTTTATTCAGGTACTGGCGCGACGTAGGTCCCTCGGAAAGTTTGCCGAATGTTTTTTGATGAGCTTTTACCGTTTCTGTACAGGCACCTTTGATGTCGATGGTTTACCTTTTTCTGCATATTTGACGAAGGTATCTGTTGAAAAGAAAGAACAAAATTAGAACTGCGCTAAATTTCTGCGCCTAGAAGTATTCCAGTTCCCACAACTTATACAACCGTATGAGTTCATGCTGAAATGAAAATGATTAGGGCCTGTTTCTGATCCCAACGCATAGATCACACCTTCAAAGCATTAAGTTGTATTTAGTCAGTCAGAATAACGCACGAGGACATTTTGCCGATTAAAATTGAAAGTAACCTTCCTCTAATGCTGGTGACGTCCAATGAACGCGGTTCTGGAACACCTCAGTATGTTTGCGCAGTGCTTGCAAAACTTAGTGCATGTACTTGTTGCTGGCCACCACAGCAACAGGTTAGTCACACAGAGTGTTTGTGACTTGCTTGACTTTGGGGCATCCAAACATACACTTTTTAGATCATGCTAACGTGGGATTTCGGTGCGCCCTGCAGCCCGTAGCCACAAAAATTCGGTAGAAGAATTTAGTGCACGACTTTGTTTAAACACTCTATACACACATG
Source organism: Ornithodoros turicata (assembly GCF_037126465.1). Classification (NCBI taxonomy): domain Eukaryota; kingdom Metazoa; phylum Arthropoda; class Arachnida; order Ixodida; family Argasidae; genus Ornithodoros; species Ornithodoros turicata. Next base: position 161,409,099 of record NC_088201.1, read on the forward strand.
TAAAGGCTATCAGCGAACGCTTTCCACAAAGAGTCACAAAAAGTAAGAATATGGTAGTTGCAGACAGCTAACCCGACAGACATAACGAACGATAACGGAAAAACGGGACTGCAACATACCTGTAATGCGCACACGCCGCCTCCCACGGACGCACACGCACACACAAAACACCTTCAGGAATCACTGAAACGGCACAAAGACACTGTCACAGCATGGAGACGGAGACGAAAACATGAGTCCCACGCAGAGCGGAGCGAAATACGTCCAGACGGCTCCGAGAAGCAGGGTAGAATAAGCAAGTAAGCGCCCAAGCACTGAGATGACACTCGCGACGGCTTGGATGAGAATCCAGGAGCCAAACAGAACGTTGTAGGACACGGAACGGGAAACATGCACCTAAAATTTGAAGAGAATCGGACGAAGGGAAATGGAGTTCCCGCCGTTACGGTGGACGAAAGTGACGAGCGTCTCTTGAAAGGCCATCACCAGACGCTGTGGCGCCCGCACTTTGTGCTATGATATCATCAGCTACTCACACGGTCAGTGTGATTTCACGTTCCGCTCATTGCACATCTCACAGCGCTCATTCGTTTGCTCATAACTGCTCGTAACGCTCACTGCTGTGCACATCCCCCCGCTTCCCTCTTCCTCTTGCTCATTGGCATGCTCGCAGTGCTCGTAACGCTGCTCACAGCGCTCATAGCCATGCTCACAGTGCTCATTCCTTTTCTCACAGTGCTCATAATTTCTCATATATGAGAGCTTATGACATTTTTCAGAAGGGTTGGAACTTAACTTATTGTAGCAACGTTACCAGAAAAAGAAACTAGTTCCTTTGTTACCAAGTTAAACTAACAAGTTACCACGGCATAAAAGTACCGAGTTAAGTTAGAAGTTACCTAAAAGAAAGGAACTTATTTCCAGTAACGAGTTACCTCGAACTCTAGTTAACTCTGAAGTCTCCTCGAACTCTGAAGTGCCTGCAATACCGCCATACAATTATAACATGCATGGCGTCCGGTACCATAACAGGGTCGCGGTGCACAGGATAGCATGCATCCTAGGAACATATAGCAGCGCAGGACCAACCACGCCGCTTAGATCGTCAACAAGTAACCCTAAAGTGAAGGACACAAAGGAAGTTGAAGAATGTCTCCGGATATGAAAAATGTCCAGAGTGCACACTGCTATACATGAAGGGTATGCAGCTGAAGTAGGCAACTATCGTAGTCTAGTAGACCTAGTAGAACACTCGTAGACGCGACACAGTAGCAAACAAAGACACCGACAAGAGGGCAATCACACTATCCTAAGAAACACTAAACACTATAGAATATAGCTTGGCTGATGGCGTTACGTTGCCTGCAACTTAATCTAGCCCGATCGAAACCAGCGTGTTTAACACATTATTAACACAACTGTGTGTATTGTCATCAAGTAAGAAACCCGTCTATGAAGGCTGGCCATTATACACGTAATGCAACTCTTGCTACCTACTGGAGAACAACTCCACCCGAAGGTGGATTGCTGTGCTTACCCGCCAGACCATGCGAACAATCCGGAACTTAGGAAGAGTCGCCTCAGAGGCTCGTACGGCCCTAGCTGTGCGGCTAGAACATAATCTCCCGTTCACCTTGGACATGGCGCAAAAGACATGTGGATGACAACCACGAACGAGAACAATCCAGGGTGTCATAAACGCTCTGATCACGTCCAAGGTGTGCACGAAGACCAGCACAAGCGACTGGATGGCACCCTGCGCTTGCGGAGTCTGGGCCAGAAAAAGCTAAGCGGCAGCGACTAATCCACACGTGGAAGTCAATTATAGTTAAGACATGATTAGCACAAGCAACTTTAACGCAAAAGCAGTCATTTTAATAGGTCGCAAAAAACAATGTTCTGCTGTCTCAGACATGCCACAAGACGGGCAACCGACCGTGCGACATATCCGAAAACGCTGGAAATGTTCACGCAGTGGAAGGACACCATAGGCCAGCTTCCACTGGAAACTAGCGCGCCGTGCACCAAGCCTGCCAGCAGTGATACGCCGCCAGGCGAATTTCGTTGGCACTGCTGGCCTTGCGGGACCCGGTCGCATTTCCTTGTAGGCGGCGTAGAAATCGCGGACGCTCGACATGGAAATGTCTTCACCTGGGCATTGGACACGCAAGCGCCGCACAACAGCAACACAAGCTGAGACCCCTACACTGTCAGAAACAACTCCTAGGATTTTAACCTGAGGTCATACAGGAACTTGAAACGGTGCAGCACAGGTTGGCTGAACATTTAAAAAAGAGCCACACTTTTGGATCTATTGAATCTTGGCCCTGAAACTGTACCGTAGTCTTCAAATGCTTTCAACACTGGCTCTCTGGAACTCTCGCGCAGTAGTATGACGGAGGCATCATCAGCGTACGCAAAGACAGGCGGTTGGCATCTATCAGGTAGCCTTAGCATTGAGAGAGAACACAGTCTCTCGAGGACAGGGTGGATAGCAAGGGCATACAAGGCGCGGGAGAGAGGGCATCCTTGTTGGACACCACACGTAACGTCAAACGGAGACGATAGACCACCAGCTACGGAAACGACTTTTTGCGCCTTTGTACTCAACAAAGCGCACCCAACCATCGGCGAAACCATATGCCCTCAGTGTTGAAAATAGGTACATGTGTACATAGGTAAATGTGTACATAGGTACACGATCGAATGCCTTCGACTGATCGAAGGAAGCCACGACTGCTGCTGTGCGTGAACACATTATCAAATGGATGGCATCACGTATCGCTATCGTGTGGGGGGTCTGACGACCTGCCAGGGACAGAACATGCCTGGCACGGGTGTAGCACCTTTTCTAAGTGGGTCGAAACACGCAAAAGAAGTGCCTTGGCTAGGATTTTGTAGTCGCATGCCAATATAGTGACAGGCCGCCATACATCCGGATCTCGTTTTCTGGACGGGTCCTTGCACAAGAGGACGACAATACCACTCTGCATGCTAGAGCTTAGCATTTCTCAGGGCAAGCATAGATTAAATACCTGAGCCAAGCGAGGCCATCAACGCCGGGACACTTTCCATTCGGCAGACAGCTGCTAGAATCTCATGTTGCGTGAGCGGTGACAGCTGCTAGAATATTTTCCTCCGGCAGTGGGCACTCTCGACTGATAAGGGGCACTCTCGACGTCGGGTGATGACTCCTTGTAAAGGGCCGCGCAATGCTCACGCATCGCTGCTTGGATGTCATCGGGTTCGGTTAGAAGTGAGCCGTCAGCTGACCGGAGCTCGGCTATGCTCGAGCCCGGATCTCCTGCCATATAGCGCCGCAATAGCATGCGGGAGCAGTAAGCTTCCCGACACCACCGCTCGACGTTTCTTTGCGCTACTAACTTTCGCCAAGAGTGCATACGAAGAGACGCAAGGCGCCTTTGCACATCCTCTATCTCAGAGGCAGTATCATGGCTGCGAGATCCAGGGTGGCGAAGAATAGCTAATACCTGCTTGAGTGCATCGCTACACTGCCGATGTTCACGCGCACGCTGTCTTCCCTAACACCGAAGGCATGTGCTACTCCTTGTATCAAAGCCTCCCAGTGGTTTGGCCCAAAATAGGGTGCCGAACACTCTTCCGGTAGCCACCCTATTGAAAAAAGCACTGGAATCATTCTGGTGTTTTTGGTGGCTGTGATTTGGGACATTCCTGGTGCTTTCTTCTCTGATGTTAGCATCATAATTCCCTGGTGTTCCTAGTGCCTGTTCTCTGATGTTCCACACCAGGACCTCTGATGTGTGCGCTCTGGTGTTGCACACCAGGATCCCTGGTGTTCTGTGATGCTCCACTGTTGAACATTATGATGTCTCATGCGTTAAATCCCGTGATGTACTTGGTCCGTTAGGAACCTCACAATGGACTAAAAGCTGTGCATAGCTGTAGACGTGTGTGTGTGTGAGAGAGAGCGAAAGCAGGATAGTGCGAGCGCGGCACCACAGCACGAACACGGTGTTTGCTGTCCTGTTTGTTTTTCTCTAAGCGTTCAAAATTATGCACAGCTTTCAGAGCCTCGTGAGGACGCTGAGGAGCCAAGTACCTCACGGTATCGAATGCGTGAAACAGCATAATGTTCCATAGTCGAGCATCATAAAACACCACGAAGGGATCCTGACATGCATACATGAATGTGCAACATTCAACCAACACGGTCTGCTTGTGATTCCGGTACTAAGGCTGCTTGGGACAGTGGCGTATCTAGGGTGTGGCAGGTTATGACAGGTGCCATGGGCGCCAGGTGAACAGGGGCGCTATTATGTGGTCGGATGTGAATGTGCCAGGTCGGGTGCTCAACCTGGCACATTCATAAATGATCTAAAGCACCCGCCATTAGAGAGGTTATAGTGTGAAACCTAGTGCGGACAACACGAAAACGCATCCCTAAGGACATCATGTTAACCATGTTGCCATGGGCGCAGGTAGCTCTAGATACGCCACTGGCTTGGGATGTACTCATTAATGTTAGCGACTCATCAAACCAGTCAACAATACAACAAGATATCACAGGTTTCTTTCTACTGCAAAGGTGTCCCAGCTGTTAGCAGCCTAAACTAATTATTTGCATATAGTATACTGAGAATCAGAAATAGAAACAGACAAGCACGTGTAACAAAACTGTCTGCATTACTGCTACCACTGATGATACACAGTTAGTATGCACTCCACAATATAAAAGTACAAAAAGCAGCAATGTTATTCCTTCTACGAGTGTGAATACATCACATGCGACACAGTTATAATTTAGAAAAGCATACTCGGTCAACCCTTCAGTCATTTTCCGTCCTCTCTTCTTGTAGTCCATATCCCATGAATAATGAGTTCACATGATGCCGGACAAAACGCACATTCAAAGACGTCACACCAATGACCAGTCGTCACATCTACCCCGAATGCATCTCTTGTATTTTCTCATACTTCCACTTGTGCACAGGTTGGAAAGCAAACTACGACATATAATGCAGAACTTCAGAAACACATATTCAAAGTTCTTCACATTCGTGCGAAGTTTTCATGTTGAAAACCAGGACGAAACGCTACCTCAACCACCTCGACCAGCCCGTTGAGTTCAAAACAGACACTAATGCCGATGGCGCTGTCGCTGTCTTATGTGACAATGGGAGCGTAAAGTTTCGTTTTCAAACTCGAATGAAAGCCGCAAGGCGTGTCAATTTCGACACTCGGGGGAATTATTTGCGATGGAAATTATCATTCCTTTGTAAAAGAAGTTGCGCTAAGGAACTCATGATCATTGTAAATAGCGGTTTTCATGGTAACAACGTGTAGTGCTCGTACTTTGGCGCCTGTATGTCTGGTGTCTGTGAACCACACCAGACCGCTCTAACGGTCACATTAAAACACTACGTCTGTCTAGTGCGCACACCAAGCATTCTAGAAGGCACCAGAATCATTCTGGTGTCGTAGTAGTCCACTCTGGTGTTGACATCAGGAGAACTCGACAGCACCAGAATCACCTTGAGGTCACGCCAGAAATTTTTGATGTGCATATTACAAACACCAAAAGAGTCTAGCGTTAACGCCAGGAACATCAGGAAACACCAGAATAATGCTGGTGATTTTTTCAATCGGGCAGTTTTGCATATCACTTTTAATTTCGGGATCCTCGAGCAAGGACACGTTCAGTCGCCAAAAACAGCAACCAGATCGATAATTTAGCAGGCCAGATTGGGACAAAAGAACACCGTGATGATCTGTAAGATCCCCAGCAGGTCGGGTCACATAACTATAGAGATGACGTCTGTAAGCCAAGCAAGCCATAAAAAGTAGTAACGACTGGACTCTCATAGTTCACAACGCTCAACTGTCCTGACACGATTAATTTATTAATTAGAGCTAATTGGAACACCCCACATTAATCGGCACCCTCCAGGGAGTCATTACACTAATTGGGGAGCGTCTAACTCGTGTCCAGACCAGTTGAGCGTTGTGCACTACGAGAGTTCATAAAAAGAAAAAAAAACAGATAGAGATAGAGCGGAGAGAAGAAGTTTAGTTGAAGATCAACGACGCCATCTTGAAGAAAGCGGTCGGGAACGGCGGCTAACCATCGCTGAGCGACGGAGCACAGAGGCAGATTGCCAAGCATCGCAGATAGACCACCAGTTCCGGGCATCCTGTGACGTCATCATGACATGTCTGGACAGGTTAGGACAGCTCTGGACATGCGAGGAGAAAAACACTCGTAATACAGAGGCTGGGAAAGCAAGAGTAAATATGCTATCAATAGCTAACAACAAAAAGAATCAGGCACAGAAGCAAAACAGCCCACTACAACAGCAGTCACGGGGAGAGCAGAACGATGCGACTGCCCTGTCCGACAGCCAGGCAGGGAACTGTATCGTAATGTTTTTTTTCTCCTGTATAAAGTCGCGCATCTGCATCCCCCTAGCGGTTACTTTATCAACTAATCTGACGACAAAATTATTAAGAATCACGCCACCGCTACCCCGTTCCCAAGGCAGAAGAAGATAGAAAATGGTGGGGTTGCCTAGACAACAGCAACCAGCACCCGACATGAAAAGAAAAAATCGGGGACAAAGTTGGCGCAATAACTAGTTACACAACAAAGAAGCCCATCACAACGCCAGTCACAGGAGCGCAGAACGATACGTCCTGTCCATCCAAGAGCCAGGCGCAGGACTGAATTGTAATGCTTTTTTCTCCTCGATAAAGTCACGCATCTCTCCCCCTTGCGGTTGATTTCTGAACTACTTTAATCGCAAAATTATTAGGAATTGTTCTAGCACTATTCCCATTCAAGACAGCACTATCGACATCATCAAGACAAGAATGTTCCCTGTCAAAAAACAGAAAATACAAAGCATCAACAGAGGAAAGCATGCAGGTCGCTGCATGTCAGCAGCCCTGTTACACGACGAAAAATCGCACGAGCGCTGGGCAACACAGGAAAGCAAACACTTGAACAGAGTGAAAAAGACACTCACCATCATCGGACACGTACACTGCATTCCCTCATTGTAAATCTCTTCGTCACAAAATCCACCACAATCGTCATACACCCTTCACAAACGACAAACCAGACATCCGCACCCCATCAGAGGCAAACGGAATCCCACCGAAGCTACGCTCTTCCACTAAGGGACAACGCAATTGCTAGGAACAGAATTAACGCGTCCACCCTCGTCAGTGTCCAAGAGAGAAGTGAATCCTTGCGCCCCCTGCAGGCCCTGCTCATTGGTCGTGACGTCAGCCTATTGTCTCAGGGCTACACTGTTTTTTTTTCACTAATGTCCAACTCATCTCCTCTGGACAAGGTCCACAATAGAGTCGCGGTATGACGTCATCATGCACCTGCGTGGCTCAAGGACATGTACGACAGGGGACCTGTTATTTATTGAATCACTATCCCAAGATTATTTCCTGTATTCTACTGTAACGATTGCATAGGAAACAAAAAAATATTGCAGAAAAACGCCACGCATGAAAGCTGATTGTAGGAATTAAGCATTTCATTCCCAGAGTCTTACTACATGAAACTTGAAAAGAACAAAATATCCTAACACCATCAATGGCTACATACAACGAGCGAATCGTGACATGTCCATCTCATCCGTGAGTCAGGGAGATAACTGAATAATGGCGCTTTGTTCATCGACTGGATCAAGCCACGCACCTGTCGCCCTTGCGGTTACTCTCTGAACTAAATGAATGTCCATTGTCAAAAAGAAAAACAGAACTGCATGTAGAAGGAAAGCATGACAGAACAAGTCTGGGCATGTCATCGCATGTTTGTCAGACAAAAAGGGGGAAAAAGCGAAGAGAAACACTTGAACAAAGCAGAAAACCAGCATCAAACTATTTCTAAACACACACACTCCACTTATTCTAAAACAGTGCTTATCAAAAATCCGTCCAGGACAATCGATACCATTTTTCTATTGCCACACTTTTTTCCAGTAATGGTCAATGCATTGCTACACACACCTGAAACACTGCGTGACGTCATCACATCCTGTCTGAAGACGACAGCGGCAAAGACAAAGACTCCTATTATTTATTGAATCGCAAGATTATTTCCTTTCTCCTACTCTTAATCATATTCATTCTTACATTAAAATTCAACAAAAAAGCACCGCGCATATTATCGATTTTCACCCCAAAGGCTCACCATGGTAATTAGAATCACAACATCGGTAAACTACCACTACTCTTTAAAATAATAAGTGAGACCACTCAACATCATCACCAGGCTTACGTAATACATGACCCTTTCTCTGCTCATACATTCGTTGTCTGAGGCTACACCAGTGAGCAAAAAGGCGCGAAAGCCTGGGGGCAAAGTTCCATTCGCGCTCGACGGAGGACTAGACAGAACGCCGTTACGGGAACATGATTGTATTCCTACTATATAAATGATTATTGCATTGCAGTTTAGAAACACTATCACAAAAACTACGCTCAACTATAATTTAGGATCCTCATAATTCTACTTTCTATGGAAACTATAATTGCCCTGTTAGTTGGATCGCTATTAATCAAGCGCTCCAATTTTTTTCTCTCTTCTCATTTCAGCCTTGTCATGCAGTGAAGCAGTCTCACAACCAAAATAATTAATTTACACTGAGGGTGGCGTGTCCTGTGCTCAGATGTAAGCATTTCCTATAACAGCTGACTTCCTCAACACACCATGCTCCTCATTACACATAACAAACAAAAACATACAAACCCTCATCTCAGCTGTACCTGTGCGTCCCTGTGCGTACCTGTAGCTGTCCTTCTGCGTACAATCGGTAAAAAAGGAAAAGGACAACACAAAATTGTGCTTGAATTGCTATGACTTCGAAAACCGAAGCATACGTTAATAAACTAAGGAAAAGACACCTATTTCTGCTGTCAGATAATTCTTGCATAACGCTACATACACAGCCGCTTCGCCCTCCCGTAAAGAAAGCACAGGACAAGGGCACACAAATTCCTTTGAGCAAGCAGCGAAAAAGCCTAAGACGGAGCGCTCAGGATTACTAGCAGAGTCACCGGACAACGCCACGCGGCTAACACAAGATAACAACAACAACAAGATACTAGCGGCGGGTAAAATTGCAACATTACTAAACAAGTGCAGACATGCCATGGTGACGTCACAAATCAAGAAAGAAACAGCACGCACACACAGACAGCAGCTCAGGAATGCACAAGGAGACGTGCTTTATAGGAACTTCTACTCCACACTCAGATACCAGCATTCGTGCACAAACACCTATAAATGCAAACAGCTTACTCCATCTACATATCGAGCGAAGTGAATACTGACACTCAACAAATAACAAAAAACAAACAAATTCAATTCTCATGAACTCTCCTGTGCCAAGCGGCATCCTTCCGCTCTACCTGGATGCTGACTGTTTCCCCTCATCTACATTCTGAGTAAAAGCAGTGAAAGGAGAAAAGAACCGCGAAAAAGTACACGCATTTGTGCTCCAATAGCTGTAACTGCAAGAAACCGTAGCGCACGCTAATAAACTGAGAAAAAGACACTCATTTCTGCCACCAGATAATTCTTGCATATACACAGCCGCACTGCCCTTGCGTAAAGAAAGCACAGGACAGTGATATACAAATTTCCTTCAGTGAGCAGGGAAAAGGCTTAACTCGAACCGCTCAGGAATAATCGGAGAAGCGCCGCTTGTTGCCACGAAATTCGACGGCTAGCACAACATGACACCAACAAGATACTAGCGGCGGGCAAAATTGCTACACTGCTAAACAAGTCCAGACATGCCATGATGTCGTCACAAATCAGGAAAAAACACACGCACGCACGCAAGAACGCACACAGGACAACGCATTAAACACACGGAGTGCTCAGGAATAATCGTTCAATCAAAGTCCTTCTAATCTCCTAACGTTGCCATTGTAATGTCTGACTTACCGCTCCGTTCATGAAACAAAATCGCCAACGTACAACGCGAAAGACTAGTCACGGCGAAGACGCGTTGCGAAGCGGCCATGTTGGCAAAGCAGAGGCAGGAAATAGGAAACACAAGCGACACGTGACACGTCACATAGAGTTCCGGTTGAATCTGCCTTCTGAATCTGAACTGAATCTGCGGTTGGAAACTTGCTCCGGAGGCGCTCCGAATCTGCCATTGGAATTCAGCATTAATTCCCGCTGGCTGCCGCTTCTTCCGAGCTTAACCTAGAAGAAACAGCATTTTAAAAAGCACGGTTAAAACAACATGTGTGTGCGTGAGAGATAGGCATAGAAATATGTAACATACCGTTTGCCCAAAGCACAGTTGCTATAACCATCTCACTGCATTCTACCTTCCGATCCACAGAATACGTGCGAATAGGGGTAAAGACGCATAAAGAATGAGAATGCATAGTACGGACGATTACATACCACACACACACGTGCTATACACCTCAAAAGCGACGAAAATCCTGAATTCCAGGCGATATTTGCTTGAGATGCGTAGCTGCGTCCATGCGCTTCATCGTTTCAAAGCAGACTAACTAACTTGCTGGCAGTTGGAATAAACGCTGTTTCTGAATCACGCTGTTTTCTCATAGAAATCACAAGGCCAGACCCTGAATTATCCCACAGGATATTTTCACATTGGTGTGCCTGTGAGGATATGTATACGAATCTGCATCCTTTGTAGGAAATTCTGAGAGACGAAGACGCTTCTGTAAGAAATTCTGAAGGAATGCTATGTTTCTATAAGATTTTCTGAAGTATTTTTCAATAGTGGAAGTGGGGTTGTTTGTTTGTTTTATTTTGATGGGTGTATACACCCATCAAAATCAAACAAACAAACAACCCCACTTCCACTGATAGAAGACTATTCAGCATTTACCAGGAGGCTTTCTTCTGCGTAAAAGTAGAGAAAATAAGAAAACAGCAGCGAAAAATTACACGCACTTTTGCTCGTATAGCTATAAGAGAAAAAATGAAATAACGAGGCACAGGCTAATAAGCTGTGACAACGACACCCATTTCTGCTATCAAATAATTATTGCATAATGCTAAATACTCAATTGCATTGTCCCTGCGTGAAGAAAGCACAGAAAAAGGACACACAATTTATCTTAAGCAAGTAAGGAAAGTCGCTTCTTCTCGTACAGCTTAATACCATAAAGTCTGAATTTTTGCAAAGAAAACAAAGCTTGAACAGCGCTACGAACGTGACAGACACATACTAACAAACAAACACTCCTACTCATTTCTACTGATAAAGGCGTGAACCACAATACAAGAACAAACCAGACTGCTTCAGGAAAGCGTATCAAATGCACCGCAACCGGACTGGCGTCGGGCACTCTTAAAATAGCCTGTCCAAAACACAGACTTCACCAGGTTCGCGATGCAATTCCATTAAAAACGCTCGCCCTATCCTACAGATAACAGTGCAAACGCGTCTACCCTTATTTTTTAAACCACTATTTCACTCAATAGTGCATAAATGTATCACTCGTGTCACACGAAAAGGCAGACACAAAGAACTTATCAAGTGGAGGGTCCCTGGTTCAGAAAAGCGCGCGCGCAGACACTCACATTTTCACACTCACAAAAACAAAGTCTATTTTCACAACCACATAAATCCATATTATTCCTCAGGACAATAATTATCCTACCTTCGTCAAAAGACGGCACAGACATGTATGCCAATGCAAAACAATAGGTCTTCGTTCCGGATGTAACAGGATATCGCCAGTCGGCCGGCGCGAACCAAAAAGAAAAAGAAAGGAATGCATGTTCGCTATACATCCAAGAGAAAATGGTACCGCGTTTCTGCTTGTATTTCATTGCACAAATATATTTTGCAAGAATACTATAGAGTGGAACGGGTAAATCTGAGCATCATTCGCTACACACTGTAGCTCTCTTCACTAAATAGGTGAGCCGATTATAACTCAAAATAAAATAAAATAAAATAATCATTCCACCATCGCTGACTGCAAGCTTGGGTACCCTACAGAGCAATGCGCTTCCGTCAACACGCCTTGGACTGATCTTACACACCCGAAGCGTTTTCTGAATACATTCTGCTGGCACTGGAATAAAAGATGTGGCGATAAGAGAGCGCCACGGGTTACGGCGATAGGGGGCAGCCGTGCTCCAGGGGGGCGTGCCCCACGCAGAGGGATAAAAGCGGTGATCCGCTGGATAAGAGCCCTTTTTCGTTGTGCGGTTTTGCTGGGTGCAAGCTGTCTGAACGTGAAATAAACCTGGTATGTCTGTTTGAATTTCTGTTGTGCTGCTTGTTCCTTCGCGCACGGAACGGACGGGCTGACGCCCCGAGGTTGTGGGAACTTAGGTTTCCACAACTGGCGCCCAACGTTTGGGGTTCGAGCTCGTTCGTCCCGTGGCGGGGAACACGCGGCACGGTTAGTAGTACATAGTAGTTGTTTTAGTTTGTAGTTTATTGCTGTTAGTTTTTGTGTGTGCGTTTTTCGTGTGCTTCTTTGAGTTTTTCAGCTCCCACCCGGTGGACGAGCCCTCGGAGCTGATGGCTGACAAGGCGAAGGTGCCCGCGCCGCAGTCAGACGCCATCACAACAGCAGAACTCCTGTCACGCATGACGGAGTTGTGCTCGTTGGTGGTTCAACGCCTGGATGCCGGGTCGGTTTCGCCGCCGCAGGCACAAGCACCTCTACGACTCAACTTACCGGTGCCTACCTTCTCAGGTTACACCGATAAGAAGTCTGTTGCCGATTTCCTGGATGACCTCACCGCCTATCAGACGGGTATGGGAATTTCGGATGAAGTCCTAATCCAACGCATCCTGCAGGTTGCTTTGGTCGGAGACGCCGCCCGCTGGCTTCGGTTGCAATCGGAGTTTACGTCCTTGCAGGACTTCCAGGAGCGGTTCAAAAACGAATTCCTTCCCCCGGATTACGAATACCGTGTCCTAGAGGAATTACATAAGCGTACTCAACATCCTGAGGAAAGCTTATCTGAATTCGTTCGGGCATTGCAGGATCTGTACAGCAGAGCGGATCCCACTGCTACGGAAGAGCAGCGTGTCGCACGGGCGATCCGTCAGTGCCACCCGCGCTTCCGGCCCTACTTAAGAGCCCATCGCTTTGAAACCCTTGAGGCGTTGGCCCAGGAGGCTCGTTCAATACAAGGCGACCTCCTGGCAGAGCTTCAATACCGGCCCCCTCCGCCCCCGGAGCTAGCGTTGGAACCGCGCTGCGCGTGGTCGGGAGGAGCCGCCTCGGTCGAACGCCTGTATGCAACAGGTTTGGGTGACAACCCCCGTAATTCAGACAATGCGGAGTCATCCCACCGAGCCCTAGATCCGTTCCTCTATGACCAGAGGACGATCCCCGCAGGAACGAGCCTTGACAGACCCGTCCCGCCCCGAAGTCGCGGTCAACCTGGCCTTTCAGCTAGCGAAACCCCACGGCAGCGGGAGCGGCATCATCCTGCGCCCCCGCAGCCACGAGCGCCTACCGGCTGTTGGAATTGCGGCAGCCCTGACCATTTTCGTCGGGAATGCCCGCGACAAAGACCGAACACCCGTAATGTGCCATCGGGAAACGGTCGCAGCCGGCGTCCATGAATGCTCGCTCAACGACGTCGGCAAGTTGCGAAGAAAGCGAGCAGACGGTTACTATCCGTGGCCTTGATCAGTCAAAAACTAGCTTTGCAAGCGGTAAGATAACGCAAAGAGTTGCTTTGGCTCCTCTTGCTTTTTCTGTCCGAGATTACATCGAGGATAAGGAACCAAACATCGCCGTTCGAATTTTGGGTAAAGATTACATCGCCCTTATCGACACGGGGGCTACGCTTTCCCTTATCGGGGATAGTGTTTACGAACATTGCGTATCACGGCATGTGGAATTGCAATCCACAGATGTCACTCTTCGTCTTGCTTCCAATGACGCCGTTCCAGCACAGGCAGCAGTTGTGCTCTGGGTACGTTTGGATGGTAGACGACGAAAGCAGCGCTTCGTGCACCTTCCTGGCCTAGCAGTTCCTGTTATCCTGGGCAGAGATTTCATCATTCGGCAGAAATTGGTGCTGGACCTGCCCAATGGAGGATACGTGTACCACGGCTCGTCGGGATTTTTCCGCTTCGCCGCAGCACGGGAACACTGCACAGCACAGCAAGCTGTGGCAGCGACCGTTGAAACGTCTGGGCTGCCGACTGTCTTGGGGTCATTCCATGGTCCTGAGGAGCAACGCCGTCAGCTTGAACAAGTACTGCGGCAGTTTGACGGAATCTTTACCGAAAAACCTGGTAAGTCGTCTGTGTTACAGCATAGCATAGACACCGGTAACGCTAGACCCTGGCGTTGTAATCCCAGACCATTGAGTGTGCATAAGCGTGCTTTGTTAGACGCTGCCCTTGACGAAATGCTCCAAACCGGTGCAGTTCAAAGGTCCCAGAGCCCTTGGGCATTTCCTGTTGTTCTGGCTCCGAAACGTGATGGTACGGCTAGGTTATGCGTCGACTACCGTCGACTTAACGCAGTAACGGTAAGGGATTCCTACCCCTTCCCGTCCATTGAGTCAATCTTGTATTCCCTGGGCAACGCAACTGTGTTTTCAACGCTTGATTGTAGTAGAGGGTTTTTGCAAATCCAAGTTGCCCCGGAGGATGTCCCAAAAACAGCCTTTACGTGTCATAGAGGTTTGTTTGAATTTGTACGAATGCCTTTCGGACTGTCTAATTCACCCGCCAGTTTCCAGCGGTTGATGGATACAGTGTTGGGAGATGCGAAGTACAATTTCGCAATGGCATACATGGATGATGTCGTAGTGTTTTCTAGAAATTTTCAGGAACACTTGGAACACCTTTCAATCGTCCTTGCAAGGATGAATGAAGCGGGCATAACAATCAACCCCCGCAAGGTGCAGTTGGCATCGTCTAGGATCAGCCTTCTCGGCTTCGTGGTGGACAGAGGGACCATCCGTCCTAACGACGACAAGCTAAAGGCGATCACGGACTTTCCGGTTCCCGGTAACGTCAAAGCCTTGCAGCGCTTCCTAGGTATGGTTGGTTTTTATAGACAATTCATTCCTAATTGTGCCGAGCTAGCGCAGCCGCTTAACCAGTTGTTGCGCAAGGACACGCGCTGGACTTGGGGAGAAGAGCAGGAACGATCATTTCGAGCTCTATCACAAGCAATCGCTGATACGGCTAGGCTTTATCTGCCCGACCTTAACAAACCATTTGTAGTGCAAACAGATGCTAGCGATTATGGTGTTGGCGCAGTTCTCTTGCAGGAGCATGACGCTATTCTTTGTCCAGTGGCTTTTGCAAGTCGCACGCTGAATCCGGCAGAACGGAACTACTCCGTGACGGAAAAGGAGTGCTTGGCGATCATCTTCGCTTTCAGGAAGTTCGACCTTTACCTGGACGGCAGTACCTTCACTGTCCAGACTGACCACCAGGCACTTTCTTGGCTGCAGCGGCTTCATAACCCGGCTGGACGACTTGCCAGGTGGGCCCTGACGCTACAAGGCTACTCCTTCAACGTGGAGTACAGGCGGGGCTCAACAAACGTGGTAGCAGACGCGCTGTCCCGCGCGCCTCTACCGGAGGGGGAAGAGGAAGGCACCGAGGCGCCTTCTCAACTTCTGGCAGCAGCACAGGTGGCACGAGACGTATCTTCGTCTTGGGGCACGGTCGTGAGCAGAGAGCAGCTCCTAGACGCTCAGAGAGCGGACGGCCTTTGTCAGCGGGTGTCGCAGTGGATAGCTGAGCAAGACTCGGCGGACACCGGAACGACTGACGGACGGCACGACTCCTATCTGCTGGGCGAGGATGGCATCCTGTTCAGATACATACCCCAGGCGGATGACGATGACGGCTCATCCCCGTTCAGAGTCGTGGTGCCACGGAAGTTGCGTAAGTCTTTCATACGATACTTCCATGACTCGGCCTTGGCAGGTCACAGCAGCGGCAGGAAAACTTATGAAAAGTTGTGTCGTGTTGCGACATGGCCAGGAATGAGGCAGGATGTAACAAAGTATGTTCGTACTTGTCCCGTATGCCAGAGAGCGAAACCTCGTGGTGGTTTACCCCCTGGGCGCTTACAGCCTGTTCAGAGCAATAGACCCTGGCAGATAGTTGCTTGTGATGTGATGGGACCATTTCCCCGTAGTCCTAGAGGTAACCAGTATTTGTTCGTGGTTACTGATCATTTCACGAAATGGGTTGAGCTGTTTCCTCTCAGGACACTGACTTCCCAGAGAGTGTGGGAAAAGTTACTCGACACCTTTTGCCGGTTCGGGTTTCCCGCACAGCTGATCACCGACAACGCAACCTACTTTACAAGTAAGGTGTTCTCAGATTCTTGCGCTGTCTTAGGCATTCAGCATAAGAAGACTTCCCCGTATCACCCTCAGGCTAACATTACCGAACGTGTTAATCGGAACCTGAAAATGATGTTGGTTGCTTTTACTAGCCAGCACCACCGTGATTGGGATCTTCGCCTGGCTGAACTGGCGTTCGCTACGCGGACGACGGTCAATAGGTCTACAGGATTCACCCCGGCGTTCCTGAACTTAGGACGAGAGGCCCCTTTTCCTGTGGAGAATGCTCTGGGCCTCCGGGATGGTGCTACCCGGTCTCCTTATTCAAGGTTTGCTGAGGACCTCCGGAGTCGACTGGACGATGCAGCCCGGACGGCTCGGGAGAACCTGGACGTCGCAAGGTTGGACCAGGCTCGCCAGTACAACCGTGGACGTCGGAACCTCACCTACAGCGTCGGTGACCTCGTCCTTCGACGGACTCACCCGCTAAGTGATGCGTCACGAGGCTTTGCAGCTTCACTCGCAGATAGGTGGGATGGCCCCTTCGAGGTAAGTGCGTGCTCCTCCGGCCTCACTTACAGGCTTCGTCGCTGCGACACCGGCGAAGAGACTGGGCCGGTTCACATCTCGGACTTGAAGTCTTACCATCTCCGAGACCCTGACGGAGAGGAGCCAGATTCGCAACCTGCCTCCCTCCAAGACCTGGACCCGGATCCCGTTCCCGGACCTGCGTCCAGCCGCTACAACTTGCGTCCCCGCAGGCGGCGCACGTAGCTGCCACTATCTCCATCGCTAAGCATAGTGCTTGTGATTTAGTGCTTTAGTAGTGTGATTTCTGTTCCACAGTTTTCCGCTATCTGTTTTGGGGGGACGCCTTCTCAGGCGCCCACGGTTTGAGGCCGCCTTCTCACCGCTTCCCTTTACATCTCCTCTCAGATGCAACGACGTCCGCAGCATCCCGCCCGCCGTGCACCTGCCCGCTCCCGTTCCCGCGGAAGCCGCCCGGATCCGGATCCACCCCAGCACCACTCCGTGGCCACCTGGACAGTTGTGTCCCACGGACAGCCGGTTTCCTGGGCATCCCGCACACGGTGGGCTCACCAGCCAAGGCCCCTCCGGGGGGACGACCCCACACAGACTCCGGCTCCGTTTCGCGGTCTGACGCTCACCGACCGCCACCCGGCCGATCCCCTACAGCCCCTCACTGCGGAGGAGAAGCGGATCCTATGCCCGCTCTGCTTGGTCCCCGAACTGCACCGTCCGACACACCGCCGGGGCCCACTTCACCAGGCCCGAACGGAGGCCGCCCGGACAGCCAACGACGTGACAACAGCCCTCTCCACCCTCAGGCGGCTCAGACCCGAACTTCTGATGGAGACCAGGCCTCCCCCTCCTCCGCCGCCTGCCCCCTCTTCAGCCATGGACGACGCCGTACTAGACCTGTCGGACGACCTCATGACCCTGTAAGGGAGGGGGGGTGTGGCGATAAGAGAGCGCCACGGGTTACGGCGATAGGGGGCAGCCGTGCTCCAGGGGGGCGTGCCCCACGCAGAGGGATAAAAGCGGTGATCCGCTGGATAAGAGCCCTTTTTCGTTGTGCGGTTTTGCTGGGTGCAAGCTGTCTGAACGTGAAATAAACCTGGTATGTCTGTTTGAATTTCTGTTGTGCTGCTTGTTCCTTCGCGCACGGAACGGACGGGCTGACGCCCCGAGGTTGTGGGAACTTAGGTTTCCACAAAGATTTATCGCGAAGCTACTACAATGTCAGTTCTGCTGCTGTGTAAGTGAAGTACCAGTGCGCCCGAACCGCGCCCCACGCGAGCCACGCGCGGGCCCGTTCTCACGGTTTGGACACGCGACGCGAGCGATTCCCCTTGCGAGCGCAACGCGGGCCTCGCGGTTTGGACGCGCGTTACCGATTCCTCGAGCGGGCGCACTGTTTCATCACTTAAACAGCAGCAGACCTGACATTGTAGTAGCCTCGCGATAGATCTTTTATTCCAGCGCCAGCATAATGTATTCAGAAAAGGCTTCGGATGTGTAAGGTCAGTCCAAGGCCTGTTCACGGAAGCGCACTGCTCTGTAGATTACCCAAGCTTGGAGTCAGGGGTGCTGGAATGATTATTTTATTTTATTTTATTTGAGTTATAATCGGCTCATCTATTTAGTGAAGGCCTATGAACACGTGTTAAGTGGTTTGATTTCAAAATAAGGTGAAGCTACAGTGTGTAGTGAATTGTTGTGTTCTTACCAACAGAGGCGCACACCAGATACTACAGACATTGTTTATTGTCTGCGACTGGCAAACACGAATTCCAGATACACAAAGAAGATAGAACAGTGGTGGCCACTTCTTAAGTACGACTAGGGGGCGTATCCCCGCGCTTATCTTGTTTAGAAAACCAGTTATCACTTGGCGCTTACATATCAAAAATGATGTTCACATTTACCCGTTCCACTCTATAGTATTCTTGCAAAATATATTTGTGCAATGAAATAAAAGCAAAACGCGGTACCATTTTCTCTAGGATGTATAGCGAACATGCATTCCTTTCTTTTTCTTTTTGGTTCGCGCCAGGCTGACTGGCGATATCCTGTTACATCCGGAACGAAGACCCATTGTTTTGCGTTCGCATACATGTCTGTGCCATCTTTTGACGATGGTTGGATAATTGTTGACCTGAGGAATAATATGGATTTATGTGGTTGTGAAAATAGACTTTGTTTTTGTGAGTGTGAAAATGTGAGTGTCTGCGCGCGCGCTTTTCTGAACCAGGGACCCCACTTGATAACTTCTTTGTGTCTGCCTTTTCGTGTGACACGAGTGATACATTTATACACTATTGAGTGAAATAGTGGTTTAAAAAATAAGGGTAGACGCGTTTGCACTGTTATCTGTATGATAGGGCGAGCGTTTTTAATGGAATTGCATCGCGAACCTGGTGAAGTCTGTGTTTTGGACAGGCTATTTTAAGAGTGCCCGACGCCAGTCCGGTTGCGGTGCATTTGATACGCTTTCCTGAAGCAGTCTGGTTTGTTCTTGTATTGTGGTTCACGCCTTTATCAGTAGAAATGAGTAGGAGTGTTTGTTTGTTAGTATGTGTCTGTCACGTTCGTAGCGCTGTTCAAGCTTTGTTTTCTTTGCAAAAATTCAGACTTTATGGTATTAAGCTGTACGAGAAGAAGCGACTTTCCTTACTTGCTTAAGATAAATTGTGTGTCCTTTTTCTGTGCTTTCTTCACGCAGGGACAATGCAATTGAGTATTTAGCATTATGCAATAATTATTTGATAGCAGAAATGGGTGTCGTTGTCACAGTTTATTAGCCTGTGCCTCGTTATTTTATTTTTTCTCTTATAGCTATACGAGCAAAAGTGCGTGTAATTTTTCGCTGCTGTTTTCTTATTTTCTCTACTTTTACGCAGAAGAAAGCCTCCTGGTAAATGCTGAATAGTCTTCTATCAGTGGAAGTGGGGTTGTATTTTGGTTGATTTTGATGGGTGTACGACATGTTGATGAAGTAAGCAGTGCTTCATCTTGCAGGTTTTTGAGCAGAAATGCTGGTATCTGAGCACGGAGTAGAAATTCCTATATTTCTCTGCTCCCTAAGAAAATGTGTAAGTCGTTTTCTAACCAGAGCGCGTTTAGTTTACGCGAAATAGAAAAATGAACTCGTGCATGCTCTATGATGATCCACCGCAGGCTTAGGCCTTTTCCCCGATCACCAGTGTTTTCGCATTCGATGTCGCATGTCTAGACTTGTTCAGTAGTGCCTTTCTTGCTGCAATTTTTACCCTTCGCTAATATCTTGTTGTTGTCGTCTTGTGTTAGCCGTTCAGCTTCGTAGCGATGTGCGGTAACGCTACAATTACTCCTGAGCGTTCGATCGTTATTGTGAAGGGGCTCGTTATTTTATTCCCCCTATTCCACCCAGCAATGGGGTAGAGTATCGCCTGTTACGATGAAACTCCCCACTCTCCAAGGCCGAAAATAAAGTTGTTGTTGTTGTTGTTAATGCGTTGTCCTGTGTGCGTTCGTGTGTGCGTGCGTGTGTGTTTTTCCTGATTTGTGACGACATCATGGCATGTCTGGACTTGTTTAGCAGTGTTGTAATTTTACCCGCCGATAGTATCTTGTTGGTGTCATGTTGTGCTAGCCGTCGGGTTTCGTTGCAACAAGCGGCGCTTCTCCGATCATTCCTGAGCGGTTCGACTTAAGCCTTTTCCCTGCTCACTTAAGGAAATTTGTGTATCCCTGTCCTGCGCATGCTTTATGCAAGGGCAGTGCGGCTGTGTATGTGGCATTATGCAAGAATTATCTGGTGGCAGAAATGGGTGTCTTTTTCTCAGTTTATTAGCGTGCGCTACGGTTTATTGCAGTTACAGCTATTGGAGCACAAATGCGTGTAATTTTTCGCGATTCTTTTCCCCTTTCACTGCTTTTACTCAGAATGTAGATGAGGGGAAACAGTCAGCATCCAGGTAGAGCAGAAGAATGCCGCTTGGCACAGGAGAGTTCATAAGGATTGAATTTGTTTGTTTTTTGTTATATGTTGAGTGTCAGTATTCACTTTGCTCGATATGTAGATGTTTGCATTTATAGGTGTTTGTGCAGAAATGCTGGTATCTGGGTATGGAGTAGAAATTCCTATAACGCACGTCTCCTTGTGCATTGCTGAGCGGCTGTCTGTGTGTGCGTGCTTTTTTTGCTTGATTTGTGACGTCACCATGGCATGTCTGAACTTGTTTAGAAGTGTTGCAATCTTACCCGCCGCTAGTATCTTGTTCTTGTTGTTGTTACCTTGTGTTAGCCCCGTGGCGATGTCCGGTGACTCTGCTATTATTCCAACCGCTCCGCCTTAAGATTTTTCACTGCTTGCTGAAAGGAATTTGTGTGCCCTTGTTTTGTGCTTGCTTTACGCGAGGGCGAAGCGACTGTGTATGCAGCGCTATGCAAAAATTATCTGATACCAGAAATGGGTGTCTTTTTCTTAGTTTATTAGCGTATGCTTCGGTTTTTGAAGTCATAGCAATTCAAGCACAATTTTGTGTTACCCTTTTCCTTTTTCACCGATTTTACGCAGAAGAAAGTCGCATGGTACAGCTGAGAAGAGGGTTTGTATGTTTTTGTTTGTTACGTGTAATGAGGAGCATGGTGTGTTGAGGACACGCCAACACCAGTGTAAATTAATTACTTTGGTTGTGAGACTGCTTCACTGCATGACAAAGCTGAAATGGGAAGAGAGAAAAAATTGCAGCGCTTGATTAATAGCGATCCAAGTAATAGGGCAATTATACTTTCGATAGAAAGTAGAATTATAAGGCTCCTAAATTATAGTTGAGCGTAGTTTTTGTGATAGTGTTTCTAAACTGCAATGCAATACCTGCAATAATCATTTATATAGGAGGAATACAATCATGTTCCCGTAACGGCGTTCTCTCTAGTCCTTTGTCGAGCGCGAATGGAACTTTGCCCCCAGGCTTTCGCGCCTTTTTGCTCACTGGTGTAGCCTCGGACAACGAATGTATGAGCATAGAAAGGGTTATGTGTTACATAAGCCTGGTGATGATGTTGAGTGGTCTCACTTATTATTTTAAAGAGCAGTGGTAGTTTACCGATGTTGTGATTCTAATGACCATGATGAGCATTTGGGGTGAAAATTGGTAATATGCACGGTGCTTTTTTGTTGAATTTTAATGTAAGAATGAATATCATTAAGAGTAGGACAAAGGAAATAATCTTGCGATTCAATAAATCATAGGAGTCTTTGCCTTTGCAGCTGTCTTCTTTAGACAGGATGTGATGACGTCACGCAGGGTTTCAGGTGTGTGCCGCAATGCATTGACCATTACTGGAGAAAAGTGTAGCAATAGAAAAATGGTATCGATTGTCCTGGACGGATTTTTGATGAGCACTGTTTTTGAATAAGTGGAGTGTGTGTGTTTAGAAATAGTTTGTTGCTGGTTTTCTGCTTTGATGCTGGTTTTCTGCTTTGTTCAAGTGTTTCTCTTCCTTTTTTCCCCATTTTTGTCTGACAAACATGTGATGACATGCCGAGACCTGTTCTCTCATGCTTGCCTTCTACATATTGTTCTGTTTTCGTCTTCTTGTCTGTCTTGACGATGGTGCTATTCTTAATAATTTTGCGATTCATTTTGTTCAGAGTGTAACCGCAGGGGACACAGGTGCTTGGCTTCATCCAGTCGATGAACAAAGCGTCATTATTCAGTTATTTCCCTGACTCTCGGATGAGATGGACATGTCTCGATTCGCTCGTTGTACGTAGCCATTGATGGTGTTAGGATATTTTGTTCTTTTGCAAGTTTCATGTAGTAAAAATGCTTAGTTACTACAATCAGCTTTCATGCATAGTGTGTTTCTGCAATACATTTTCTGCTTCCTATGCAATCGTTACAGCAGAATAAAGGAGATAATCTTGAGATAGTGATTCAATAAATAACAGGTCCCCTGTCTAGAGCGTACGCGTCCTTGAGCCACGCAGCTGCATGATGACGTCATACCCCGACTCAATTGTTTCAGGTGGACCTTGTCCAGAGGAGATGGGTTAGACATTAGTGGAAAAAACAGTGTAGCCCTGAGACAATGGGCTGACGTCACGACCAATGAGCAGGGCCTGCAGGGGGCGCAAGGATTCACTTCTCTATTGGACACTGACAGGGGTGGACGCGTTAATTCTGTTCCTAGCAATTGCGTTGGCCGTTAGTGGAAGAGCGTGGCTTCGGTGGGATTCCGTTTGCCTCTGATGGGGTGCGGATGTGTGGTTTGTCGCTGGTGAATGGTGTGTGACGATTGTTGTTGATTTTGTGACGAAAAGATTTACAATGACGGAATGCAGTGTACGTGTCCGATCATGGTGAGTGTCTTTTTCACTCTGTTCAAGTGTTTGCTTTCCGCTGTTGCCCAGCGCTCGTGCGATTTTTCCTCGTGTAACAGTGCTGCTGACACGCCCCGACCTGAATGCTTTCCTCTGTTGATGCTTTGTATTTCTTCTTTTTTGACAGGGAACATTCTTGTCTTAATGATGTCGATACTGCTGCCCTGAATGGGAATAGGGCTAGAACAATTCTTAATAATTTTGCGATTAAATTAGTTCAGAAATCAACCGCAAGGGGTACAGATGCGTGACTTTATCGAGGAGAAAAAAGCATTACAATTCAGTTCTGCGCCTGGTTCTCGGATGGAAAGCACGTATCGTTCTGCGCTTCTGTGACTGGCGTTGTGATGGGCTGATTTGTTGTGTAACTAATTCTCTCGCCAACTTTGTCCCCGCTTTTTTATGATGTTCATGTCGGGTGCTGGTTGGTGTTGTCCAGACAGCCCCACCATTTTCTATCTTCATCTGCCTTGGGAACGAGAGTAGCGCTGGCGTGATTCTTAATAATTTTCTCATGAGATTAGTTGATAAAGTAACCGCTAGGGGGTTGCAGATGCGCGACTTTATACAGGAGAAAAAGCATTACGATTCAGTTCGCTGTCGGATGGAGCAGTCGCATCGTTCTGCGCTCCCCGTGACAGCTGTTGTGGTGGGCTCTTTGGCTTCTGTGCCTGATTCTTTTTGTTGTTAGCTATTGATGGCATATTTACTCTTGCTTTCCCAGCCTCTGTATTACGAGTGTTTTTCTTCTCGCATGTCCAGAGCTGTCCTAGCCTTCCTAGACATGTCATGATGACGTCACAGCTGACGTCACAGGAGGTCCGGAACAGGTGGTCATAGCTGCGATGCTTGGCAACCTGCCTCTGTGCTCCGTCGCCCAGCGATGGTCAACGGCCGTTCCCGACCACTTTCTTTAAGATAGCGTCGTTGATCTTCAACTAAACTTCTTCTCTCCACTCTATCTATTTTTTCTTTTTTATGGACTCTCGTAGTGCACAACGTTCAGCTGGTCTGGATACGAGTTAGACGCTCACCGATTAGTGTAATGACTCCCTGGAGGGTGCTGATTAATGTGGGGTCCCAATTAGCTCTAATTAATAAATTAATCGTGTTCAGGACAGTCGAGCGTTGTGAACTATGAGAGTGCAGTCATTACTACTATAAAATCTGTCTAGTCGGCTATGGTGGCCACGTGTGTTAACCCAGGTCAACACATATGCATTACCATGTACGTGAGACCAAGTATGAATCAAGCCAATGTAGTTCACCAGGCACTCCAGCTCTCAGCTCGTCTACCGACCGTGAGGGCGGTGTATCGTACAGTTAAAATCGCCTGCAAAAAAATAGGTTCTGATTTCCATAAAAGAACGTGCCAATTCTGCGAAAAAAAATCCCAGCGCTCATCCCGGCGCAAACATTGACAACATGCTGTTTTCTCGTTTTCCAGCTCAACAGCCACCACCCTTCCCTCAGTGTCCGTGTCGAACCACCTGATAAATCCCCGAAACGACTGAAACACTAAAATATATGTATTGGCATCATCGTGGAAGACCAGCCAAGTAGGCTCGCTCCCTTTAACGCAACAAACGCACTAGTCTACAACCATCGCAACGCCAACACCCGAAGACGAGCTCACGGCAGGTCTGGGATTGATGTACGTGCTAGATGCCACCTCGCAAAAGACCAAAACTCACGGAGAGTTGCTCGTGGGACAGCAGCACGAAGGATATTAGAAGCGGATGACATACCTACCATTGTTTTCTTCGAAGAGGGTCGCTGATGTTTGCCACCGCCTATCAAACTGGACGGCCCCAAGGACTGCTCTCTCCCTGTATAGCACTCTACGGATGCCCGCTCTGACCCTGTTCAGTGCCTCAACGGCGGTGCTAGCACGGCCACCGTGCACAGCTATGCGGGGTGCTATCCAGACCTGGTAGTTTGTTTCTTCCGCCAGGAGTATAAACTGCGCTGGCGTCTATCGCAGACCGGAAGTGGGAGCGAGCTCAGTAACTGGACCGTGCCCCACAGAATGAACGGAATGCCGTAAAGCACCTCAGCCTTGTGCCACAAAAAATCCGGGAGTAGACGGTTGCGAAAAGCGTGCTCCGACGTTTCCAAGGTAGGGCAGAAAGGGCAAACAGGTCTGGTCAAACCGAAGCGGGACAACCTGTCCCTGAGAGGTAAAAAGCTTGCACGGCGCGCATCCAACCAGCCGGCCGTAATATTAAGCCACGCGATCGGGCGAGGCACAGCCGAGCTCGCCAACGGAAGGAGCTCCAGAAGAGCAGCATAAAACTGCTTGACGGACCAGACAAAGAAATCATCTGACGGGAATGATATGCGTAGGACGAATGACGGACGTTGCGAATGACGGACGTTGAAAACGTACTCTCTCAAGTGCGAGGCCACAAACTCAGAGCGCGGTCCATTCTGCACAAGCGGGCGAAACAGACGTACGTCTGGACCTAAGCAGTACTGCAGGAGATCGTGGGCGGGGTAGTCAGGGTCCCTAAGGCCGTCAAAAATTGCCGTTGTCCCGAGCGCAAGACACTTGATTTTTACGCGCGGAACCCGCCAACCTCTCTCGGCTGGTACATACGTGCACGGGATACCCACTCAGCTCCGTTGCCCCAGATGAACCGAAAGGCCGTACGAGTTGCTGCAAGGAAAACCTGACGAGGAGGAAGGCAAACTGTCCTGTGATACCAGTATTTGCTCAGGACCAGGACACAGCCAGGCGAGCTCTACAGGTGATAGGGAGCACTAAGCCCCTTAAATCCGTGAGAACCGAGACGCTGCGCTCGTGAGCACGCAACCAAGGAAGAGAAGAGACCCCTGTCCTGTTACAATGAATACCGAGAATCCGTACCTCATTCCTAACAGGGATCCCGAATTGAGACGGACAGGAGGTAGTGACATTAATGAACAGCGCAGCGCTTTTTTCTCTGTTGATTCGTGCATTCGATACTCGACCGTAACGAGAACACGACCTATCGAGTTCTCGTCTCTCTGTATTGGCATCAGAGCGGAAGACCAGCCACACAGACTGGCTCCCTCTAACGTTTCACACGGACTAAACTAAGGCTGCGTAGATGCCAACTCTAGAGCAATATGATCTCTAGATTAATATGTGTGCTGGACGTCACCATGCAACGAACGAATACTCGCGGAAAGCTGCGAACGTGACAACGGCACACTGTACTTGGCCACCTAAAAGTGAAGCTTCGTCGAGTGAAAGTGTTACCGCGGCCGTCACCGCAAACCCGAAATTCGACTCTGGCGACTGCTACATACCATCAGTGCCAGTTATCCAACTTTGCTGGTGTGGCGCATACAATAGAAATGTTCTTCACTTCAGCTCCCCTCGCGGTACGCAATGACGACGACCCAGAGTTAACTGGTTCTGGTGGTATCATTCCATGAAACATTGTATCGAGCCAGACGGGATCCCTTTGGCCCAAACCTATTTTTTTATATAATAAAGGTATCAACAAAGATGTTAATCAAACTGTTGGGGAGATGGTATACCAACAACATTAATTACCAATGACAGTAAATTGGTATAATCACGCGCATATTTTAAACCTGGCGAGTGTCCCCATATTTTTTGAAGATAATGATTTTTCCTAGGAAATCTTCTTGGAAAGACACAATAAAGATCCAAGAAGGAAACCTCGAAAGGATGTGTATTTGCCTCAAAAAATAGGAAGGCCAGCCTCGGGGGCCGGCTTCCTGTGGCATCTCAAACATAATTCAAACCAGAGCGTCGAACGGGACCGGAAGCGACAACCGAGATTAACCGAATTTTTTTAGCTGGAACACATCTGGAACTCAACCGTAATTACTAGCGCCACCTTGGAGCTGAACCGAACCGAACAAAAAAAAAACTTCGGTCCGGTTCGGGTTGGTGTGTGTCTGTGGGGGGGGGGGGGGTGGTAATGCTGGGGTTCGAGCGGTCTGCCTACCTAGATTGGCGGCACGTTGCTCGCGGAAAGGAGGACAGGGGTCCTGCTGGTCGAAAAACAGAAATAAATGCGCTAGAAAGCGTAACCAAGAGATTTTGCATCATTTTTAGTGGCTACCTATAATTTTGTAGCCTATTAGAACCTCGAACCAGTTCCGAGTCGGTTTACCAGTCCCGAACCGGTTAATAGAACCTATATATATGACCTCCGGAGCTGAACCGGAACAGAACTTTTATATCCGAACCCGAAGTCGAAACAAACCGAAAAACGTTTCGGTTCGACGCCCTGCTTCAAACATATTCTGAATACTAACTCTCGCATAGGGACTAAGGCTTCGCCTCTGCCGCCCCCCAGCGGTATGCGGTGACGACGACGCTTGAATTTCGAAAAGTGAAACACCAATGTCGATTTTAGTGATATGAGGGGTGTTCAACCAGCAATGTGCAATAGTATGAACTATTGTCATGAAAGAATATTTAAAAACTAAATCATGATTCTGAATTACGCAGCATGAGAGTCGACATAGGCTGAATGTATAACCTGCAGAATTGCGAAACCACCAGACACCAGGGTAGCTGATGCCTTAAAAACGACACACTCTGACAAAATGCTGAGTCCGAGGCTTTTAGCAGGGTGAAGATGTTGGGCTGAAATGGGTTGGGATGAAAATTGGCCGCGTGAAGATGTAGATTGTACTCACAAAGCTCAATGAAAGGACGCAGACAATAAGTTTCGTGTGATTGACAACTTATCAGAATGAAAACGACGGAGAGAAGCTTGTATGTAGTCAACTCCACCTATTGGCGTATTCAACGAAAGCACGGCGTATCGGGAGCAGACTTTGCAGGGATTTAGTATATTCTTGTTACATTTCGTTTTTATGAAACGCAGCTATTACCTGAAAAAACAACAACTTTGTATTGTCGACGTTTCAAATACATTGTTGTATTCTGGTGGTCGATGTCGGGAGAAAAAGTGACTTCCGAAATGCCGCTGTCAGCTTGAACATACCCGGTGTCTCTTGAATAACTCTTGGCTGCATAATTCGTTGACAGGTGGCGCTATTGACACTAGGTGGCGCTATTGGCGCTAGTACATTCCTACCAAAAGTTCCGTCCAAACCCTACATAGCCGATTTGTAATATCGTGCCTTCAATGCCAAAAGCATCGATCGAATTCAGTCGCAGGCTTGGTGATCTCCCAAGGAAATTCGAGCGAAGATCCTCATAGTGCAAACGCTTGAAAGGGAGCTTTTTCGCTCGTCGTTTTCTGCAGTTGGTAATACGTTCTTGATGAGTTGACCATAGGTCGGCATTTTCCTAAGAATTCATGCCCGCTGCTGGAGGATTACGACGTTGGCGTCTTCCTCGCCCCTGTTTGCGTGGAGTTCCTAGTAGTGGCGGCGAAAGCGTAAGCGGAGGAGGGGTATGCTGTTTGGAGGGTGCGGTCGCCTTGCTCTGGGTTGGGCTTGGAAGCAGGGTGCACCAAGAAAGGAGGAAAGGGAGGGATGCAACGTTTGACCTCCGCTGTCGCATGTGAACGGCGGCGGGAGGTATGTTGCTTACGCGGTAGGGTTGTTGCACAATGTTGCGCTCGTTGTTGACAGCTAAGTGAGCGCATAGTACATTCCAGGTTGATGTGGCTTCTTACGACATCCTTGCCTGCCGGCACATTGAACGTTCATGTGACTTCGTACGACCGCCGTGTCTGCCGGTACATTGCACGTTCATGTGGCTTCGTACGTCTGGCTTTTCCGCCGTGCCATTTATCACTCGTAACGCGGGGTATTAGCTTCGGCATCGGAATACATCGTGGCCTGCCACTGAGTATTACATGAGTTCTTGTGACATGATGCTTACTGACACTGGAAATTGCCGTCATGAACGAATTCAGCGACCTGTGATCACCATCGCTGGACATATGTTTTTACTCTAATTCTCTCATGCAATACACCACTGCAGTGGTTTATCCGGAATCCTAAGCAGGGCACGTGGTCATTCTTACAGCTACGGGATAACAGCTTTACACCTGTAATTACCGACATGCCATTACAGCTGAAACAGCGAGCCCCCTTTTTTGCAGGGGGTGTCGCCAAACTTTTTTCTTTGGGGTGGGGGTGTCACAGGGATGTAGGAGGGTCTGGATAAATCACTGACACAAAAACTGAACATCTGTCCTCGGAAAAGTGTAACCCATTGTATTCTTTTTCCTCCGAGGAGGGTATATACGGACGAACACTAAGTGAATTCTTAACGACCGAAGCATTTGGACACATGCAATACATACAGAATGTGAGGCGCAAATTGAAGTGAAGACTGCAAGGAGCCCGGAAGACCACCAACTTACAGTCCGTGAAACAGTTTCTTTTCCTCTCTCACAATCTGTGAATAAATATGTGTCGACACAGTTTACAACAATTCCCACTCTTACCTGTTTTTATTTGATGTTTGAAACAACCTCTCATCATAATCACTTCACTATAGTGTTAGTCACTTTTTGAGGTAACTTCGCAAAAGTATCATGAGCAAAGTTAGAAATCTCTATTTCGCTTCACGTCCAAGCAGGCAGAACGCACAACGCCGGCTCCTTTCTTTTTATTTTGCTGCAGAAAAATCCGACGACAGTGACCCTGCCTCTTGCACGTGCGCCGCGCCAGCAGCCTGTCTGCTGCGGCTTGTTGCAGCGCGATGTACTGGATGTACGCTACCACAATTCCGGCGTGCTTCTGAGTTAGGTCGCAGCAGAGCGTTCGTTTGGAGTTCGTGGAGTGCATTTTTTAACGGGGAAGGTGATAAGGCCACTGGCAAGGTTCTATGAAATGTGCGAAGAAAATGGGAACTTGATGAAGGTTGTAACTTCATTACATATTTAGCTTAATGACGTATCTCGTAACTAGCAACTTTTGGGTGGTAATTAACTTCCCTACCTCAGCTGAAATATACTTTATTGGCGACGAATATCTAAGAAATAGCAGCTGCGTGCTCTGATGGAACACTTGTGTCCGATGGATGCAGCATGCATGCGGAAGACATAATTCCCCAGATAATGACCTATGCACCTCAGATAGAGAGAAACAGAAAGAGACCTATAGTGACCTCTGTGTATTACATTTAAAATAAAAGACGTCAACAAAAGCAATATGCCAGCCTGATCTTGTCCTATTTGGATCCCAATCACACACAGGAAAAATAAACAATCTAAAAATACACAAAATAAGCCTAATAAATCACACTTCGTCAGCAGGACAGCAATCTACTGTCGTCTAGTAAAACGCGCGTACGCGACCGAAGGCGGAGGCTCAAATCCAAACCCATCCAATATACATACATATGCACATTATAGCTGTAGGCGAGCAAATGAGTCAAACAGAACAACCGCAACATGCAGACCGCGCGACCGCAGAACGCAAAATCGCATCTCGATCTAATCTACCGCTCACATTCGCAACATACAGTTGCCTCCAGCTACATGGCATTGCCCTCCACGCCCCACTACGCGAGAGAGTAACGCGTTCCAAACACTTTCCCTCCCTGCGACCGCCGATACACAACGAGGGAGGGGGGGGAGGAAGTCCGCCAGGCATCTGCGGTGTCAGACCCATACGCCCACACCAGACACGAAACGCGAAGCGTTTATGTTCGCTCGGTGCACTCCAATACAAATTTGCCCTTCACTCCGAACGCGTTCGCACAAGTAACAGTCATGACACGTGAACGTCAGACATCGACTGAACATTGTCGGCTTCAAAACCTACTATGAGGACTTCGAAACCTATCCGTCATCTTCAAAATCCATCGCGCAGACTTCAACTTCAAAACCCATCCAACTGACTTCCCCTTAAAAACCATCGCGCTGACTTCAAGACCCCACACACGGACTTCAACTTCCAAACCCACACACGCTGACTTCAACTTCAAAACCAATCACACTGACTTCAATTTCAAATCCCACCACACTGACTTCAACTTCAAAACCCATCACGCGGACTTCAACTTCAAATCCCATCACACAGACTTCAACCTCAAATCCCATCACGGGGACTTCAACTTCAAAACCCATCACGCGGACTCCAACTTCAAATCCCATCACGCGGACTTCAACTTCAAAACCCATCACGCGGACTTCAACTTCAAATCCCATCACGCGAACTTCAACTTCAAATCCCATCATAGCCCTTCATTCAACTTCAACTTCAACTTCACATCACATCATGCCGTTCATTCAACTTCACATCACATCATGCCCTTCATTCAACATCACATCATTCTCTATGAGGTGATGGTGAATGAAGTTGGTGAAGGCCATCATGAATGAATTCGCCGACCTATGGAGTTGACTAAGAAATGGAACTGATTGACCTGCAGTGCGACCCACCAATGAGAACAAGTTGGCTGAAGTTGGTGCGGCTTCGTTTTGTTCTTAAGTTGGACAAAAGTTTCTCAAGATACGATGTTGTAGCGGTTCATTTTCTATACAACCATACGTCTGATGATAATAATTCGATTCTTTATTTCGCGAGACGACTGTGGCAACATGCGTCAGCGAGCAGGTGTTTTCTCTGCTCACAACTGTAACAAATGAACATCACAACTTTGCAGTTGTTCGCAGCAATTGTTCAATCACTTTTACACGATGTAGGCACGCAGGAAAGAGAATTTCCCGATCCTCTGAATGAGCAACGCTACGGAACCCAAAGGTATACGTTTTATATCGTTTTACATTTTGTGTTGTCTGTCATTTAAATCAGAAACAGTATACACCAAAGCCGTGACAGCGATTCCCGTAGTCCCTCCATGGCTCAATACGGCCCCCGGACGCAAATAAGTTTTGCACCCTTCATATAGGGTTTGTATGCGGAGGTATGCACTTTCGGAACATAAATCGTTCTTTCAGACGTCTCATAGTATATTCTAAGCTTTGCGTTAAATTACCCACTAAATAAACTAATTTTTGTTAACTTACCTGTAATAAGTAGTCTACGCCGTATTACTTTACTTCTAGTGAACTTCGCAGCCGTCTGATGCGTCAGCATCTTTAACGTATATGTATGTGTATATATAGTCCGTTTTATTGCTGCTGTAGCCACTGAATTGTCACGTTGTCAAGCCCATCCGGGCTTTAACCTACTCTTCCACCCGAGAGGGAAAATAAAGACTGTATTGAATACCGTCTTCCTCTATTTCGCGAGTATCCCGTCAACAGTAAAAAGATTACAGCCCAACCTCCGAGCACCCAGACTTCAATAAGAACTCTCGTCTTAAACCACGCAATACTGTGTTTCGCACGTAGAATGCGTATTTTTGTTTGTAAAGACAAATGTGGCATATTATTCTGTCCTACCTTGTTTTCTTTGTTTCCGGAACGTGGGAAGAGCCGCGCCGTTTTTTTTTTCACCAACTGTGATGAGTATATCTGCTACGCATCGGCGTATCGCGATACCCCAACGTTGAATTGGAATAAAATTGGAAAATTTGAAATCATCACAGGGATACCACCATCGCAATGCATGTGGCCGGTCCGTGTACCGGTCTACGGACCAACGAGGTCGAGATTGCTCGTCCCGTAGCACAGGAAAACGAGCGGAATACCACTGTCGCAGTGCAACGAGAATGTCGTGAAGTCGTTCGTGCCCCGCTCGTTGCAGTGTACAGTTGCGGGAGTGGCATTCGCCATGAGAGGTAGCTGCAAAGTGCGCCTTGAAGATAGCATTGCAACGTCAGCGGCGAAGAAGCATGCGGACGCACCCGCTGAAGAGTTGGCCATCCACAGCGAATGGCGAGGTGTGCTTCGTGGTCGGTGGAGTATGTCGTGAGGGTCCGTGCGTACATATTATAGCGACTATTCATCCACCTATCCACAGCGCCTGTGCAAACGTGACATGCAGCACTATAGTGGCATTTTTAATTTTAAGATGACTTAGCTAATATTGATGTTCTTACGGAGATAGTCTCAGAGGGACCACAGAGATTGCCCATGCTGTGCAGCACGGGGCAAAACAGATAACCAATGTTTTGGTCCTCCAACAGCAAATGGGGTACAGACTATAAATGTAAACATTTTAACCGTGGAATTCAGCCTGCGTGTACAATAGTACTGTGCACAAGTGCACAAAATTACTAGATATCTGGTGTAGTGTTGCTGTATTGCATTTCTGGACCGTATTCGCATTTTTTCTTGCGATGGAAAAAACGGTATATCTTTTGCCATATCTAGTAAATTACAGTAAACGTTCAAAATACTAATATAATATATACAGGATGTTCTTTATTTGGTCTTTTTTTTTTTACTGAAAGCAATGAGAGAAGTTTCTTTTTCTTGTTTTGCAGTCGAGTTCTACGGCCAGGCTGACATCCTCTTGAAGATATGCGACTACAAGATGACTAACTGCATAAAATTCATTATGTACTCTTAATTATATTTCTTGCAAAGGGAGAGATCAGAATGTGACAACTGTGTGTACAACAGCAACACAACGGTGATATCAGAAATAACATACCATTCCGTAAATCTCTACAGGAAATGACAGTTTCAAAAACTGAGGGATACAATCATTATAACGGGTGAAATGTTCAACGCAACACCGTAGAAGAAACGAGAAGAACGTCGCAGCATTGCGGAGGACTATTTCCCGTTTTGTTAAAGTGAATTTTTTGCAAAGATAATCATCGTCTTTGGTGACACCCCATTTCCATATTTCACCGCTATGCAGTACACCACAATTTCTTCACGTGCGACATCAGAATAACACATATCAAAAAGTGCACGCGTTGAAACAGTGAGGTGATGACTTCATTACCCGAACGTGTCCAATCTTTAATGCGTTAGCATTAGGAGTGTCAAAAATGGAAAAAGAATGTATGCATGTATGTGTGTGTGTGTCCTCGTGCATGAGATGGTGAAGCCGCATCTAGGAAGTTGTATAACAGGACAGTAAAGAGTAATAAGAGGGTAAATGTAAATGGGGTAATTGATTTGAAATTGAAGTAGACGGAGGTAATGAGGAGCATGGGGTAAGAGTAACTAAAGGCAATTAAAGCTAGAAAGTTGAGTATAGCAAATGAATGTAAAATAGAGAAACATTAAATCAAACTAAAGGTAACAGAAGGCGACCACATCTTATCGGATGTAGCTAAATGTACTTACAGGTAATTGACATCAACTGAAGGAAAACTGAGTGCAATTAAAGCAAGTAAAAATTCAAATGTATTCTAGATTTCCTTCGCGGAAGAATGTTTAGAATGCGACTGGGAACTACCTTCTCGCGTCTTTTCATACAGGAAATGGTGTTCCTGAGGGACCTCTACTGAGTGTTACCCTGTTCATTGTTAAGATGAATTCTGTGACACAATCACAACCACCGTCGGTCACATTTTCAGTCTATGTGGAGCATGTGCAAATATCCTGTTCATCGTCCAATCTTGCCATGTGCGAGAGACAGCTGCAGCTTGCAATCAATAGACTGACTAGGTGATCGGTTGAGAATGGTTTTAAGTTTTCACTAGATAAAACGGTTTGTGTGGCCTTTTCACGGAAAAGAGGGCCGCAGCAATCTCTGAATACAAATGGTCAACCTCTTATTGTGCAATCGGAACACAAACTTTTGGGGCTTACTTTTGACAAGAAGCTCACGTTCCAATCTCACATCAACAACATGAAAGTAAAATGCACCAAATCATTAAATCTGTTCAAAGTTTTATCTCACAGGTTGGGGACCAGATCAAGAGACTTTACACCGGGTGTGTACCGCTGTGGTTCGGTCTAGACTGGATTACGTGTGTTTAGTTTATGCGTCAGCACGTCGTTCTGCCTGAAAAAGCATAAACCCCGTACATCATCATGGACTATACGGCTGGTGCTTGGTGCTTTGCGCACCTCGCCAGAGGAAAGCTTATATGTTGAAAGCAATGAGTTGCCTTGAAAAGACGACAAGCCTATCTTTATATACTTTATGCACTCACGGGGTGAGGAGTTACCCACTACACGCTGGTCGTTCGAGTGTTGGGGGCACACGTTTTCAACAGCTATTCTTGAACAAACCTTCAGTTGTTCCTCCTCTTGCTATGCGTATCTCACAACAAGTTCAACAGTACCATTTTTGTGATTTCAACTGTCATGTATCAGAATCTACTAGACTTTTACCTCCGTGGACACCACCCCCAAGGTCTAGCAGGTCCTTAGCGAGATACGAGAAAAATACCAACACGGCCGTATTGCAACAGGAGTTCGAACATTTGAGATAAAGTTTGGGAGAGCACACAGGTTTCTATAGAGATGGATCCAAAACCAACACAGGTGTATCGAGTGCCATGGTGACTTTGAGATGCACCAGGGCAATCCGTTTGAACTCGTACATGTCCATTTTTAGTGCTGAGGTTTACGGAATTATTCTCATGCTGAATTACATTTTGCAGAACAACATCGTCTCATCAGTCATCTACACAGACTCTTTTGGGGCTATGCAGGCAATGTGCAGGCCACATAAAACAAAAAAAACTTCCTTGCCCACAGGGCGCAGTATCTTGCATCACAAATCACCAACAAGATAGAGGTTGATATTCGGCTGGTTAGCAAGCCATGACGGGATACCGGGAAACAAGTGTGCTGACAGCGCAGCAGCCAAAGCAATGGACAACGACATCACACCGTTTGATATTCCTGCCCAGGACCTGATTCGGCTCCTGCGAAACTGTATAAACTCCGAGCGGCAGGAGTTCGGCAGTACACAGGAAAATAATAAGGTCCACCTTGTCGAAAGGAACATTGAATGGCACGGGTATCCTCTTAAAAAACCAAATGCAGGAGACACTGCGATGCAGACTGAGAATAAGGCCGAGTTATGTGGCTCACAGGTTTTTACTCCGAGGAGGGAAGCCTCCTAAGTGCACACACTGTGGTGAGCAGCCCTCTGTTGTCCATGTCCTCATCTCATGTCCTCTTTTTGAAAATGAACGTCAGTGTTATTTTACCAGGTTTTAGAAGCACTTCATACCCCCTCACCAAGCCCTCTTGCTGGGTGATGAACGACTCGTTCAGTTCGAGAATGTTTTTAACTTCCTCCATGACATTGGCTTCACTGGTAAGTTGTAAAATTTGTACTTCTTAGTATTTCATTTTACAGGACTCACAATGTTTTGTTCTTAATGTCATTATTTTATTTTTACTTTCCCGTATGACAGCTGCGGATCAAACTTGATCAGCCCGGATCTGGTTTTAATCAAGCCTGATCAAGAGAAATCCGAGGTCGGCCTCTTCCAGTAGGTTCCGTGATGGATCTGCCATTATCCTGCCTGAACCAAACCGGAATTTCCTGGATCCAGGAACACCTACGTTTTGATCAGCCAAGTGCAAGCTGTAGTAAGGTTCAGTTCCCCCACCGAAATCGAACCTGGCATTATGGCATTAGTCGATGTGGATCGGGTTAACACCAGGCCCGCCGGGCCCGGGTCGGGGTTTGAGCCTTTTTCTGATCTTTTTCTTTTTTGTTTAAGTTGTGTGGTACCCTTTAAAGGACATCCGCAGAGGGAGAGGGATTTTGTAATCTTGAGCCGATGATGTTTGCGTGACCTGAAAAATCATAGCATTAAATTTAATTTTACTCTGATATTGATTTCTCCACATGCCCACTGTTTTTGGCGATCTCTGGCTTTTGTCATTTTTTCGCCGAAAGCCACGAATCAATCAATCAGTGCATTTGTTTAGTTAGTCATGTTCTGATTAGACAGAGGATACTTTGGCTCCCTACACATGTCATATCACAACAATGCGCTCAATTGCAGACAATAACCTCTGTAGGACAAGGAGCCCCTCGAGTGAGAGAAACATATCGTGCGAATCGAGAAATATATTTGAAAAACTGACGAGGCGCCGCCGTTCCGTGATTTAGTGAACTGTCGTTTCACCATAGACGATGATAAAGAACGAGGCTTTTGTGGTATCTTGCGATCGCCACACAACCATTTTGGTACCAGCATAATGACCCCGAAAGTACTTATCATTATGCTTTTGGTGTGCATGATAGGAGCCTCTAACTGCAAATCTTTCGGGGTGCGAGAAGGCCCATCATGGCCCCGGCATAGGGTTGTGTATAAGTGGGTTCCGCTTGAGCGCAGTATGTCTCTACTGTCACTCTCTGCGGTATTGCTCATCTTATGTAAGATGTGTTTGCACGATGCATGGTCGCATGTCTTACCCCCGGGACCAATTATTTGTGTGTGACTTTCACATACAAATTGGTGGTGGTGGTGGTGGCGGTGGTGGAGGTGGGAGGGAAAACCACCACTTCAGTTACTACATTTTCTGCTTTATTAACACATTATAATTTTTATTGCAGGGAATCTTCAGAAGTGCATCGTCATATTAGTCATGGACTTTGATGATGTTATGAAGGTTCTTAAATATACCTGCAGTATCACTTTTGAAAGATGCACCTGATGTCAATCAGACGGTGTATTCTGCTGTGAGTAAGCTTTTTTAAATATTATTTTAAGATGTCATTTGAAAATGGTCGATATCAGCCGTCGGTAGCACAAACAGACCATGCGAGTCCCGATAGGCTTCTTTCTGGCAGGATTTTTCCAGTGAACTGCGAGAGCTGCTGTACCCTGACAGGAGCACCTCATGTATTGGTTGTCCAGAAAACGTGTTATTGAACAACAACAACAACAAACAACAACAACAACAAAGAAAAAGAAGGTATAATATTATTAGTATTTTACTCAGTTCATTCAAATCATTACAATGCGAGGACCTGCCTAAGCCAACAAGAGCTTGCGAGCAGTCCTGCCTGACAGTGGAAACCGCGCTTAAAAACTGTACGTAAAAACACGAAATACAGCATCGACGCACAAGTTACCATGAAACAGAAAAAGTTAAATAGATTTACAATAAAAGAACATGTTAAGCGCATTCAACCACAGAATAAAGAACGAAATAATGTTTTTAGGGAGGCAATCGATGAGAAATTCAAAGCATCGGCTGGCAGGGAGTTAAAAACGGAGGGAACATAGTGAGAGCGTTGGCATTTTCCATAAGAAGTGAAGATTCTAGGGACACCCAGTCGAAAAAAACGACAGAAAAACACGACAAGTTTTCAGCCTGTTGTATATTGGGACCTTGTCGTCTGTTGTTGTCGTTTGTAGTACCTGTCCTGTCGTACATGTTTTGTCGTACCCTGTCGTCGTTTTTGTCGTATGGCTCCTGTCGCACTTTGTCGTATGCTCCCTGTCGTCCTCTGTCGCATACTCCCGGTTGTGTTATTGCTATATCACTCCCAATGTGCTCTGTTGCACAGTTTCTGCATGCATTTGTTGTTGCTGTCAGACATGCACTATAGTGTAGTACATTTAACTGTGAACTCGCACCGTGTATAAAAGCTCACTCAACCACATATGAACTGATTTGCCTTCGTCTCTTTATTGCTACTTTTAGAATATGCATGTAGTCACCTGAAAAAAAGAAAAGAGGAACATCAAAACCTTGTAATTATCAAATGCGAACTTCATGCAAAGATCATGCGAATATCCTGAAGATTCCGCTCAATATATTAAAGAATAAAAGTCTAAGAAACATTGTACTCTAAATATATGCAAATTCAAATTAAAACCTTTTGGCATGTCATTTTCTCGGAGAAATCAAATATAAAAAACTGTAAGCCAACCGCACTGCGCTTTCTCAAACCATATGTTTGTATACTCTTTTCTTTTCCATATGTCCGTATGCATACACAAGGGCAATTTTGTAAAATACCATCAAGTGGTAATTTTAAAGTTGACGTAGGAAATTCCAAGTCTGACGCAAAAGAAAAATTTAATCATAAGATATACCGAAGGGGACAGAGAATGGAACATGCGGGAACAGCTCTGACGGAGTAACAGCAAGAATAACATTTTCTGAAACTGCATCTCACACTACCTGCCAATCAACAGGATCGAAGTGATGCCCTATCACCTTTGCCATGTTCTATAGACACAAGTATAATCCGCATCGTACAATGCTCATCGGCGGAGGTCAGCACATTTCTGTGCCAGGTATCTGACGAGTAATTTGCGGCGCCGTCGTGCTTCCTCTTCGCTGCAGTTTTTCAGTTGTAGGAAGTGCCAGAACGCAGCTGAAATAAGTATGAGTGAGCTTTCAGTATCGGGGAGTGTGTCACACAAATTCAACAAAAACAGTGTCATCCAGTCATCCACGGTATGTAGCACAGTGCAGTGGCAGACTCACGTTAACGATCAATGCTAAGTAAGCAGAAACTGAAGATAACAATCTGCACTCACATGACACGCAGGTCACCTTTACAGGCGACAACTGCGGGTATACGACGGTTTTTCCCTGAGAAACGTCCTTGTTAGACTGCCTGCCTGTGACACTGCGTTTTGCAAGCGTCTCATGTCCCCACAGAGCAACAGCGAGACGCTTGCAAAACGCAGCGTCAGTCGGCAGCTGCACAAGGTGTTCCCAGGTATCCAGGCGGACATGAACTCCATGTCCCAGGTGCACCTGGAAGTGGTACGAGAATTACATGTTACTGAAGCAGCAAGGGTAAAAACGAAAGATGCTCACATACTGAATACTGAAATATACAGGCATATTCAAAGTAATCCAGTAATCAAGGGCAGTTTTTTTATGCAATACAAAAGCGGGTATACCTGGCCATCCTCAGTCGGTGTCGTCGAGATGGGATCGAAAGCGATGCCAGTACCTGCAGAAAGTGATGTGTTAGAAGATCTGACGCCAAGATTACTCACATTTGCGTGTGATGCTATTAAAACCAAAAGGCTGCATCACAACGTGGCACCTCTGGAGACACGCGTTGCTGCCTTCCTCGTGTTGGCTGTTTGCTGGGAACCTGATGGAAAGTTGTAATATTTGAAGTGGGAATCTACGTGCCTTTTAGATATAAAAAAATTAGTGTCTACTGTGTGAGTGAAAATTGTGTGATTTCACTCAGCATAGTGACTCATAATAATCTTGCGCAAGCTCTATTGCAGGGCTCAGTAACACCATAATGACACTTTCTGCAAAACAAGAAAAGGACTAGAGGTTGCAGTTTCATCTATATTTGCCACCGCAAAAACATGAGGCTTCCTACATTAGCTTCACTGCTGGTTTTCTTACTCTTATTTTTCCAATAGACGAGTTCAGAAAATCCCAGAGTGCTTAGCGCTGCTTTGAACTGCGGGAGTTTACTAATACGAAAGAAACAGGTGGTCTCCAAACCGTTCCTATTTCTCCCCTACCGGTCCATTGTCCACGACGTGTCAAGGTCAGCGAAACCTAAATGTGAAGGATTTTTGTTCATTCCCCCGATCAGCAAGTGCCCAGGATGCAATACGTGGACAAAGAGCACCGGGATTTTCTGAACTCGTCTATTGTGCACATGCCCTGTCTGTGTTCAACAAAGTCCTTAAGTCTTAAACCTGTGCACTCCCCTACTGGTGAAGGCCATGCACTGCTACCTGTCAGGAGAGAGAACTATTACATACACGATGTCGCCCACTAGGGAGAGCAGTTGAGCATGGTCGCTCCTTGGTTGGAGAAGATGCTCCCGGTGATTGCAAAAATTCAGTTACACAAAACCATGCAACACAATGTCGTCCATGACTTGCAAACCCGAGACAAGGTAGGGGAGGAGGGACCTCGTCTCGGGTTTTCAAGTCATGGATCGTCAACACGAGCTCGCTACCTAACTTTCCTTTCGTTACAATGTCAACTTTTGCCAAATTGTATTCAATGCAAGCGCGGTTCACGCGCACAAAAAAAAAAAAGAATCTTGAGCGGTTGCTCGACATCCTGTCTGCAAGCAGACTGACGTCACTTACATCCACTGATCACTGCAAGCTTGCAGAAAGGTAACCTGCCAGTGGCCAAGGTCGTCTGCTCTTAATCTCGTTCTCTAGCAGCAGTGGTGTCAAAGCAGTCACCTGTTTTGGCTGCCTTTTTAGTTAACAGTATCTCAGTTATTGTAACCTATTCCACTAACCTTAAATTATTCCAATGCTGGGTTGATACTCCACATGATGAATGGTGCATGCATTAGATATGCTTGCAGATGTTTTTAGGATCTTTTCATAGTCACTTTAACTTGGAACAGTATAACAAATCAACAGGTTTTTTTTCTAGGTGTACACTCACAACAGGATGTTATCGGTTCTGATGTAAACTCAGTTTAATGAACCTAGCTCTACCAATACACAACACAAATGAACACTACAGCTTGCATAGCCAGCGCAAACATGTCCTGGTACTAGAAATTATGTATCGAACTCACCACAAGACACTGCAGGTACAGTCACTGCATGTGACACTGGTGCATGAGGTACTATGGAGCTTCGCGATACATCTTCGCTGGCAGATGGCGTCGCTAGAAAGAGAAAATTTTTAGGCTCTCATGAAGTATGCACTGACACAATGCAAAATATTGCAAAGTTCACACAATTTACAATGACTAGAAAGAATGATGCCCCAAACGAATGCTATCTTAAGGTACACAACACTGCAGGGAAGAGAGTCCTTTATACACACTCACTTATCAGAATTTCTGAAATAATGAATGCAGTAACTTTATCAGAGTTTCAAAAGAAATGGTGTAATATCCCAATTGCACACTCTGACACAAGAAAAGTGAATGATCAGGAACCTCACCACAAGATGTAGAAGCCACAGTCATCTGAAATTGTGCATCAGGTACCACACACACTTCACCCACATCTCCACTCTGCGATGGCAACCCTGTTAAAAAATAAATATACATATTCCTTTCCACCATCCACAAACGTATGCGCTGCTACCACGCACGAGTAACTGCTTAAACAAATCATCGCATAGTTAAAAAAACACAAGTGCAGTTAATCATGGGGCAGGGCACTTCTTAGCCTTGTACATTCAGAAACACAAACATCGTAGAACCAACATGTAGCTACACATGAAATCTCACCACAAAAGACAGAAGGCGTAGCTGCTGCTGGCGACACTAGTGTAGCTGACATTACAGAGCCGCTTGGCTCATCTGTGCTGACGAATAACGACCCTGCTGACAAGAAGACAAATTTTCAGGCATGCCTAAAACCATGCATCAGCACGGCAGCTAAGATGCATATCTAGCTGAAGCACCACAGTAATGCTGTATAACAGGTCCGCTGAATTGAATGACCGGAATCGTTCTATCCAGCAACCCCATAATACAATACGGTTTCGTCTAAAGCCAAGGACTTAAAACCAGAACTTAGCAAATGTGGAGAAATGAACTTACTACATGCTGAAGCTAATCTGGGTACTGCAATGCTGTTGGAAGGCTGTATCACTGCATTGCTGGCTGTGTTGTTGGGGGTGCTCATGGTTTCTGCAACAATGCAGGACATTGTATTTCAAATGTTTGGAAGTAAATAGCAAGCTACAACCATTAATAATGTATTCTCTAATATTGCACATGGAAGCAACTTAGTGCAAATGGGACCTCTTACTCTGTGGCACAGGATGAGGGACTGTCATGCGTGGCGGTGTCTGTGGCGCAGGACTCCAACAGCTTTTAGTGCTTCTGCAGTTCTCTGGTAAATTAATTAAAACGTGTTATATTACAAAACTTGCTCTGCAGCAAGCAAGCTCATTAAAGAGGTCTATGATGGGAACTCCAAGACAACGGACAAAACAGGATACATGCAAGTGTTATTTCAATAATTCATGCATGCTGAGCATCCTATCGGTGTAAGGCCCAGAGGAATAAAACAATATAATAAAAAACAGGAGTAATAGACATATTCAAAAGCAATTTTAGACACCAATATAAACCACCCATCACTCAGTAAGGAAGGAAGTGGGCGATGAGAAATTCAAAACGGTTTCAGAAATGTGGAAAGCGCATATAAACGATTACACAGCTTGGAAAAAGCGCGCGCATGTCACTTTCACAACATTGTCATAACAACCGCATGTCTAATCAGGAAGAAAATACTGCATGCAAGCGGGCCGTATGTACATGTTTGCATTTTGCACTGTTGTCTTTACCAGTTTTAAATATCGTCGAACAGAGTGCACTTTGGAGTGTCCTGTTGAGATTTCTTAGCGAAGAAACTTCACTCTGCAACCGCTGAACCTCCTCTTCAAGTTCTTTAATTCTCGTGATCCGTGGGTCGTCCCTTGAAGGCATATCCTCGTCAAGACAAATCATGCTTGCTTCCGCTAACCTTTTGGCACGATGTCTGGCATGTTTGTCGGGTTTGTCTCTTTTTGCCTAAAACGTAGTAAACACTCCATATACGGGCGCACAGCGTAAAAACACGTGAGAACGTAACAACAAACTTTCAGACTCCTACTTTTTTTTTCGCCGGCAAAGCGACTTCCAAACAGGGTTTCCGAGACGGCTTACACCTACTTTTCTGCCAGGCTATCATTTCTTCTTTTGTTTCTGTAATTTGAGTACCGTAAAGGATATACATCACGCTAAGACCAACTAGAAGGCTAAGGCACATTACCTGTCATATGAAGGATGTGTGCGTTGTAGTATCCGGAACACGTCTCCTCATTGCCGTCCCAAAAAGCTTCGTAGACCCTTTCCTTGTCGAAATCATCGATGTCAGTAGGCTCGAAGTTGATGATTGTACGGTGATCAACAATGTACTTTTCGTTTTCATTTTTATATTGGATTAGCAAGAACATAACTGCAACCTAACACCGCGTGTACACCATAAACAAAGGAAGCAACGAGGAAGGAATCAGTTGGTAAACCCGCTACGCATCCCTAGGCTTGGCCTCAAACTACCGCAACTGTAGAGGGCGCCACAAAGATGAATAATTTGATGCTCTGAGACCGGAACACATAGAAAGGATATACACATGAAAGGAAATAACGGATAGAAAGCCACAAGTGCCTAAGAAATTAATGATGAAAGAAGAAAGTTGCTGAACAGGTTAGCCAGGTTATGTTTTCTGATCGGCAGGTCTCAATGTTTTCTGGCGTAAAACGGGCGGCTGGAGGGCGCAAGACAAAACTTCCAGGTTCTGCCGTCGTACCGCCGTGAGCTCGTCAGTAAAAGAGCTGCGAAAAACCTAATAAATGCTATGTAGTTGGGAATTGGGGCTCGCCTTGATATTTTGTGACATTTCACTTCACGTAGCGCCGCCTTGCAACTTGGCAACTCGTCTAATCGTCTAATCCAGGTCAGGTCA
Organism: Ornithodoros turicata; assembly: GCF_037126465.1. Taxonomy (NCBI): domain Eukaryota; kingdom Metazoa; phylum Arthropoda; class Arachnida; order Ixodida; family Argasidae; genus Ornithodoros; species Ornithodoros turicata. The sequence goes on from NC_088201.1 coordinate 161,453,413, forward strand.
TCAAGATCCTCTTTCGTATGAACGTACATAGCACATAGCACACAAAAATGTAATTTTCTGTCGCGCAGGTGTGCTATTTTGCCATTCTAGCTGCAAGAAGCCATCGGATAACCTGTTCTTTTTTATGGCTTGTTCCGGTTGCAAAAATGGCCTCCCAACCGACCAAGCGATACCGCCGGTATCTCGAGCCCGGAGAGCCATGTCGGATTCCCAAGCACACAAAACATAATCAACGTGTGAAAGAATCGGAGCAAGTGGCGATGAACAGTGCCCGTGGGCCTAGTTACGAGACCCAGAATCTGGTGGAAGTGCTGGCTGACGCCGGCGAAAGTGATGTTCATATAGCGGAAGAGAGTGGGCGGCGGCCAGAAAGTGATGCTGCCGATGTTGTGTGTTCAGATTCCCATCAGAGTGTGCATGGAGGTGATCTGCCGCCCTCAAATGTAGAGGATGATAACTCCACATTGGATGACAGCGAAATTAGAAGCTACTTTGAGCAGTGCTCCAGCGAAACGCTGCCAAATCAGACGACTACTAAAGCCCAAGCACTGCTGCTTATTCTTTCTTATGTTGTACACGCTGGCTTATCGTGGTCGCAAGTGGAAGGCCTGTTGAAGCTTGTGAATACCTTGTGTGATACTGAGGTCGTTCCGGACACAAAATATCGCTTTCGAAAACTGTGGCAGGACTGCATGAAATCTATGGACATGCACATTTTCTCTCACACTTGCATGTGCTACCTTGGCCTGAGATCACGTAGCAGCAAGACCCAAACATTTACTTGTGCACAGTGCCAGACCTCGTACAGGCTCCAGGAACTGATAAAAGGAGGACATTTTTTCATAATTTTTGACTTAAAGCGTCATTTGCATGACACCATGGAACGCCCCAGCCAGTTGCTGTACGACACGTTGAGGAAAGTACAGTCATCTGTTTACGGATTGTACAGTGACATTACAGATGGTCGCATGTACAAGAGCATCCGACATCGACTGGGTATGAACTGGTGCGATGTGACAGTAACCCTGAACACTGATGGGTCACCTGTATTTCAGTGTGACAAATCTAGCATGTGGCCAATCCAGCTGCTGCTCAATGAACTACCATTTGACACCCGCTTCCATGAACTCATTATTGGAGCCTTGTGGTTTGGGATGTGCCATCCCCCGGCGCATCTCTTCATGAAGGCTTTTGTTGAAACATTCAACAGGATCGGCAGCATACCTTGGAGGCACTCTGGCAGGACAGTGGTGTCACGTGTGTATGCTGTATGTTGCTCTGTAGACTCGCCGGCTAGAGCAGCTTTGTTAAATATGAAACAATTTAACGGCTACTTCGGATGCCCCTGGTGTCTTGAAAAAGGGACTGTTGTGGATGGTGAGTTATATATCATGGTCATCGTTCCCTTCATATGTGTCTTTGCTTTCCTGCTTTGCCTTTTGTTGATGATAATGTTTTGGTTGCATAGTGTGTGTCTATTACCCCGTAGCCTTCTAAATGACCACATGCGGGTTTCCTAATTTTTCTTCTACAATCAATGTGAGCTGCATTGCATTGTTGTGGGAACCTGTGGGAACCTAAGAACTGCAACAGAGTTTGTGGAGCTGTCACCTTTGCTGCAGTCAAGGAAAAATGCCATCCTCAGTGTGCAGCCCATTGTGGGATCGGAAGCCCATGTCCTTGGGGCACCATTGCTGTCAATGGAACTCGGCCATACAGTCGAGCAGCTCTTCATCGACAGGTACGGAAGAGTACCAAGTATAACACACTATTCTCGGTGTACTATCAAAAATACGAATGTTCATACAACATCATATGCCCGAGTAACAAAAACGTGTTCTTCGTGCCTGAAGATGAAGGATGGCAGCTACTGCCTAGTTTCAGACATATGTTCAATTTTATTGGACACTCGAAAGATTGTTTTTGTGTGTGAAGTGCCCATCATGTCAGAGTGCAGCTTCAGGAGTGTCAAGTACATCCACAAGTGCTACCGCCCTCCCCCAGGAAGAAACATTAACCTGTATTCGCATGATGATGTATCTGCCCAGTGTGTCTTTCTTAACGCAGCAGGCATCTCTTATGTTTGTGACATCCCCAACACCTATAGAGTTGACTGACTTGTAGCTGATTGACTAATGCAAGTGCAGTAAGACAGTGAATTGCAACATGCTGCAGCATTGTGTGTCTTTTTGCCTAGAGCATCATTTGAGCTAAAATGTAAAGAAATACAAGTAAAAGCTGCCATGTCAGATGGCTGTGTCCCTTTTAGGAAGGCCATAACGCAGTGTTAATCAGGGGCAAGTCGTCGTCCGCATATGTCGTCGTATGACGTCGTCCATACATGTTGCAGAGTCGTCATCAAGGCTTTTTACTCCCTCCCATCCGAAAGGACAAATGAAACTGAATTGAATGTATAGGAGTTGCGCTATGCAGACACGAGACTGCTGCAAAAATGCATTTGAGTTGGCCAGAACCAGTCCAACTGTCTGCTTAATGGGGTGCCTGCACGTAGTAAGTTTCTACTAAAGGGGCTGTCACTGTGCTTGATTGCTGTTATACTGTCAGTGTTGTCAGCACTGATAATATATAATTGATATCACGTACACGTATCATGATGTACAGGTGGAAAGAAGGTATGAAAACTCCGAAGCTTATCGATACATGGTAGTCGCTCGAAAGGCCGCACAGAAATTGCACTTCCGTCTATCCACAAAAGCACTCAGACGACAAACAAGCTTTTGAGACGACAAAAATGTGACATTTTTGTCAGAGACGACCACCTTTTGTGGTGATGACAAGAACCTTTGTAGTGACGGTAGCCCTCTCTGTCATGATGAAAAAAATTTTAATAACGACGACAGACCTCTCTGTCGTGACGACAAAAAAAAATTTGTAGCGACGACAGACCTGTGTGTCGTGACGACAGAAATGTTTGCAGTGACGACAGACCTGTCTGTCGTGACGACAGAAATGTTTGTAGTTACGACAGAAATTTTTGTAATGACGCCAGACTTGTTGGTCGTGACGACAGAAATTTTTGTAGTAACGACAGAATTGCTGTCGTTACAACAGAAAGGTTTGTCGTGACGACGGAGATTTCTGTTGTGTTTTTCGACTGGGCAATGTATATTTCAGGGAGTCTGGTTTCTGTTCGAACAATCGGTACAGTCTTAAAATTTTAGGTCCAGTAATATTTCCGAATCACTATCTCGGCAAATAAGTTTTCAAATGGAGCAAGGTTATTTTGTTTAAATAAACAGTCTGAACGCGTCTGTCGGCCAAAGGACACACTTTTTAAGGCAACTCTTAAGACATGGTTAATCCTGTTCTTCCAAGTAAATCAACAGTTGAAAAAGATTGTTAAAACATATCTCAGTATGGAGTAACCCAAAGACAGCAATATGTGCCTGCGAATTGAGCAAGGAATACACGACCTAGTATTGTAGAGCAGACAAGCAAAGCTGAATACGTTTGTGAGGATTCTTGAAACATATTAGCCTTGATTTCGCTGCATTGACTGTTATACAATTTACAAAGAAGTCCATAACCTTATTGGCAATCTTTTGTAAAGTTCGAACTGCATCTTGGAGTCGCAAATCAGTAGAGAGCAAGACGGTGTCATCAGCGTACTGAAATATTGAAGTCTTCTTCACAGTCTGACAGGTCGTTAGCTGATGTGGAAGAGCACAGGGGCCAAACAGGCCCTCAGGAACGCCCGTATGGAGGGCTACTCACTTGCTGTGTTGACAACTAACAATGACTCTGTGTGAATGTCCTCTAAATAACTACATAGCCAATTAAAGAAAGGGCCATCTTTTGCATCTTTTGCGAAAATTATACTCGTGGGGGTTAACCTCAACAAGTATAACTTTCGCAAAAGATGCTCATTATTTATAGAATCAAAAGCTTTCGATAAATCCAAAGAAAGCGCAACGGCTACAAGGTTCATGTCAAGTGCAGAATACAAACAATCAGCAAAGTCTTCCAACAAAGATATAGTAGCCTTATTTTGCACAAAACCATACTGTGAAGCGGATAATACGGCAATTTAGTTTTATTGCAGGAAGTCAGGACTTCACAAGTGTATCGTTATATTAGTCATGATGTTACTTTGATGTTATGAAGGTCCTTAAGTATACCTGCAGTATCGCTTTTGAAAGACGCACCTGATGTCAATCCGACGGTGCACACTTCTGGGAGTAAGCTTTTTTTAATATTATTTTAATATGTCGCTTGAAAATGGTCGATATCAGCCGTCGGTAGCACAAACAGGTCATACTACTCCCGATATGCTCTTTTTCTAGGAGGATTTTTCCAGTGACCTGGGACAGGTGCTGTACCCTGACAGGAGCACATCATGTACAGGTGGTCCAGAAAACGTGTTATTGAATAATAATAAGTATTATTATTATTATTATTATTATTATTATTTTATTCACTTCATTCAAATGTTTATATTGATGTATATATACGATTGATGATATATATGATTATGTTGATGTACAGGGTGTCCCAGAAAACGTGTATTTGAATTATAATAACAAAACTACGCCACCTAGAATAATGTATTAATTAATTATGTAAATATTTGCGAACTGAACTCGTAAATTTGCCAACTAAAGGTCACTTTTATACCCTACCAATATGAAGAGCGTGCAGAATTCACTCAAATTCATTATAATTCACAGTGATATTCACGAGCTCGGAAAAAATAGCCGAATATCATGCTTTTCCGAGCAGCGGATCATAGCGCGCTATGACTTTTTGACCGCAATCGCTCTCAGTGCGACGAAAGGAGTTCCGAAGCCAGCCCACAGACTGACAGTAGAAAAAGTAACAGTTCCTAAAATTGGGAGAGGGAAAGCATTTTACCAGCGAAAGTCGGACGTGATAAGCCGTGTCTGTTTTATCTCTTTCTGCAATGTCTGGGATAGCTGGGTTTCCAACCTCCTTTCGTCTGACTGACAAAGATTGCGCTGAAAAATTCATCGTGCGCTATTCTGTGCGACCTCCGTAGAGCATGATGTTCGGCTATTTTTTCTGATGGGATAGCTTCTGAATATCCCTGTCAATTATCATTAATCTGACTAAATTAGACACGCTCTTCACATTGGTGGGGTAAAAAAAGTGACCTTTACTAGGCATATTTCCGACTTAAGCTCGCAAAAATTTACATAATCAAACTTACATTACACGACATTCACACGAGGAGGTGGCAAAAACCCAGTAAGTGCCATTGACCGCATGACTCTAGGTGGTGTAGTTTTTTAATTATAATTCAATGACACGTTTTCTGGGGCACCCTGTATATCTGGGCCATGATCATATTGATATTGTAAGGGTCGTTAAGACGCTTGGTGTATATTTTTCCGAAGACCTCTCCTGGGGATGCCACATATCCCATGTAAAGGGCAAAATATAAAGGTCGATAGGACTTTTGAACCATATGCGGTTTGTCTTGCCTTTCAGGGTGGAATTACTTGTATACAATTCACTAATTTATTTGGTCTTGCGCTATTGACTTTTAGTCTGGGGCACAGGAACGCTGAGAGACATAGCTAGTTTACTGACCCTACAGAAACGGGCCGTGCGTATAATAGCCGATGTACTTTACGATGCACACACACACAGCCTTTGTTTACCACTTTCAAGATAATGAAGATAACCAGTATGTACAAGTATCATATGTTCAAGTCTTTTCTAGTTGCCACACGACAAAGTAATAATGATATGTTATCCTTGTCCGCGTTATGACACTTGTCACAACGTACTCGTCACTGTGACAAATGGAGAATACCCAGGTTTAGGAGAAACTACAGCGATCAGTCCCTGTCTTACACACTTCCGTACGGTTTGAACAGTTTTCATACCCAGAAGGTATATATCAATGACCTCTATACAGACATGTTTTTCGTGTGTTTCATGAAGGTCAGTTGTGTTGGGGATGGAATGGTATGCGATAAGCCTAAGGTAATGCCAGCCACAAATTTGTATATCAGTAAATTTTCTTCACATGTGGCTTTGAAGAACTGCTTACTTGAAACAAAATAAATAACCAGGTGTAACACATATACAATCATATTTCACAGGCATTTGGTGCCAGTCATTCAGTGAAAGTAGTTTGCATGAGATGTCATGGTGTCGAGTATTGCAACAGCATTCATGCACTGTTTCGAGTGACAAATCCATAGATGTTAAAATCATTTGTCATGACGCTGATGACACACTCTTAGTTACATGCGATCTTGGTTACCGTAGTATTCCCATATTCTGTACAACTTCCACTCACTGCTTTAGGTTTGGAGTGCGATTCAAGGCAGAGGAGCGCGGGTGTGAAATGGGAGTACGCATTCTGCTTAGATATTGTATAGGACGTGTAATACCGGAAAAACCGTGGACACTTCGCATGCACCCGAGCTGGTACGAGGGGAACAAGTTGTAACATAATTGAATGTACAGTGAGGTACTACACATCTGCATATTAGAAATGGATATTGGTTTGGTTCACTATTTTTGAACTCAGCTATTCAGAACGTGTTGAAGACAGCCACAACACCAAATTAGAGGGATTGTGGTATTCGCGATAAATAGTCCTGCTCACAGAAATGATGCAGAACGGCATGCATTTTTTTAGCTTGAAAGAAAAGGGTTAAGCTTCAGTAGACACAAAAAGGACGCTGTTTTTTAGTGCTATATTAACACTCAACACCTGAGTACATTGATAAACTCTGTGGCCATATGAAAGCTATCATTAACGTAAACGGAGAGCTAGTATAACATGATACCATCCTTTACTACTGTCATGTGTATGTGTGTCCTACTCCTAATGATATTCATTCTTACATTAAAATTCAACAAAAAAGCACCGCGCCTATTAGCGATTTTCACTGCAAAGGCTCATCATGGTCATTAGAATCACAACATCGGTAAAGTACCACTGCTCTTTAAAATAATAAGTGAGACCACTCAACATCATCACCAGGCTTAGGTAATACATGACCCTTTCTATGCTCATACATTCGTTGTCTGAGGCTACACCAGTGCGCAAAAAGGCGCGAAAGCCTGGGGGCAAAGTTCCATTCGCGCTCGACGGAGGGGCTAGGCAGAACGTCTGTACGGGAACATGATTGTATTCCCACTATATAAATGGTTATTGCATTGCAGTTTAGAAACACTATCACAAAAACTATGCTTAACTATAATTTAGGAGCCTCATAATTTTACTTTCTATGGAAACTATAATTGCCCTGTTACTTGGATCGCTATTAATCAAGCGCTCCAATTTTTTTCTCTCTTCCCATTTCAGCCTTGTCATGCAGTGAAGCAGTCTCACCACCAAAATAATTAATTTACACTAAGGGTGGTGTGTCCTGTGCTCAGATGCAAGCATTTCCTATAGCAGCTGACTTCCTGAACACACCATGCTCCTTATTACACGTAACAAACAGAAACATACAAACCCTCCTCTCAGCTGTACCATGCGACTTTCTTGTGCGTAAAATCGGTGAAAAAGGAAAAGGGCAACACAAAATTGTGCTTGAATTGCCATGACTTCAAAAACCGAAGCATATGCTAATAAACTAAGAAAAAGACACCCATTTCTGCTATTAGATAATTATTGCATAACGCTACATACACAGCCGCTTCGCCCTCACGTAAAGAAAGCACAGGACAACGGCACACTAAATCCGTTAAGCAAGCAGCGAAAAAGCTTAAGGCGGAGCGCTCAGGAATAATAGCAGTCACCGGACATCGCCACGCGGCTAACACAAGATAACAACAACAACAACAAGATACTAGCGGCGGGTAAAATTGCAACGCTGCTAAACAAGTTCAGACATGCCACGGTGACGTCACAAATCAAGAAAAAAAAGCACGCACACACAGACAGCAGCTCAGGCATGCACAAGGAGACGTACTTTATAGGAATTTCTACTCCACACTCAGATACCAGCATTTCTGCAGAAACACCTATAAATGTAAACAGCTTACTCCGTCTACATAACGAGCAAAGTGAATACTGACACTCAACATATAACAAAAAACAAACACATTCAATTCTCATGAACTCTCCTTTGCCAAGCGATATTCTTCTGCTCTACCTAAATGCTGACTGTTTCCCCTCATCTACATACTGAGTAAAAGCAGTGAAAGGAGAAAAGAACCGCGAAAAATTACATGCATTTGTGCTCCAATAGCTGTAACTGCGAGAAACCGTAGCGCACGCTAATAAACTGAGAAAAAGACACCCATTTCTGCCACCAGATAATTCTTGCATATACACAGCCGCACTGCCCTTGCGTAAAGAAAGCCCAGGACAGGGATACACAAATTTCCTTAAGTGAGCAGGGAAAAGGCTTAAGTCGAACCGCTCAGGAATAATCGGAGAATCACCGCTTAATGCAACGAAACTCGACGGCTAGCACAACATGACACCAGCAAGATACTAGCGGCGGGTAAAATTGCAACACTGCTAAACAAGTCCAGACATGCCATGATGTCGTCACAAATCAGGAAAAAGCAGACGCACGCACGCACGCACGAACGCACACAGGACAACGCATTAAACACACGGAGCGCTCAGGAATAATCGTAGCGTTACCGCACATCGCTACGAAGCTCAACGGCTAACACAAGACGACAACAACAAGATATTAGCGAAGGATAAAAATTGCAGAAAGAAAGGCACTACTGAGCAAGTCTAGACATGCGACATCGAATACGAGAACACTGGTGATCGAGGAAAAGGCCTAAGCCTGCGGCGGAACATCATAGAGCATACACAAGTTCATTCCCAGGCGAAAATTTGCGCTGGGAACTGGTACCAGCTTGTTCCCAGTTCGCACCAACTGGTGGTCAACTGGAACCAACTGGTACCAAACTGGTGGCAACTGGAAAGTAAACTGGTACCAGTTCAAGCTGGGCTGGTGGCAACTGGGCACTTTGTGGCACCAGTTCGAGCTGGACTGGTAGCAACTGGGAAGTGAACACCCCAAGAACACACACGGTCCTCAGGATGTCCCCACAGTATCATCGTGTCCTCGTCCTTCGAGGTGTATCCCCAGAACATCCTGAGGATGACAGTCGCGGACTGTCCGTGAAGAGTCATTCAGATACGTCCTGTGCCCGTCCCTGTGAGTAGATAGTGGGACGAGAAATATTACTTTGTTGAGTTTACCAGCTCAGACTCTCTAAACACATTTGTTTTGTTGTTGTTTTTTTTTCTTCGGCCGATCCTTGGACCCGATTGACATTCGTCTGAAATAAAGGGTGGTCTAGCGTAAAATTATCTGCCTCCGAAAAGGATGGCTGTCTATGATACATGGAGCATTCCTCGTGGAAATGACAGAAACGCGCGATTCTGTTATACTGCTTTTGACTTGCAAAGGTCCTACCTGAATGTCTCAAACGAAAATGAGTAAGAAACATAGGCTTTGCAGTGATGCAGAGCTAATACGTCAATCAATTCCTCGCTTTTAGTAGTTTTTCTTCGCGTAATCGAAGGAAACATGGACAGCTCACCCTCTGCTTTGTGTCGCAGACGAGCATGGCTCTCGAATTTACGGAGGGTCAATAAGCAATGAACAGTATCGGTTTCGATAACAAGGTTGCCGGGCAGTACCGCTTGCGTTGCTGTTCTGGGAAAGAATTTTTCTTTCGCCTTTCGGAGTGAGTTTCTCAGACTTTTCTCCGCGTCTTTTATATTTCTATCTGCTTTCTTTTTAAACCGCTGCTAAGATGCATGGAGTCAGTATGCGACTGTTTTCTGCGCAATAAAAAAAAACAGTGATATAGATTCTCTGACGAGGCTATTTTATAAGTGTGCATACTGAAAAAGGGATATGAATATTTAAAAAATGGTGCATCCTAGAAATGCTCTAGCACTGTTCTCGAGAGGTCCTCACGTAGGATCTGTGGATGATCTGAGGATACCATGGGGACGCTATATAGTGCCAAACTGACTTGAGGATGATTTGAGAATCAGATTCCCCATCCTGGGGATGTCGCCCCAGTCAATGCATGATGCTCTTAGGATTTCCCTGGGATGACAGTGTGTTGTTGGGGCAGGTACCACCCCAAGAACACAATGATATCCTCAGGTCATCCCAAGGATGTTCCATTGGGACAGGAATAACATCCCTCGGACATCCCCGTATGGTCCTCGGTTTGTCAGAAAAGTGTTAAAATGCAACGCCTCGGGCCATCCCCAGAAGCTCCTCAGGAAGTGTCCCAAAAACACCACCAGGACGGTTTTAGGAGCAAAAGAGGATATCTTATAGTGATGATTTATTTATTATTTATTTATCTTGATAAAGGTGGCCCATTTTGAGTACAAGGTCGTTTTTCTCATTCCGGCACTTGTTCAACCTCAGTCACCAGCTTTTCGCTTGTTCCTTTTTATTTGTTTCGCGTATTTCTCATAACGGACAAAGAGCGCGGCGGTTTAACAAAGCAGAAAGAAATATCAAATATTATGAAAAAGTAGTTCCAGGAGCACTATGTCCGAGAAACTCACTTCGAAAGGTACTGAACTTTCCCTCCGAACAGAAACAGATACTATTTATTGCTTGTTATGCGTCCTCCTATAAATTCGAGAGCCCTAGTCGCCTCCAAATCAAAAACGAACGGTGAGCTCCTAAGTTTAATTCGATTATGCAAACAAATAATGCAACAAACGAGGAATTGCTTAGAGTATTAACTCCCCATCGATGCAAATCCCGTGTTTCTTACTCAATTTGGTTTGAGACATTCGATGGGACCTTGGGAGGTCAAAGACAGTGCAACAGGATCGCGCATTTCTGTCTTTTTCTCGGTAAATGCTCCATGTGTCATAGACAGTCACCTTTTTTTGGGAAGAGGGGAGAATTTATTGGCAGAAAAATCTTACACAGGACCGCACTTTGTTTATGACAAATGCCATTCAGCCTGAGAGATCGACCCAAAACCAAAACAAATGTATCACTCAATATTTGGGGAATCTTAGCAGGTGAACTGTGCAAAATAATATTTCTCATTCAGTCAGTTACCCACAGGGACACGCACATGACGTACTTGGATGACTCTTCGCGGACAGTCCGCGAGTATCGTCCTCAGAACGCTCTGTGGATTCATATCGAAGGACGAGGACACGATGACACTTTGGGGACATCCTCAGGACCGCGTGTGTTCTTTGGGCAGTTCAAACTGGGTTGGAGGTAACTGGAAAGTGAACTGGTACCAGTTCAAGCTGGACTGGTAGCAACTGGAAGTGAGGTGGTGCCAGTTCGAACTGGGCCAGTTTACATATTTGGGGGGAAGTTTCGGTTTCAGTGCCAGGACAGGTTAATGTGAACATTGCAAGACGAAGTTATAAAACGATCAGAAAGTGACTTTATTAGTAGTAATAATCATATTTCAATTTTTGGTACCAGCGGCATGGCCGAGTGGGCTAAGGCGTCCGCTCGTTGGTGGTAACCAAGGTCGTGCTCTAGACTGGGAGGTGGTGGGTTCGAATCCTACCGCCGGCTGTGCTGTCTGAGGTTTTCCCTGGGTTTTCCGAAGACTTTCCAGACGAATGTCGGCACAGTTCCCCCTGAAGTCGGCCCAGGACGCATACTAACCCCCCTGTCCCCCACTCCTTCCTGCTATCCTCTCTCCGTCTGTCCACATCTGTACGTCGCTTATAGCCACAGTTGCTTCGCGGCGCTAACACGCAATCAAAAAAAAAAAAAAAAAAAAAGAAAAAAAAAAAAATTTTTGGTAAAGTTCCTGTTAACGAAAGTTATTTTGGAACTCTTATATTTGTGTTTTGTGCGTATCTTCTCCCGCGATGGATGATGCGTTTACTGTGCAACGGTCGCTTGCTTAGCAGCGTGCTTGTACAGCGATTTTTGCCCGTTATGTTCTTAGCGTGATGTGTGACATAGGCGTTGATTTTGTAATCTAAAGGAGTTGTCTGCAAGTTACGACAATGCGACAGTACAATGAGCGCCAGCGGCCGGGCGGGTGGGTGTTATAGGATTACAGCTTGACTACAACTGTGGAGACCGCTTTATCGTGAGTACTGTGCTTAAGTGCTTTTCCCTTGTGCACCATTTAGAAATATTACTTCCACTAGAACCTCTTCTCTCTATTCCACGTCACATTCGTGGCATCTGCAAGTGCATGCCGTTTTACGAGTACCATCCAGTTTATGTTAACGTTACCAGCAACTTTTTTCATTCACGTTTTTGTTTTTGCTTTTTTTTCGTTCATTCTCGTGTTTTAGACCCTTCACACCACGGATGTTGTCGAACTAGCGTAGCGCGCCAGAGTAGTACTCATTGCCCCCCAAAGCCTGCCAATCTCTTAGTCGAAAGGTCCAATTACTGCACAACGGAAATGTTGAGAGATTCGCATACTCTCCAGGGCCACGACTGCTCAAATTGAGTGACTGTCCAGGCACACACTACAATTACATGTTGCAATTGAATGCATATTCACTTGTGCCTTTTCAACTTTCCAGAAACCTTAAGCTGCTGGGGCTCAAAGGAAAATATCAATCCATCGTGTGCTATTAAGAACATCTCAAATACTTTGTTGAATGATTTAAGATGTCCACAAGGCAGTCAAGCAAGTGACCAATCAACCATGAAGTATTATCTATTCCATGTAACTTTGTAGTTCATCTACTGCTGTAATTTAATTACGTTATGGTTATGCTACATGTACATTAGAATATGTGTAATGTTTGACTACAAATAAAACGCAATTTCGCATTGCAGTTCTTTGGATCTGCCATTGCTGGGAACAGCGATCCTGCAAAGGGGCACCGGTTACATAACCTAACCTCTGTTCAAACAGGCCGCTCTAAGTGAAGCCACTTCAACTGGTGCCAGGTCCAACAATGAGGTTTGCAGCCAGTTCCAGTCAAGACTGCAACCGGTTAGAAACCAGTTGGGCCAACTTGTAATAGTTGATCGAACTGGTTCCTGTTCGATAACACAGTTCGCGCAGTCCCAGTTACAACTGGACCAGTTCAACTGGGACTGGATGAGCTGCGTTATCGAACAGGGACCAGTTCGATGAACTGGTACCAGTAGGCCCAACTGGTTTCTAACCGGTCCCAGTCACAACTGGGACCAGTTGCAACTGGGACTGGGTGAACTGTGTTATCGAACAGGGACCAGTTGTCCCTTCTGGTACCAGTTGATCTTGGACCGGTTGAACTGGTCCCTGTTCGATAACACAGTTCAACTGGTACCAGTTCAAAAAATTTTCGCCTGGAATTTTTCTATTTCGCGTAAACTAAACGCGCTCTGCTTAAAAAACGACGTACAAATTTTCTTAGGGAGTAGAGAAATATAGGAATTTCTACTCCGTGCTCAGATACCAGCATTTCTCGTCAAAAACCTGCAAGATTAAGCACTGCTTACTTCATCAACATGTCGTACACCCACCAAAATCAAACAAACAAACAACCCCACTTCCACTGATAGAACACTATTCAGCTTTTACCAGGATGCTTGTGTCACACATCATGTTGAATTCTGTCATGATATTGCAAAAGACGTGGATAGTGGGGGACAAGCACATTGTATTTTTTTAGATTTTCGAGAAGCATTCGACACCGTATCTCATCCGCATTTGTTGTATAACCCCGAAATGCTAAACATAGATGTGTCTGTTATAAAATGGATTGAGAACTACCCATTCCATCGTTCCCAGTGCGTTGTATTGAATGGTAAATGTTCTTCCTATGTAAATGTGACCTCTGGCGTTCCGCAGGGATCCGTCCAGGGGTCGGCTTTTGTTTTTAGTTGATATTAATGACATTGTGAGTGATATTTCATCTTGTATCCGCTTGTTCGCGGATGACCGTGTTTTGTACCGTTGGATCGACCATTTCAACGATAGTATGCAATTACAAAACGATATAATGCTTGTCCAGAAGTGGTGTAATCACTGGATGATGACTATGAATCCTAAAAAATGTGTTCACCTTTCAGCTACGCGCAAGGAAAAAAAACAACCAGGACGAAGTATTTTATAAACGGTGAAGCCATTGACATAAAGCATTCCGCTAAATATTTGGGTGTTACGATACAACGATTACAACGATTACGCACACATAGCTAATGTGGTTTCCAAGGCGGGAAGGGCACTAAGTCTTTTTAAGTCTTAAGTCTAAGCGTCTTCAGTGTCTTTAGTCTAAGTCTTAAGCGTAATTTATTGTGTAATTGGGAGTTACTCGCTTCGCGCAGGAAAAAAAAATAGTATGAATTTGTTATATTTAATAATAAATGGCGAAATGGGCATTAATAAAGGTACTTACTTACAGAGAACGCATTATGTATCGCGGCAACTAGACCATAATATTAAAATTAGGGATATCTATGCCAGAACCAACATGTACGTAAATTCTTTTTTTGTTAGAACCATTGCGCAGTGGAATCGGTTGTCGCAGTCGCGAGTGTGCTCTGCAAATGTTGATTTGTTTGTTGCAAGTTTGTAACCCCCCCCCCTACGCCTTCGGGCTATGTATGGAATAAAGAATAAAGAAATAAAAATGAGCTTTTGCATACGCGAGATTTTGCTCTATGACATGAAAGTTGTAACGTGCCCACAAATACCAGCGAAGAAGCCTCCTCTCTTTTACTTCATATGTACAGCGACCTTAGTCTATTGTCGGTCCAGAGTTAGGAAGTTAGCACCACTTAGAAAGAGCGAGATTTAATGCTGGTAAACGAAAACGAACAAAAACGAAGGAATCGTCAGCCTGAGCAAGAGCACGCACCATTTGGCTGCGTTGTGGATACCACTGAACTCAAGAGTGACACAGGGGACGGAATATTTAGTACAAGAGAAAGAGAAACACACACAAAAAAAAAACACAACGGAAAGCCAGACGGTGTGTGGACTTCGTACTTAGAAAAACAAAAAGAAAACAGAAACTAATCAACTATAACGATCACACGGCTACCTAAATCAAACATTGCGCACACTTGCAGCTCACTCTCAGTTTTTGCTTGCAGTTGCTTGTGATCTAACAGGCAACTAGAAAACTAGAACATATCATGGTCAAAAAAGTAGCTCAGGTGTTGATTAATATTTGCGAAATCGGCCGATTGCCATAGCCATGGCGCATAGCCGTCATCTTTTCGTACACCCATATGCCAGACATCAGGTAGGACGCAGGCTATTAGACTGTAGTTGAAGTTCTAAACAAAAATGTTGTGCTGCCTCTTGTCCTACTGCCCGATTGTGACTGTCTCAAATAAAGGACGGATAAGGAATAATAAAAACCGTAAGCGTATAGGCTCGCTTGCTCTGGTGTTTTGTAAATGTGAGATATTTTATGTGATAGTACGCGTGTTCAATCAATCAATGCAGAACACTTTTTCTTTCAATACATAGCAGTTGACTTTGCGAAAACATTCCGTCCACAATATGCTTTAGTTTGAGAACTTCGAGCTAAATAAAAATCAATAGGTGAATATAAACAAGCGCGGGCGAACGAAACCTAACACTTGGAGTTTGCACGGTCTCGAAAAAGTCAGGCATGGAAAAAGATGACATCACCCCGAGAAATCGGGGAACGGAGGTGGTGGTGGTGGTGCTGTTCAAATGGCTCGCCGTTCTCGGCTTCACATAGGTGGCAACGTCACGACTGACGCCCTGGGGGCAGAGTTGTACACGTTACTCGAAAAACTAATTGATTACAATTACTGTTACGACTGCGCGAAAAGTAATTCTTGACCGTTACAAATTACTTCATAAAAATGTAATACGTTACGGAGTAAAAATGTAACGCGTTGCTTTTCCCGTTACTTTTAAACCGTGGGCCACACCAAAGCCAACAAGCCTGCAGTGAATGCAATCATGCAGCTCTTGTTGCAAATTCTAGTATGAGACACCAACATCCATGATAAGTGAAATTCACAAATGCATTTGAAAGGAACATATAAAACACATAAACCTATTACTGCAGTCATTCTCGCCTCCTGTCCTAGATGAGGACACGCGTATAGGCGTCGAAACATCTGCTTCGTTTTGTTACTATTGTTATGCTCAGCCCGCACAATTTATCAGTACAGTCGCCTATTTTACTGTTGCTTCAGTAGGCCGCGGTTGTAAGATAATATCGTATCACTGTGGTATGCATGGAACACGTAGTGACTCTAGTATGGACTAGAGACGGCCGTCACACTGCGTCATTGCTTCAGTCGAACTCGTGGTGGAAGAGAAGAACAGATTGGCTTGCTGAAAAGGGTTGCCATTGTTGACAGAAGGTTAAAAAAGTAATCGATTACTCAGTAACTCATTACCGCAAATTGTAATGAGTTTGTGTAGAAAATTATTTGGTCACAAAATTAATTGATTACGTTAAAAAATTACTGAAAAAGTAATTGATTATTAGTAACGCAATTACTAGTAACGCGTTACGTACAACTCTGCCTGGGGGAATGTGCGTCCTGGGTCGGCTTCTAAGGGAACTGTGCCGACATCTTCACAATTCTATTTTTCGAACTTCTTAGAAAGCAGCGCATCATCCGACAGCTGCTAAATAATCAGCTTCGGTCTTCCATCGATGGAGGTAATGACTTCCACAACACAAGATATTACAGTTTTACACGCCGTTGGTCGTTTTGATCGTTTCTATTCGTGTCCAGAGCTCGCTTTTCTCTGTTGTTTCGAGGCATTGAATCGAAAGTTCTATGTCCGCATTTGTGTGGTAGTCGTTTTAAAGAAAAGAGGAAATAAGAGGAATCAAATACATTTCCAGTGCTTGTTGTCTCTACAGGAAATACTAGATGGAAGAACAAACACCTCCCATACACAAAACAGGACCGCTCCCTGAGATATGAAGTTCAAAGACCCTTTCCGAGACTCACGTACACACGGAATTTCAATTCCTTGCACGACTCCGCTATGAACTTACCCTGCAGAATATATGGATAACCTTCCCTGCGACTCACCACATAATCGACGTTGAAGCGTACTATACAGAAAAAATATATAGAGAAAACTGATTTCACGATCCCCGATTTTCACGAAATGGCCACAGGTCTTATATGCGCGCTGCACTGCATTTCGCGAAATAAGGGTTATAATCTGTAGCAAGATTAGTTTCGTTCAGAGTTATAGATTGCTTCTTCGTCGGGGCATTAACACGCAAGCTCAGCACGTCAACACGTCAGCATGTCAGCTACTTCAATCTCCACACGTCTCTACTGTCCATCATCGAAGAATGCTCGATGAGCTCATACCCCAGCAGCACAAAATCTTCGCGCAGAATTCATCCTGTCTTGGACCAATGTTGGGCCAAGATTGGCAATTCCTGCCCAGGATTAGACTAATATTGGACGAATATTCAGCCAAGATGTTGCGCTGCTAGGGCAAATGCTATCACATTTCATCCGCGATCTGCACAGCGATTTCTGCCGCAATTTTTGGAAAACATAGTCGCATTGTGTAAATGAGCGTTCTGTTTTTCTGTTTTCTGTTTCTGTTCCTCTGCCCGCACGAGTCGTGTCGTCCTTCTGTAGCGATACGGTACGAAGTAATGCCGAAGTTAAAGGAGCATGGAAGTGACCCCAAAAATATTTTCAGTTTTTCGCTGCAAAGTCTTCTTCAACAAATAAAATGAGCTGCTGCGAAAGAACGATGAGCGCAGATAACCCAGACAGCACGCGCAAGGCTCTGTTCCACACACCTTTAAAGAACCCTCTCCACATTCGAAGAGCGCCGAAGCGAAGCCGAAGACGGCGTGACGTATCACGGGCTATTGCACGTGACCAGTGACGTCCAACGGCACAGCTGAAACATGTATAAACGGCGTGTGAGCTGAGATGAATGAAAAGAAAAAGAAAGAAGACGAAAGACGGAGGCGAAAGAAAAAGAAAAAAGGCACCGAGCAGCTTCTACGTCACGCGTGGCTTGCGGCCCTCGCCCGCAACTGCCGTTCTCAGCCTGTCTGTTGTAAATTTTATTGCGCAGTGACAATACGCCGCACATCGGAAATATTTTGCACGGTGACTCTTTGTGGACAGCTGCACAAATGAAGCAGGAGTTTGAGTTATGTTAATTGTCACTTCCTTTAAGCAGCTGTTGGCAGTAAGGAATGCGTGCAGTAATAAATTACGGGGCAGGTAATTGGCTGTCCCCTCTTCTTTCTTGGCGCACTACAAGAAGTCGGCCCAGGACGCACATTTCCCCAGGGTGTCTGTTGTGACATTGCTCACCTCTGTAAGGCCGACAACGGCGAGCCCCTTCGCCTCCCACCATCACCATTACAAGAGAGTGGCTTCCACAAGCTTGATTGTGTATTATGCGAGAGTGATGTAATGGATACCATTACTCGGGTGTACATGGAATTCAAAACAAGGGAGCCACTATAACGTCCTTTATTTAGTCCATGTCCCTTAATTAGATGTTATACATATTATAGGGCGTACATATTTCAGTAACACTTGCATCTCATTTTCATGTATTTTCCGCAGTATGCGCCCCTGTATCCTTGAATGGACGTGCAGTGCTTGTGACACTCATAGTGGTTGACTGGACAGCGAAAGGCACCTATGAGGGTACAAGGAATATGTAATCAAATGGCGACCAAACAACGGATTGTTTGCTAGGACGATAGGACACTCTTCTCGATGCATCGTGTAAGTGCGGATATAAAGTAGGCCTAACCTCTCACACGAACAATGGCACGCGTTTTTTTGTGGAGAAGTTTACGAACATGCGAAACCAACTTGCCCTTTAGAGCTTGAAGGTTAACAGGACCTCAAATTCGGTCTGATTGTGATTTATATCAAGCGGCTTAAAAACAACTCAATAAAGAACTAAATAAATAATTGAAGTAGTAATAACAGTATGATGATCGCAGTTCCCTGATATTTCAATCAACATGTCTGTTTTCTTGGACCTCTCATCTCGTTTGGAAGTACGAAGTACGTTTATGCGTTGTGAAACGTTGACAGATATTCATGATGCTGTACTTACGACGAAGTCTCAAGTGTGAAGCCTCTTCAGCTTCTTCGTGGGACTGGACCAATGTAACTGCGGGGAGGCACGTGAATTACAGAGACTGCGTGCTGAAGGCCACATAATTCTTACTCTAAGTGCCACATGTCTGTTTTTATCTCTGTAGATTAGAAAGCTAATTACAGCTGTATGTAAGAGGTGTCATGTAATGAAGGCATGCTCTGAGAGCTATTGCCAACTCCTTAACTGTTTACCCTGAATTACTGAACTGAATGTGGTTCGAACTCGCTCTGGCCCGTTCCCTTCCCGTGCGCTTAACGGCATCCACTCCCCTCTCCATTTTGGACAAGAGGCTTTGAACACTTTCTGGTAAACTCAAGCGATGTTTCAACTTCATTGGCTGTGTTGATGCATTCGCTTGGTATGACAGGCTAAGACCCCTACTACCTATCCGGAATTGTCATCCAATATCCGCGAAGAGCTAATTAGGTCCAAATTAGAGCTAAAAAATTAGGTCCAAATAAAGTCAATAGACTTGCCTTGGATAGCCTGTTTGGACATCCAGGACAAATGAGGGCTAAACGAAGTCTATTGCCACTGTTTGGACTATAGTCTATAGAAAGTCAAAGTTAAAAGAAAGGCCAAAAGGGCTAAAGGATGTCCAAATAAAGTCAATAGACTGGCCAAATTAATTTTCATAAGGGAAGTGATGCGCGACCGAACGTTGGTCCACAGATGATGATGATGAGTTGGTGTTTAATGGCGCATAAGCAACTATGGCCATGATGCGCTAAACAAATTGCCCAAGTAGCACAACATCTTGGTCCAATGCCCCTTTAGTGGCCTAATGAGAAAGAGACAATTAAAGAACGAAGCGGCTGTGAGGGATTCGTAAACACGTCTTTTCATCTGTTAGGTAAACGGTAAATTTCGACTACCACTTCACATCTCCCCTTTATTTCTGCAAATGCGCATATGCAGGAAACCCCCAAAAAATGTGACCCTGCATGTGAGCTTGCTCGAACCAAAGAACGAATTGTATGACACTTACAGTTGAGGCAGCATATATTTGAAACATAGAAGTAGAACCTATTGCGCGCGTATTAAGTCTTACAGATATAAGTCTTACCGGTGGCAAAGGCCAGCACAAGGATGATAACGACGGCCTTCTGCATCTTGATCGGTGGCTAGAAGTGAAGGGTTATCAATGTTACACCGACCTTTTTTCTGTGATTTAAATACATGTGTAGTGGTTAGAAATAAATTATCAACAATCAGAAAAGCATCTCAATAACGGATGCTTAGTATAACCGTAGCTGAAGGACGACGACAGGGGCAGGCAATTTGTATCACGCACAGGTATTGCATTGCACGTAACTCCGTAGGTCTTAACCCAGCGGAGAGACACCGCAGAGTAATATTATTCTGCGGTGTTCCTTTCAGAGTCGAGCAAGGGTTCAGAGAAGAGAGCTCAGTACAGTACCCAACAGTGAAATCGATATGCACAACACAAGTTAGGCAGACACCGTATAGCGTGCTGGCTTCGTTTTCATCAGCCTCTAATTTGACCTCACGAGCCAGGTGGGAGTCCCTCTTACATATATTATATGATTTTGTTGCGATATTATCATAATATCTCTTTCGAATGTATAGTGCGGTAAATCCTACATGTCATTTTAACGCCCATTTTGCGCTAGATCCATTTGCATAGGCTATAGGGAACACTGACTATAATGTCATGTGAATTATCAATCTTTCTCACGTTCCTTCAACAACAACGACATCGAGAACTTCATTTCGGTTTACATCCCTTCAAATGTCTGAACTTGAATTAGGATTCTATGCAAAGAATCCCGTGAAACCCTGGAACAAAAGTTCACTTCCGATAAAATTTCGCGTTGCAGATTCGTTGTGCATTTTCGTCGAATTTGTGTAGCCCATGCTCAGTCTTGTTTCATCAGGGAAAGTTCACTTCGCTTGCTATGTGAGAAGATATTGGAGCAAGCCAACTCAACTGTAAAAACTGCAACTTCTATTGGGTGCATCTGTTGCAGGAAAATTTGCCACTTTATGTAGATCTCTGCTTAACGAATGAGATAGGAACTCTCGTGTAGGAAGCACACTTATCGATCATTTTCAACGACATCCTCGTGATATAATGGCCAGGGTCATGATGCGCAACCTTTGCGCAACCGTAACGCGCACTGAATGCATCACGTTCCAGTGATTCGTCGCGAGCTCCATTGCGACATCCAATGGCGGGATTTATTTGGAACCGCAGCCTACCAAAACGTTTTTCCCGTAGCGCCGCGTGCCATTTCGAGAGCGCCAGATAAAAAAAAATAGACAGAAAAAAAGCACCAAACGCTACTTTCGGTTTAGGATCGGGTTTAGACACACGATCGGGTTTAGATCGGGTTTAGACACACATAACATGTATTATATCCCTATCATAATAAATACTTCAATAAAGAATCTAATAGCAATGAGTAGAAATATTGTGTGTTCAGCGACGTGGTACGCATGCAAGAAGAGACCATGAGCAAATGGAAAATTTAAACAATCCAGCGTTCGTCAAAAACTTGCATTCCTTGGATGACTTTGAATAGCTCATCAAAAAAGTTCGTTGCGTTGCCCTTGTCTGGCTGTGCGAGCCGGGTTCTTCACATGTAACGATGCACAAATGGGAAAATGTCTGTGTACCCAATCAAAGGAGTTATAAAGCAATCTAGTCAGCTTCAAACTAGCAAAACTCGTTGGAAATATCATCTGTAAATCAACTTAATAATGGACGATGGATGCGTTGGTGAGAAATGTGTGCCTTTAGGTCGCAGACTATAGCCCATCTTCAACTATTTGTTGAACTAAAAAAACTAAACTTGTTGAAAAACTAATTTTAAAGCAATATCATGTACACGAAGCTCCAAAAGTTAGGTTAGGAGCATCTGCATCCGAAGCAATCTCTTTCTCTGTGACTTATATTTTGAAGCGTTTGTTCTGTTACCGTGCGAGAAAAGACGTCCGACTGGGAAGCCAAGATAGCCTAAAACGAACATTTTAACATTTAATATGATTTTGTTACTAACTTCCAGAATAACAACATTTATGTCGGCCGGTGAACAATTCTGTCTTTTACTGCTGTTTAGGTCGCTGACTATGACACATCTTCAAACATTCGTTGAATGTGTACAGGGAACAGATTGTAAAACAATGTCAAGTACAGGAAGGTAATTCCAAAAGTTAGGTTAGGAGCATCTGCATCGGAAGGAATTTTAGTCTCTGACTTATTTTTTGATGGGGTTTGTTTTGTTAACGCGCGAGAGAAGGCGTCCGACTGGGAAGCTAAAATAGCCTAAAATGATCATTTTACTACTTACGTTTTTTTGTTAGTAATTTCCAGAATAACAGCATTTATAACGGCCAGTGAACATTTCCGTCTTCTACACAGGCAACACCTCACAGGCGGCAACGTGCACGAGTATGGAATGCACGAAACAGGACAGAAAGATGTACTCACCAATGAGTTGTGTGCAGAGGAAGTGATAGAAGCTCAACTGTTCGGAGATCCTTTTTATGATACGCTCGATTAGGGATATTCATGGAAAAGCCTGCTTCCGATGATAAGAGCTGTACTGTGATGTATTTCGTTCCAGAAAAAACCCGCACGCGATAGCAGCCGAATTCGCACAACACTTGATGTGACTCACCCCCATTATTCTAAACTTGCATAGATCTTATTGGCATCAGTTTCACAAAAGCAGGGGGTGCAAAATGGGAATCAATGTGGCATGGACAATTTCATTTGCCCCGAAAGGTAGATTCACAAACCACTAAACCTGATGCAGGCAAAGTTGAGACACCGGAATAGTCAATGCGAATCCGCATCAGAGAAAAATTTACGAGGCTCCTCCAAAGTACATATGCTAAACACAGACTATCTTGGGTTTAGAAATGGATGAGTGAAAAAAAAAAAGAAGAAGAAAGCAGACATACTTTTCGAATAATATGTGCTTTTGAAATATTCTCAAATATCAGCTGATATTTGCTTTCCACGTAAGACCGCGTTGATCAGGCACGACATAACAGTGGTTATTTTATATGAAACACAAGGGGCCAGTAAATGCTATCGTGGTGGAGTCCACACATGGAGCCCCCGCGCACTATGGCCATGGCCGGAGAGAGAAATTGCGCACCCCCGGGATGTCTCCGGATGTGACCTGCCGGGGCCCCCTCCTGACGTCTCCTGGTGCTAGTAAACGTCGTGCCCCTGAAGGGGCCCGGGCTCCGGGGCTCTATCCCCTGCTGCGCCCTCTCGCAGACCCTGCATGTGGCTCCACCCCAGCTCACACCGACACCACCGGTTTCATGTGAGAGCCGCAACAGTCAACGTATAACGAACTAGCGTGGAGAACGCAGTCCATGGTTCATATCATCGAATCTAGTGAATAATTTTTCTCTCCCGCTTTCCTGGCCTGCGTTATCGGTCATGTGTTTCGACAGCTGCACGGGGTACTTGAAGTCTGTGTGTGCACCTTTAGGATGTCTATTTTTGATTTATTTCTTCCTGCGAAATTGGGACGCTACACATATATGCTGATGCTGTCTGTCGAGAGAGCTCTCCTCGTTTTCTCAGTGGCATCACATGCTGTTGTCGGTTTGTCTGTGGCGCTTAGCAAACGCAAATTTTATTGTCTGAATCTAGGAGAGAGACAAATGGGAGCCGGTCCCGCATATACTGGAGAGAGGCCCCTTGATAACGGGGTCCGCCCCCGAGTGGGCCGTGTCGTCGGGGGAGCATCGCTCGCGGTGCTGTTTCCAGGAAGATTTTTGCTAAAACCTGCATATATTCTCTTTCAAGATACTTCTATTTAGTATCAGTGTTAGCTTAACTTTGCTCGCCAACGTGTATTACTGGTGTAACGCGAACTACCTAAAATTAGCGGAAATTCGAAAGAGTTCAATGTATAAATAAGGGGGGGGGGGGTATGTTTATTAAGAAAAAAAGAAAGGAAAGGTTAGCCAGGCAAGAGCGGGCTTGCTATTCTCAAAAAAAAGAGAAAGGGGGAAGGGGAAAACGAAAAAGAAAAGGAATGGAAGAAAAAAGAAAAACGGGGGAATCAAAAGAAAAAGGAAGGAAAGAAAAACAACAAGCAACAAAAAAAAGGAAAAGGAAAGAGAAACAAAAAGAAACAAAAGGAAAGGAAAAGGAAAGAAAGAAAAAAGAGAATAAACACTAGCAAAACGTTACATGCAGTTCACGAGTCCTGAGACTCGGAGAAAACTGAGGAGAGCGGCAGTGACAGCCCACTGGTTGGGGCCATTAAGACGGGGCCAAGAAGAGCGGCCACCGCAAAGTCGTTACAGCCAATCTGGAGCAGACGGCAGCGGAGGGTGTCCCTATGTTGAAAGTGCTGCTGGCAATACAGGAGTTGGTGTGGGATGTCAGCTTCCACTCAACAGACATTACAGTTTGGTGAATTTAGCCGACCCATCTTGATGAGAAGTGAGGGTGTACGGGCAACGTTGAGTCGTAGGCGGTGGAGAAGGGATTCTTCTTTACGGCTGCGGTGGCAAGTGATGACGAACTCCATCAATGGGTCGATAGACCGTAGGAATGAGTTGTAAGTCGTAGTTTTGGCACGGAACTGCTGAGCACATGTGGCACACCGACGGCGTATGTATAGACGGCATGCGGAGGCTGTAAGCGACACAAGTGCCAGGGCCGAAGTGTGACCCAGACCCAGCGCGTCTCGCTACTGCGTCTGCTCGGGTATTTCCATACACGCCTACGTGGCCAGGGACCCATTGAAACGTGATGTTGTAACCAGTGGCGAAGAGTTCATTGAATTTTTGAAGCGTCATGGTATGCAAATCGCTTATTATGCTGGGGCGAGGTGACGACAACATATCTAGTGATGCCTTGCTGTCGGTAAGAATGACCCACGTTCCGTGCCCGGATTCGGTAATATGCTCCGGTGCTGCCAGGATACCAAAAGCTCGGCTTCTGTCGAGGACACTGTATAGGGGAGTTTGAAACCATGCCCCAGGTCTTCATCCGGAACGTAGAAAGCAGCGCTCGAACTACCTTGGGTTACTGAGCCATCGGTGTATATATGGCGACTTCGTCGGTGTGTTGAGGCGAGGTGCTCCAGTGTGAGCTGGTGGGCCACGACTGTGGGGACGTCTTTCTTGCGTTGGAGGCCAGGGATGTTAAAGTGAATACGGGGTCTTTCGAGAGCCCCCTTGCGGGCGCATAGGATGGTGTAGACGCGGGAGATGGAATGCTCCCTTTCAGGCGGACAATGGCACCGCCGAAAGCAGACGCCGGGCAGCCCTCATCAATGCGACAAAGAGAGTGGAGCGGGTGCCGTGTATTGTAGCGTGTATAAGCGCGAAGGATATCACCATCCCGCAGTATGTGAACCGGCTGCTCTCGCGCCTCTGCCAAGGCAGAATACGTCTGCGTTGTCCTGGGGACTCCCAAACAGACACGGAGACTACGGGCCTGGATGTTGAGCAGTTCCTATTCTTTGGTTCGACTGAGACCATGCAGAATGGGTAAGCTGTACCGCAATGTCCCCAACACCAGGGCCTGATGGACACGATAGAGGTCAGAGCATGACAGGCCCCAGGATGCACCAGCAATACGCCTGAGTACATTTACCAAATAGTTTGCCTTGGTAGCAAGCAGCTTCACATGCTGGGACCACGTCAGGCCACGGTCAATTGTAATCCCCAGGTATCGGCAGGTCGTGACAAAGGTCAGGGGTGAGCCATCAATGAAAAGCGGGTGCTTATGGAATGGTCTTCGTGAGAATGCCATGGCTACCGTCTTGCTAGGCGAGACAACCAAGCCGCGGTGCAAGAGGTATCTTGACATGATGTTTAATGAACCTTGTAGTCGGCGTTTTATCGTGTCACGCCGAACGGTGGAAGTCCAGTGTTTTAGTCCTAACAGGAGCGAACGAGATGGTGGTGGTGGTGGGTGGTGATAGGGCTTGCCGTTGTCGGCCTCACGTATGTGGGCAACGTCACGACTGACGCCCTGGGGGAATGTGCGTCCTGGGCCGACTTCTAAGGGAACTGTGCCGACATATGTCTGAAAGCGTCTGAGGAAAACCCAGGAAAACCCCAGACAGCACAGCCGGTACCGGGATTCGAACCCGGGTACCTCCCAGTCTCGACGTGACATGGCCAGCACGCTAACCACTGAGCCACGGGAGCTGGTGGAGCGAACGAGACAAGCGACCAGTCCGGTTAACAACCACATGCAAAAATCGTTTATTGGCTCGCAACCACGCGCCAAATCCCCACGCGCTCGATGGGCACTTCGTCATCTTCGGTGGCTATAACACATCCCCCTCCGTTTGCAGATAAAGTCAAGTTAAGTCAAGTCAAAGTCAAGTCAGATAAAGATCAAGCTTGATACTTTTTTGGAGGAATGACGCAACGCCCTCTTTTTGTGTGCCAGTGGGTCGTGTCGGTGCACTGTTGGTCTGTCGGTACGTCGGTTGAAGTGTCCGTTTCGAGGTGGCTGCTTTGCGGAGCGCTCACTGTCGATGTACTGGGCTCTGGTTGGCCTGGGAGAGGAACTAGATGCGTCCTGTTCCTTCTGACTTCTCCCTGCTCTGTGGAGACTGAATAGGACCTCGGTTGCGGAGTCTGTCCCTGGACAACGCCTTTCCGTTGCAGATCTATTACCCAAACATCTGTGCCGACTCCAAGTGGAGGTAGCTCCCGCACCCCGTGTCTCCTATTGTAGTGCCTCTCTTCGTCCCTCTTGTTTTTAGTTTCGAAGGCTGCCACTTTCTTGTAGTCAGGGGTGTACGGTACAAGCTGTAACTGCGCGACAGGTACGTTCGTGCGCAACCGTCGTCCCATTAGAAGTTCCGCTGGGCTATAGCCATTTTTCAAGGGTGAAGCCCGATATGGTAGCAGCGACTTGTACGGATCTTTTGTCTTCTTCATAGACATTTTAACGATCTTCACTGCCGCCTCGGCAAGTCCATTGCTTTGCGGATAGCCTGGGCTGGATGTAACATGTCGAAAGCCATACTCCGTTGAAAATCGGGCGAAAGGGGAGCTGCTGCTCTGCGAAAACTGCGGACCGTTGTCGCTTATCACAACTTCGGGGATTCCATGTCGTGCAAATATGAATTTGCAGTGATTCACGATGGCTTCGCTGGACAATGAATGTAGCCGGACTAGCTCTGGGTACCGCGAGTAATAGTCAACTACAATGAGCCACCACGATCCCTGGCAATGGAACAAGTCCATAGCTATTTTCTGCCAGGGCCTGTCTGGGAAGTCTGTTGTAATGAGGGGTAGCTTCCGGTTTGTCTTTAGTTGCAAGCATTCGTGACAGTTCTTCACCGTTTGTGCGATGTCGTCGTTGATACTTGGCCACCAAACAGCATGTTTAGCTCGTGTGGTGCATTTTTCCAAGCCGAAGTGGCCCTCGTGTAAAAGCTGGAGAATCTGTTGTTGACAGGTCTTGGGAATGACAATCTGCGTTCCATGCATTAGCAGACTATCGGCTACTGCCAGCTGGTGCCGTGCTAGCCAAAAGAGTTTAAGGTCTTGCCCGAGATCTCGTCGAGTAGGCCACCCGTGTCTGGTGAACCTGATGATATGCTGACACGTCTCGTCCTTCTCCTGTTCTTGCTGTATGTCAAGTAGACTTCTCGCTGTCCCTGGAAGGTGCGTCTCCACATAGTGGACGAAACACTCGATCTCCTCTGTAAGGTCTGTGCCGTCCGTTTTCCGGAGAGGTGTACGGGACAGGGCGTCTGCCGCTAGAAGGTCTTTTCCTGGCACGTACGTTATTTCGTAGGTATATCGCATGAGACGCATCCGCATGCGCTGTAACCTCGGCGTCAAGTCATGAAGCTGTTTTGTCGAGAACAGGCTCACCAGGGGCTTGTGGTCGGTCTCGAGAAGAAACTTTTTCCCGATCAGGTAGTCTCGGAATTTCTCACTCGCCCAAAGCAGTGCCAAACCCTCCTTTTCTATTTGAGCATAACGACGCTCGACATCAGTGAGAATTCTGGGGGCGTAGGCGATGACTTGGTATTTCCCGTCTTGTTTTTGTCGCAGGACAGCTCCGAGGCCGAAGGAAGATGCGTCCGCGGTGACGACCGTCTCTGTGGCTGGGTCGTAGATGCCGAGGACAGGGCTTGTAAAGAGGATTTGTTTCCATTTCTGAAACGCCTCTTGTTGTGGTGCGCCCCACACAAATTCCTGCTTGGAGCTTAACATGCACGATAGTGGCTGTAGTTCTGCTACCTTGGGTACAAAGCGTGTAAGGTACGTTGCCATCCCAAGTAGCCGCCTGAGGCCCGTCTTGTCCGTAGGGGGAGTCATTTTGAGAATGGCGTTCACCTTTTCTTCGTCAGGCCGAATGCCTGAGCCGTCGACGATGTGACCTAGAAAGGTCACTTGTGAAACACTGAATATGCATTTGTCTTTGTTGAGCGACATCCCTGCTTCTTGGATGCGTGTCATTACAGCTTCCAAGTGATGGTCATGTTCGATTTGATTTGCTCCACAAATGAGTATGTCATCCATGTGACACAAAACTCCGTGGAGGTCCTTCAGCAGCGTTGCCACTCGTTTTTGAAAGTGTTCTGGCGCGGACGATATCCCGAATGGAAGTCTGTTGAAGGAATATCGCCCAAACGGAGTTATGAACGTCGTCAAGTGTTTGCTTTGTTCGCTCAGCGGTATCTGCCAAAAACCCGAGTTTGCGTCGAGTTTACTGAAGACCTTTGCATTTTTTAGCATTGCGAGTGAATGTTCGACAGAAGGGATAGGATGAAATTTACGCAGTACGTAGCGGTTGAGCTGAGTGAAATCAATGCAAAGTCTAATTCCTCCTGACTTCTTTGGGACGGTTACCATTGGCGCACACCAGGCTGTCGGTTCCATGACTGGCGTTATGACTCCTAGCTTCTCCATACGTTGAAGTTCCTCTTTGGTTTTTTGGTATAGGGGCAATGGTACTCTCCGTGGAGATGAAAGGGCAAAGGGCCTAGCATCAGGAGCTAGCTTTATGTCGTAATCTCCTTGTAGAACTCCCAGTCCCTGAAAGACCGTAGCATATTCCTCGAATGGGGATGCCTTCGAGAGCATTTGTATTGTCGGAAGGACTTTGAGGCTGTCTATGGCTGGTTGACCAAGCAAGCATGTAGGAAGTTCCTTCAAGACGTAAATGTCTTGTTGGCTTTCTTGTCCTTGAAAAACTGTCTGGAGAGAGGTCATACCGGTGACCTTCAGCATTTTGCCGTCTGGACCCCGCAGGCGACGTTTGGGAGGTTCGAGCCGGATTCCCGTGAAGTGCTTAAGGAAAACGCTCTCTGGTATAACCGTTTCGTCAGCCCCTGTGTCAACTTTAAACGTTAACGGTATTCCTTGAACAAGGACTGGGACTTGCCATTTCGACGTTCCTCCATGAGCTACAACTCCTAGAAATGCAGTAGTTCCGTCGGGGGCAGATTGGGTCTGCTTAGACGAAAGGCAAACTGATGAGAAGTGCCCCTTCTTCTTGCATTTGGAGCATATCTTGTCTTTTGCTGGGCAGTCCTGTCTTGCGTGCCTGTCACGGCCGCACCACCGGCAGAGCTTTTGGGAAGCTGACTTTGAAGAAGGACGGGTTGTGCCTGCGTGAATCTTCCTGGTTGCCAGTGTCCTTGAATCGGACCCCGGTGACACTTTGTGCGTCGTTAGTCGATGTACTGTAGCGTCATTGCCTTTGTGAAGTTCAGCTTGCTGCAGCCGGACAGTTTCTCGCTGGCGAGCCGCTGTGATAGCCTTTTGCAGAGTGAGTTCAGAGTCGAGCTGTAGTTGTTCCGAAACTTTCTTGTCTCGAAGGCCTGCAACCAGTCTGTCGCGAATCAGTTCTTCGCGCAACGCTCCATAGTTGCATAAGTCTGCCATTGAATGCAGGACAGTCACGAATTCCTCCACAGATTCCCCATCCTGTTGTACTCTCGTGTTGAACTTTGCACGTTCAAAGATGATGTTGCGGCGCGGAACGAAGTAGGCATCGAACGCTTCTAGCACCTTGTCGAACTTGCGCGCGTCTTCGGGACTAAGCTTCAGCGTGGCGTATATGTCCTCCGCTTGCTCACCCATAATGTAGATCAGTGCATCTACTTGGCTTAACTCAGCCTTGTCGTTGAGGCCAGAGGCAGCACGGAAACGTAGAAAGCGTTTCCTCCAAGTGGGCCAGTCATTCGGCGTCTTGAACGTGAAAGGTTCAGGTGGCGTTACATTGAATGTAGCCAAGGATGCCGTAAATGTCGAACGCTCTTGTGTGTCGCCGTCGGGGAGAGACATCGTTGTGGAAGCGTGGTTATGTTCTAGAACTTTCTGACACCATGTTTTAGTCCTAACAGGAGCGAACGAGACAAGCGACCAGTCCGGTTAACAACCACATGCAAAAATCGTTTATTGGCTCGCAACCACGCGCCAAATCCGCACGCGCTCGATGCGCACTTCGTCATCTTCGGTGGCTATAACACATCCAGATACATATTTGTCGTCAGCATATATTGTAATGCGAATGTGATTATGAAGCTGCGCAGGAAGAGAAGCCATAATGATATTGAATAAGAGGGGACTGATGACGCTCCCTTGTGGGACACCACGGTGCACGCGGAACGTCGCAGTGTCCCCGTCAAGGGTGCGCACAACCAGGGAGCGGTCAGCCAAGAAGTCTTTAATCCATGACCAGGGGCAGCCCCCAACTTCAGCTTCTGGAAGCGTCGCCATGATTGCGCTATGGAGGACACTGTCGTACGCTTTCTTGACGTCGAGGAAGACAGCGGCTGTCAATAAACCTTCGGCCCTTGCCTGTTGTGTCCTACTGGTTAGAGTTAGGACGCTGTCCATTGCTGACCGGCCTGGGCGAACACCCGCCATCTCCCCGGGAAAAAAAAAAACCCGTGCTCTCTGCTCTCAAGGTACCAGGTCAGGCGATTGAATATTATACGTTCCAAGGTCTTCACCACACAGCTTGTAAGAGCTATCGGGCGGAAAGAATCGATGTGATGCGGTGATTGATCTGGTTTGAGTAAAGGGACCACCATCGCGGTCTTCCACTCTTAGGGACTTCCCCTTGGCTCCAGCTCTGATTGAAGATCCGTAGGAGGGATGCTCGCCCTGACAGGGGAAGATGCCGAAGCTCCTTATACGTGATCTGGTCTGCTCTAGGGGAGGTATGCAGAGGAGAGTCCCGTAGTGCAGAGTCGAGCTCGAGAAGAGTAAGGGGCAGGTCCAGAGCCGGGTCTTTCGAAGACTGCATACCGGGTGGAAGACCTTGAGCTGATGAGAGCACGACTGGAGGCTGCGCTGTGAGGCGCACGCAATAGTCCTCCGAAAGGCACAGTTCAGAACGCGAGGTAGCCAAGGACAGGGAGCGGAACGGGTGCCGTTGAATCACAGGAGTAGAAAGTCCCGGAGCCACTCGTATTCGGCGTCCACTGCAGAGAAATGAAAAGGAAGTCGGAATGTCCTCCTGCGTCGCATTAGCCACTGCGCGACGGAAGTCCTGATTTCGGAGCCCACCACTTGAAGAAGCAATCTTGATGGCGTTTTGATAGTGTTGCCAGTTTGTCCGTCTAACGCAATGTGTGGCAGATGACTGACGAACATGTCGTATACTGATCAAAACTGGTAGGTGTTCACCACCAAGGGTGTCAGCATCCACGCGCCATACAGACCGGTGGGCTACCGTTTGGCGATGCAACAGTGAGGTCAACACACGATGAAAGGTACGTGGTGTGAATAAACGTCGGAGAGCCATCATTTAGAACATAAAGACTCCTGTCGGCAAACAGGCCCGCAAGTCTTTCACCTCTTGCATCACAGCGTGTGCTGCCCTAAATCACATTGTGGGCGTTGAAGTCCCCACAGAGCACAAAGGCGCAGGGAGCTCATCTATAAGCGTTCCCAGTTCATTCACGTTATAGTTGACCGCCGGCGGGAGATAGAGAAAGACGATTGTGAGGTCAAAAGGGGCAAAGCGAACTGTGGAGCAGACATATTCTCCAGTCCCAGTCACACGCAGATGGCGTTGGATGCCCGGAATATCAGAACAGACAAAAAGCGCCGCACGGCTTGGCTTGTCCTACCACAGGGCTCGGAGACGAACGTAAGGTAGTTAGATAGTCGAAAGTCCTTGGTGATAACACATTCAGCGATACAGAGCACGGGAAATTTGTCCCTCCATACAAATTGGCGAAAGTCCGACGTCTTCGACTTCAGGCTCCGCGAGTTCCACTGAAAAATAGCCGTTGTTTGATGGTGAACTGTTGGTGCAAGTGGTGCTGCATTATTCATTGCGGGTTGCAAGGGGGCCACGACCACTTAGTAGAGGTTTCAGAGCAAGCACGGCTTGAACCGCTGGTAGGTCGGCTGACACCGGGAGTTGCTGGACGATGACGCGTATCGCAGAAAATAGCATAACGAGTACAGAATCAAAGACGTTGTCTTGTCCCTCCGGTTCACGGGGGGTTTGCTGCTTCAAGCTGGTCGTGCGCCGGCAAACTTCCTTAGGTGGCAATTCTGATAAAGTAGCGGTTGGCTTCTTGACGGCGGAGGCGAAAGACTTCGACTATCCCTTGCTCTCGCGTGTGGGCTCCTCACTGCTACCCGGAAGATTCGGGAAATGGGCTGCAGAAAGATCTGCACAACCAGGGTGTGAACGGTTAGCTCTCAGAGGAGCGGTGTGTAGCTTCCCACTCAGACCTCGCCGCGGTGAGCGGCCACAGCCGCCTTGGCAACTCTGCATGCACGATAAGTCGCGGTATGATGCCCGCCGCAGTTTGTCAATCGGGGTATCCCGAATCCCGAAATCCCGGGATCTCGACCAATTTTTGACGTCCTCAAGTACCCGGATTCCATCCGCAAAATCTGTGCGAGCCGATATAATAGAAAAATCCAACACCTGTAGGCCATCAGGCACAGACTCACTCCTTCGTAAGGTAATGGCACTTTTTATGGCTGGAGGTGGCAGAGGACCGCTGCCTGCACATGCGTACAGGTACCTGCTGACTGTCGTTTCTTCTGGCGCAGAAGCTGATCAGACCTTTAGTTTAGCAGCCAGTATTTGCACAAACGTTCACTCCGAACTGGGGGACACCACCCTCGAAGCTCTGTGCTTTCTCAGGTCGTGTGTCAATCGTTGTACAATGGTATCAGCACGCAGCGACGGTGTTGTAAACCGTTTAATGTTTTGTTTCTTTCCATTCATCTTTATTGGACATTTTTAGTTTTTTTTATTTCTGTTGCTGTTCGTCATTCAAGTGGAATGTGATACTGTTTGAGGAAATTATAAAGTAATATTTCCTGTTATTTCAAGCGTAGTGGGACTCGCCTTCTTTTCAATTGCAAAAGTGAAATGCAGATTAATAAAAAAGGAGTGGCATTATCGTAGAAAAAAAATGAAGAGAAAAAAAGGAACCATTTCGCCGTCACTACCTTACATGCTTAAATGCTTTCCTTCAGGAAAATGTAGCATTGACAAACCGCACATGAACTGCGCACAACACGGCGATATAGTCAATTGAGGTAAATTGACTTGGAAGTAGACTTCTGCACGGCCCGCGGGACCTGCGTGCCACCACGGGTGACCCGCGGCGGCGGGTCTACGTTTTCGGTGTCGTTCGAGCAGCGGATCGGCTGAGGTCGTCGCATCTTAACAAACACTATTAGAAAGCACACCGAGTTGCTCAATCTCTTACGCGTCTGTACTGCAGTCGCTCGAAATATGAAGTAGAACGCCGCTAACAAAGGTGGAACAAACGGTCACACTGTTAAGGTGCAACAGCGCCTGTGTGTCCTTTGTTCGTGTCGCGTTTCGTATGATCATGCCTCAAGTCACAAGCCAACACGCATTTGCACCTTTTTGCTCTCTGCGCTGATGTTGTATACAATAAACTATGCACACAGACATGTCTAATCCTGAGGCGTTGACCAGGGAGTACTCTCAGTTTACTCGTGAACGTTCATCGCGTTGCGGGTATCGGGTCGGCTGCGGCTGAGCTTCTGAAAAAAAGAAGAAAAAAAGAACATGGGGCCTGCGGGCGGATGCTGGTCTCAATTTGTTAAGGGTTGCGTGTCGGGTGCGGATTTGAACCTGCGGGTCAGATAATTCTGACCCGCACAGGACTCTACTTGGAAGCACCATCTGAGCTCGTCACAATCCCGAAATCCCGTCTCGGAATCCCGGGATTGACAGCAAACAATTCCGAAATCCCGGGACTGCAAAAATGGCTCGGGATTGACAACCCTATGTATAACGTACACCGAAGGATAACGCCAACCAGACACCCGATGATCCCTACGATGTACTATTGAGCAGGAACTGAGTTCTACATCGTCCTTCATGAATACAGTAATCAAAATGTGTTATTGTTTCAAATCAAATTGTTTATTGCGTCTTAGCCGCAATCACACTTTACCTCACCCTACGCTGGCTCACGTGTGCCATGTCGCCCTCAGTCAAGAAGAATAGCGCTAAAGTCGCTACCTATGAAAGCCCAGTGTCGTTTTCTGTCAGAGGTGAACCTCATCATAATCTCCTAGGAGATTGACGCAATTGACTCGTTTAAAAAGAGTAAGGAACCGATCTATTTTGTAGTCCACGATAAAAGCGTTAAAACTCGGTGCAGGGGAACTTAAAAAAACAGTGTCGTGTCGTCTTTTTGATATTCCCCTGCACTGAGTTTTACCGCTTTTATATATAGTTTACGTTGCCCGGCATCCTCGCGGAAAAACTCCGATGTATACATAATACGCAACGGTTGCTAATCAGCACTGCCCTTAGATTTTTTCGAGAAAACATATCGCAAACCGTTGTTCTAGTCGTTACAATATTCTAGACGGATTCTGTCTATTCTTGACAACAAGACCACGGGGTGAGGTGTTGAGCATGGCAATGGGGTAGAGCACTGGGCTGTTCTGTATGTTTCACGACTCGAAGGCTTTAAGTGAAATTATGCTTTATTTACTAATCGATAGCTTTGACTTGGCACATGAATTTTGCGAACTAACTCTTGGGGAATGGAATATTTTAAATGTGAAATTGTTTGATTTAGTGAGCGATAATTTCAAACTGATATACCAGTTTTCTTAACTAAGCCATAATTTTGCGATAATTTTGGTACTGTGACTTCATCCTTTGGTGTGTGCATGTGCAAGAAATTAAAGCGATATATCGGAAATTGGAATTTATTGGCTACAAGTGTCGCAGTACTACTACAGAGTCTTTCACGAAAATGCCCCAGCTGACGCTACCGATTACTTCTTAGTAAGCATATTAGAGTCGTCGGTCAAGAGTTGTCCAATGAGATACACATTTCAACACGCTCTTTAATGAAATAAAATTCTTCAGTTTTAAAGTTTACAGCTGACGCCTCCTGCAAATCGGACGTTTAGGTTATTATTATATTCTTAAATATTAATGCATTTCTTGCGCGGGGTAGCGCAGCAATGTGCTGTTTCGTTTAGCTACCCAGCTTGCAGTTGCCTGGTCACCAGCCTGGTTCACACACAGGGGCGGCGAAAGAGACGGAATAGACGCTTCGATATTCCTTCCCTACGTGTCTGGTATGCATAGGTGGAGAGTTTACAATGTGCCAGAGGGGGAGAGGCACAAGCCCCCTCCCCCCCCCTTTTTTTTTTTTTCGGGCGCACAGGTCGGGCAGGTTGTCGGGGATTCCGAGTAGTGACGGTGTGAGGCAAATATTTACGCGATTTTCATGGTCACTCGTACGGTACATGCCAGTGTTAGGATAACCCTGGGAACGTTAATCTTATCTGTCAGCTGGGTAGCCTTCTCGAAAGGTGTTTGGCCCCACTGGGAAAGTGATACTCGAAAGTGAAGAGGGCAGCACAGTTTCAAGAGCAGTTGACATCAGAAATTACCCTGTTGTGGCATACATACTGTACGGAGAGCTCCACTTTTTAAACTAAACGGTCAACAGTGGGCATTGCTTCCAATGACGTCCGAAACTGGCTTAGGCATATTTACACAGCTTACAGCGTGTCCCACTTTTGCCACTGACTGTTGCGCCTTTTGTGCGCAGTTGAAGCGTGGCGTCGTCTATAAACGCGTGCCGTTCCATTATTTTCATTTTGGCGTTGCCTCCACGTTCGTTAATTCCCGTAGTCTGCATACAACTACCATCTTTTTAGCATCCTCAGAAGTGAAGTTTCCTGCCTTTAATGCATTCATGCGTCCAAATTTAGAATATGCTTCAATCGTAGGGATCCCCTCCCCTGGCAAAGGTCTCTCTTTCAGAAATTAGAAGCTGTGCGCTTTATTTTCAATCAATATGATAGGGATTCTTGCATAACAAAATTCAAAGGAGACTCTGGTAGAAGCAAGCCGGAAGGGACACCGGTTGTAACTAATGCACAAACTTTATTCACAACAGAGTCGATACCAGCGTGCACCGTATTATGTTTCTGAACGCTCTCATCACACTAACAGATTATATGTTCCTTTAATTCATAGTGACTATTTTAAACATTTTCCTTTATTAACACGTATTAATGATTGGAACTCGTTGCCTGCTAATTTTGTTTTTTTTTCGGTAACCTACATTATTTTAAAGAAATGTGTAATGAATTGTACTTATTCTAGTTTTGTTGTTCCTGTTGAATTGTTTGTATTTCACGTAGTCACTTGCATTTTTTTCCGCATATTTATTTGTAAATTTTTTTGTTATCCACATCTACATTTCTCCCCCTTATGTAATGTGTTTTGGCCCTTAAGGTATTAAAATGAAATTAAATGAAACTACAGCATCCCTACGGCGGCTGGCCGAGCGCACCGAAGACTTCAAGTAGGCCTGGCCCTTGTGGCATTCACGTGCACCGCGGAATCACAGATGCTCCGACTGTCAAATACTCTTCCAGAAAACGTGGTTATATTGCGTGTATTTTTTAACGGATTTCCGTCCGTAAAAAAAGGAATGAAACTCAGGTCCGCATCAACAGCGCACGCAGCAGTGCTACAATCGGAACAGCATATGCTATTTTTTTATTTTTCCTTCTTGTTATAATTTTGATCAGGAATTACGCAGGGCATTTTCTATTCTAAAAGCATTTTTGTAGGGAGGTGGTATTGGCCTACTATAATAGATATTTATATCTGAATTATCTGAAAGCCGAAGCACAATACGTGCGTTCTTTTCGCTTGCACCTCCTGCACCAGATCTGAACTAGGTTATTCGCGTGCTGCACTTTCCTGTTGAAAAGAACTAATAAAGTTCCTCTCAGCTGGAAAGTGCAGCTCCCGAAAACCCGTCTTGCGTGGAGTCCAAGGTAGTGCAGTCCAGGGCAAGTGAAAAGAATGCGCTTAGTGAGACAACCGTGGTAATCCGAATGCGAGTCAAACATTCCACAGAAAAACCTCATCCAGCAAAACTTCAGTGTACACAGTTTTCTGATACTGTGCGTGCCACAAATTCTTCGCCGAGAGAATTATGAACAATGGGAATGAATCACCTCTTGCTATTCAGGATAAGGCACACCATGCAATCACCGCGTGCGGGTATTTCCCGTTATCTACCTTGAGTGAGGCACTTCGCCCG
This sequence comes from Ornithodoros turicata, assembly GCF_037126465.1. NCBI lineage: Eukaryota > Metazoa > Arthropoda > Arachnida > Ixodida > Argasidae > Ornithodoros > Ornithodoros turicata. The sequence continues at coordinate 161,490,963 of NC_088201.1, forward strand.
CTTATCTTTGGAAGGAAGCGTGCCTAGCGGGTCGTGACCAGGAAAGCAAGTCTGATTTTTAAGAAGCCGCGCTCGTATAATCTCCATTGCGCTTAACTCCGTTCGTCTCCTTGTGGTACAGTGCTGGACAAAAGTTACGGAACACACTGTGGCGCATTCCTTCCACAGAGTGACACGCCAGCAGCGAATGTTACCGTACGGACTTACAAACAGGCGACTGGGTTACTAGGCCCATGTCTACGTTCACTCCTGCGGTCCCATTCGCTGGTAGCGTTTCACACTGAGGAAGGAATGCGCCGGAGCGTATTCCGTACACTTTTGTCCAGCACCGTATATAGCCTACCCCAACAACAACAACAACAACAACAACAACTTTATTTTGAGAGATAATAATAATGTGAACAAGGAGAAACTGAAGGGTGTGCATATCGGGAACTCACAATGCGTAGGTGCAGTGCAGGTGCAATGCGGGTGCAATAGGGAAACTCCCGAGAAAGTTCCACATATTCATGACGCAGTGTTAACGTGACGGCGAAAATGTAGCATTATGTCGTCCTGTCTTGTCTTGCTCCTGTGTTTCGCATAATGTGCTCAGGAAGACACCTGTATGTTGAAAACGAGCCAGAACACACCGTGGAACGAGTTCGTCCAGTGGAAATAGCATTGTGGAACTACAACTCGCTGCTGCGGTAAAGTCACTTGGCACAGACGTTGCGCACAGTCGGTCTGGCTTTCCTGTGCGTATTAATGTGGTCTAACATGGATTTCTTTAGGCTGAACGAGACTGAGCAGAGTTGACACTTGTAAGGCTTCTCTGCTGTGTGGTGGCTTATGTGAGAACCGAAGCTGCTCTTTTGTGCAAATGTCTTCTTGCAGATGTCACATGTGAATGGTCTGGCTCCATTCCTGTGTTATTCGGTGGACGATGGCTGGCTACTCACCTTTAAGAAAATAGACCACTTTCTAGCAGAGGACGGCCACGTTGTGCGCTTGCAAACCCAGTGTATCCCCATGAAACCCATGCTCATCGTTAATTTTGCAGTTCGTGTAAGCTTTGCAAAGCGCTGTGAGGCAAAGGGAAGCTGTGTCCGTAGCAGATAGAATGATTAATCTACTAGGGTAATCGTCGCTATTTAACGGAGTAGACGATTTCAGGAAATCCCAGTGCTCCTTGTGCACGCGTTGCGTCCTGGGAGATTATACTGTCATGAGGAAAGGTGAACGGTCGTTAAAGTAGCACACAAGTCATTTTTAACACCAAGTTTTCTTCCTATAAAACTGTTAAGTAGGCCAGCAAGATGCACCATGCGAAGTAATTTACACCACAGAGTCATAATTATCGCAGAGATTGAATTTAAAATACGCCGAGAAAAGCGACCGTGCGCAACGGTGGTGAAGAGCAGTAGCAGCCTGTGATCTGCCTGGAACCTCGTGCTGCCGCTATAACAAGAACGCTCGCTGATTGGCCTAGAGAAATGTCTGCTACTCCGCTGTCGTCTGCTACTCGGCTATTCCGGGTTCTGAAAAAGCCTTCATCCTGGCTCGGTAATGCTTCGGCCGCTCCTTCTATCCCCAATTCTTCGGGAGAACTAGCAAAACAGGTTTACGGCGGCAAAGGGACGAGGCGCTGACCCCCACTGACCGGCGAACCAGAACGAGTTCTCCTTATAGCATCATTGGTGACGCCATACCTCCTCATCCTCGTTATAGCTGGAGTGGCGAGTTAAGGGTGTGTGTAAGGGTGTGTTAAGTTATGTGAGTTTTTTTCTGGGAAACAAAATGCACACATAAAAAGCTTTCGCGCTATTCGGTATAATGACACACACACTTTCATCAGACGTCTTAATCTGAATTGTTTTTGGATGACCCTCTGTACTCCTTTAACGTTCCGTTTTTGCTGACCTTGACACTTCGTGGACAATCGCCCGAGAGATTTTCACGCTCACTCGTATGCAGGGTGGCAAACGGCAAAAAAAAAAAAAAAAAAAAAAAAAAACGGGTTCGGTTCGGGTTCGCGTTGCTTGAATTTCGTTCCGGTTCAGTGCTGGTTCGGCCGCACAAAAAATCTAACCGGTTTGCAAACCGGTTCGCAGCCCTGAACCGATTCGCGGACCGCTTCAACGCTTCCGTTTTATACCTCCCATAAGACTGGTTTTATCAAGAAATGTATGGCTAATAGCTTACTGCTGTTGTCTGCATTGACGTCTTTAGTAGATGGGTACTCCGTTTAGCGAGAGGAAGGAGAGATGGATGAAAACTTACAAATACCGTCCACGCTGATGATGCGGTGTGGTCCAGCTACCAACCTCCAAGATCACTTTCTTTTCAAATGGACCGCGCCAGCAAGATACGTTTAAAGGAAGCCAAATACGTGAAATCGTGAAATCGATGAAATCGATGTGAAACCGTACCGAGGCATGTCGAAAATAAGTAAGCCAGCCTTGCTCTGTTGGGGCTCACTGCAGTGTACAGGTAATCCACAACACAACTGCACTACCAGTAAGCTGTACTATATTTATTTTTCAAACCACAAGCAATCATACAGGCACCGTTCTGTGTATGTTCTATTCTACACTTGTCACGCTTCTGACTCGTTTAATGCCGACTGCTCACTTGTAAAGGGAAATGCTGTGCGTATTCGTCCTATATAGAGATACACAACTGGTATACTCCATTCCTGTGTTATTCGGTTGAAGATGGCTGGCTACTCACCTTTAAGAAAATAGACCACTTTCTAGCAGAGGACGGCCACGTCGTCCCTTGGAAACCCAGTGTTTGACAAGCTTACGCATGGCACCTCCTCTCTGAAGAGGAGACACCGCTGCGCGTGCGCGGGGCTCTATGCGCGGCGGACAATACAAGGACAACTGCGCGTCAACGCGTTAAAAAAGACGCTGCAGGCATACTTACTAAACGTCCTCGTTTGACTGCTAGGTGAAGATTTGCTAAATCAATTTTATGGAGACCAGTGTGTCCTCGTTCGGGGATTGAGACACTTGAACTCTTATGTTGACTCTTATGTTCGAACCGTTTCGTTGCGAACCGGTTACAGATATTGTTTTTGCCGCTTCCGTTCCCGTTCGGGTTCAACAGCGTTGTGAAAATTTCGGTTCGGGTTTGGATTCGGTTCCGGCAAAAAATAAAGGTTCGGGTTCGGTTCGACACCCTGCTCGTATGTAATACGCCATTTTCAGAATATCCCTGGAAGCGTTCATCTTAAGTGTCAGCTGGGTAGCCTTCTGGAGAGGGGCCTGACCCCCCTGGGATATTTTCGCGGCGAGGTTCTCAATCCCCTACGCAATCGGCGCCTATACGGGTATGGGTAAAATGGGTATGTGCCTGACTGACATTCGAAAGAGAAGAGGGCAGCGGTTTCGAGAACAGTTGACATCAGAAAGTATCCTTTTACGGCATGGAGAAACCACGAGAAACGGAAACAGCTTGCGAAACTTCTCCTCCTTTCTGATAAGCAAGTTCCCATTGTTGAAAGCGCCGCTATGCTCTCTTGGATTTTCTGAAGTCGTCCGTTAACGTCTCTAGTAGTCCACAAAAATATGTAGGTAACTTGCGCTTTCCGGTTGTAGAGCCTCCGCCAATGGGGTGGGGGGGGGGGGATATGGGTTTATTGCAAAGAAAAAATGTTTTCGGAACCAAAGGTTCGAGAAGCGAGTGCCAAATTTCTGCCCGATGGGAGACGTACAGTTATGTCAATGCAGAACGGCTACAGTCTATCTCCCCCGTAGGTGTCCTTGCAAGGGCGTTGGGAATGGTGCGGCTTCGTTTGAAGTGCTTTGCAAACAATATACAACCACCAGCAACAGCAACTTTACTCCAATGATGATGATTTAGGAGTTTCATCACCAGTTTCCCGCCTCTTGTTTTACCTGTCTTTGCAGCGCGTTGACCTTGACGGTGGTGATAACCGACGACTTATCAGAAAGAAAACAAAACAATCGTCTTATCACAAAGATGTCAAAACAAATTACGGCGAGGACACTTTCTCGTCTAGACGGAGATTTCGCGCGCAGTTCTCTGCGAAAATCAAGCAGCGGGCTTAAAGCGTAATTTTTGCTAATTTTTTTTCTACTATTTCTGTTGCAATACTGTGCATAGTTTTTGTTGGGTCTGGGGTTATCCGTGGAGGACATCATATTTCTGTAAAATAAGTGAGGTTCGCTTGGCAATTTTCGAAGTTCAATTGAACAAATTAAATTTCCCGCAATTCAAAAGTCCGACAACCCTCCGGCGAGTACGTCGCCAGATATAATTTTTTATCGCCTTAGGTGAAACACCCAGTATAATCATAATATAATCAGCCTGATAACTATATAACTATTACCATAACTATTATTCTATGGAATGAATAAACTTATTCCAGCAAATCAACATTGTTTCTCTATTGGCTCGACACGAATACAAAGGTTATGCGATCAGCAAAAACATACGCATCAAAACAAAGAATACACTCAAGAAAGTGCTGTCAACATTTTACATAAAATTTCGCGGAACACAAAAATAATAATAATAGCGTAAACAAGGAGAAACTGAAGAGTGTGCATGTGGGAACTCACAATGCCTAAGTGCAGTTTAAGGAAACACATGGCAGCTGTTTCTGCCATTCGTGTAAGAAGTGGAAATGCAGTAAACGAGACTAGATAACAGAACAGAAATACGCAAACTCCCAAGAAAGTTCCACATACTCATGACGCAGTGTTAACGTGACGGCGTAAATGTCGTCTCATGTTGTTCTGTCTTGTCTTGCTCCTGTGTGTCGCATAATGTGCTCAGGAAGACACCTGTATGTTGAAGAGGAGCGGGAACAGACCTTGCAACGAGTTCGTCCAATGGGAATAGTATTGTGGAACTACAACTCGGTGCTGCGGTAAAGTCACTTGGCACAGACTTTGCGCACAGTCGGTCTGGCTTTCCTGTGCGTCTTAATGTGGTCTAACATGGATTTCTTTAGGCTGAACGAGACTGAGCAGAGTTGACACTTGTAAGGCTTCTCTCCTGTGTGGCGGCGTAAGTGAGGACCGAGACTGCTCTTGTGTGCAAATGTCTTCTTGCAGATGTCACATGTGAACCTGTAGCGGCCATATCCGCGCGACACCAAGCGCGGTCTCCCCTCGCGCTCTGGAATAAACAGTCAGTTCTGCCTATCGCCCTGGTCTGATCAGTCGTCTTCCACAAACGGCTTGGCTCCTGTGTGCGTCCTCTCATGAGTAATCACATTCCATTTCCACTTTGAAGCGTAAGGACAGAAAGAACATTCAAAGACCCCATTCCGTCTTGTTTTAGGTTGTGTAGTGCCTGCGCCAGAAGTATAAACAGTTGCAAATCATAATGGTTCAACTGGAAATCACATTGCATGCAAATGAAGAGTAACAACCCCTCTTAGAGGGCACAAACGTAATGGTTATTTGTAATTGATCTAATAGGGAGTTTTAGTCAGAAGAACTATACGATTCAGGGGGCTATGGAATCTAACTTTATCAATGTGATATCGGCCCGTTGAAATAAATAGCGTGATTTGCTTATGGTGTGTTTCGGACCATTATCGTGAACTCATTCTTCCTGGGTTTTCCTCAGACGCTTTCAGACATATGTCGGTACAGTTCCCTTAGAAGTCGGCCCAGGACGCACATTCCCCCAGGGCGTCAGTCGTGATGTTGCCCACCTCTGTGAGGCCGACAACGGAGAGCCCTTTCACGACCACCACCGTGATCTCATTCCGGTCAACAACAAATATCCAATATAACCTTTGAAGGGGGGGCAACAACAACAAAAAGGGTAGAGGAAAACAACGAAGGTAAATGAATAGTTGTTTGTATGTAAGGAAACAAAACAGAGGAGAAATTGAATTCGTCTCCCGACTTATTCTGCTACTCCTACACAAATTCTCACCCCCCATCCCATTCCTCACCCCCCCAAAAATAATTCTCAGATGCTCTACTCGCAAGTTCGCTATTCACTATTCACATGTTCGCTATTCAGAAGTCTACTATTCACATGAATACTCAGAGGAATTAAGTCGCTGTATGTGGTATACACAATATATGCCCAATAAAATAATGATCAATTGTTCTACTCTGGTCGCATGACTATCAGCGATTAACAAAATGAACAATATTTGAAGAAAATTTGTCAAATGATCAATAAATAAAAAAACTTGAAAAACATCGACACCCTTAATGGGACGAAATAGCGAGCTTGAGCATGCCAGAGCTTTAGAGGGGAATACATATGTGTGAATAGATGAATTCAAGATAACACATGACAAAAATAAACTAGTCAATGAACAAACGGCCAAGAACTATCAATCTGTACTTAAGTCAACATTGTCACGAAGTAAGTTGCAATGTCCCCTGTGGAGGAAAGAAAGCAGGTCACTGTACGTGAATAGCCATGTTCGCAACTGCTGATATTCTACAATGCGCCAGTTTGATTGGCATGTCTGAAAGAACATGTAAACATTTTTTTTAAATGGTGGACTAATCCCCCCCACCAAACCTCCCTGCATAGGTGGACAGTACTCCAAAAACACTAACCACTGACAACGTTCTTGTAAAAGAGAACTTCCAAGCGAGTGGGAAGGAATACCCATGTACTCATTTCACAAATGCAGCAGAAACATGTGTATTGTGGTCCTCTCGTAATGTGAAGCATGTGTGGTCTATATGTGGTCTATGCGAGCAGGATATATCTATCGATCTATGAAATATAATCTATGGAATAGGTGTACAAACGTTCAAAGGTACTGGCGAGCAGTCTGTGAAAAGGATGGCACTACAAAACAGCCCCATTCGAAGCAGTGTACAGGTATGTGAAATGAGCGCAAGGAACACACAAAATAATGACGCAGTTCTCTGAGTAAAGTTACACTGCCATGCTCTAATGTTCTTCCTTGCAAGGGCGATGGATGTCTTCATAGGAGGAAGGCGCTGCTCCAAGCTCATTTTCCAGGTAAAAGGCATACAGCAGAGATCCGCTGGAAAGGATTTGCAAACTGTCAAGCACTATAAAGATGGGATGGTGCACAAATAGTATACCCCAATATCTAATACTACTATCTATGTCTACAAAGCAGAAGGGTACCCGGAAATTTAATCTTACGTTACGCAGCTTTAACCATCTGGATGCATTGATCTGCCAGTGTTGAGTAACTTATGCACGCCATGACCAGAAATCTCAGCGATCCGGTTCGTGAGGATATGTGAGGCGAGTCTTTATCGTACTTATGCGTCCATTTATGCTGACGACAAGCAACGTTTTGATATCATCATTCTTACTTGACCCGAAACGCAAACCTGAAACCTTTCGAGTCGGAAGCAATCCGCGATCGAAGTGCGTGGACATTTGCATGGTGTGGCGCAGAGAGTTGCTGTTGTGTTTTAGTGCCCTTTGATCCTGGGCCCGCGTGGACAAGGTCGTGCCCCAGGTTTCGTTATATCTTAGGAACAGGGAAGGGCAATAATAATGACAGTTTGAGCTATATCGCGATCCCAGAAATATTTCGGAGTAGCTACGTATTTGTATGATGTATTGCAAAACTGATTCTATGAATTTATTCGTATTATAAGCTAAAATAGCAAATGGGGTAGCTGCTAACTATTACACAACCTAGCATCTGATTACAGCACTCGCTACAACTCTCATAAAAACGTTTCCTTGATTAGGTCGCTTCGAAGTATTCCTAATAATTATTTGCGCCACAAAGCACCACTTGGAAGTTCAGCGTCGTTTTCGTGCAGTTGTTAGGCTGCGTTGTTCATCGTCATCAGTAACATAGCATAAAAAATTAAACTATTACATGTATTATAATACTCCAAAAGGGGTGTAAGCTTCGCAACCGTCGTACGCGTACGCGAAACTCGTGCGTATAAAAAGAAATACGAAACTTCGTTGTCGTCGTAGGGCACTTATGCCCAGGGCCCGCTCTGGCCGAGGGACGCAGAGTCAAGACAACACGTCTTCACACTTCGAGCTTCGAGAACAGACTCCTTTATTTGACACTATGTACAGTAAACGAAATCGGAGCATTGGATTACGTGAGTTACAATATGCTGCTTTAGGCACGTACAGACCACCCTGCCGGGGAAGCGTACCCTGGCCCGTGGTATCCCCTTGCAAGTTATGACCAACGTGTCAATTAGGGCAAACACACGCACTTGCCGTGTTTATGTCTGGCGTGTCAGAGTACAGCTCACATTCGGCCATCCTAAATAATGTTTCGCCCTCGAAACACAATAAAACGACTTCATGCATGCGCTGGTCAGGAGCATGACATTGCAACAAAATAAAAATGGAAACAACATGGAAACACATCCTGACAGAGAAACATTGGTAAATGGTATACATAGTATAAAAGTGTAGCTCGTGGTACATAACTCAAGTCGTGCAGGTAACGCTATACGAAGCATCGTAAATACATCGTCATCAGCTTTCTTACACAATGGTTAATAATACTGTTGTGAATAATAAGTAGATGCATATAGCAGTGCAACGCATTGAACAACATGTGACACTGTAACATTCAAACTCAAACTTAACCCACGTGTCGGGTAGCATATGTGACTTTAAAAAAATATAAGGATTAATGATAACTCATAAAGGAAACAACTCTGGTGACCATGAAACTGTGGTGCATTTCATTTAGTATCAATACTGTCGTCGCTGCCACCATCGTCTACTTCATTCGTTTCCCGGGTAGTATGCCATAGCTTTAGTTGGTCAGCGTGCGCTGTAGTGCGGTAGATACGTTTTGATGCTTGATTCAAGTGCGTTAGGCGATACGTGTCACTCGGTAAGACCTCGTCGATCACCATGGGACCTCGGTATTTCGTCTGAATTTTCGTAGGTTGCCCAGTATGAATTAGGAGTCGGCGAACAACAACGATATCTCCCACGGCGTACTGTGGGGGCGCAGTTCTTCGCAAATTATAACGTCGTGCTTGTTGTTGTTGCTGCGCTTCGATTGATTCCCGACCTTGTTGCCGTACTTTCTCAACGCTTTCTCCCGGTTCTTCGTCGACATCGAGTGGTCGCATGCAACTGTCGCGGTGTCTCGCATGAAAGCCATATAACATCTCGAATGGTGTCTTTCCCGTTGTCTTGCTGCGACTGTTATTTAAGATTCTTTGAATTTGTTCGAGATTTTTGTCCCAGCCTTTATAATCAGGACGCTCAATTGACATAGCAATGCGGGGAATTAGTGTCCGGTTTACCCTCTCAACTTGACCGTTTCCTTGCGGTCGTTGCGTAGATATCTTTGTATGAGGGATCCCTTTCTCCATGCAGTATGCCTCGAACTGTGCGGATGTAAAGGCAGTGCCCCTATCAGTAACGATGCACTTAGGCACGTCGCACTCGTTAATGTACTTATCCAAACACTTAAGTACCGCACTCGCAGAACTATTGCCGACTGCAAAAAGTCGCACATATTTTGAGAAGCTATCCACTAATACGAGGATCTCTTGGTTGCGGCTTGAGCTCGGTGGGAATGGCCCCAAGTGATCAAGGTGGATCACCTCGAATGGTCTCTCAGCTGCAGGGATAGGGTGGGGCATTCCTGGTTTCTTTCCTGCTGGAGTCTTGTGAAAGAGGCACTCTAAGCATTGTGAGATGTGCCTCTTAACATATTCTCTCATTCCGGGGAACCAATACCGTCGTTGCATCTTCTTCACGGTTTCGTCCACGTGACTGTGTCCCATCAGGTCGTGATGCTTTAGTGCCATTGCCTTGCAGTTGCTTTTGGGAATAACAAACAGCCATTTCTTGCCTGCTGAAGTTTCCTCAGTCCTGTACAGCAAACCCTGTTTCAGCGCAAACCCTTTCACTTCACCTTTTTCTCGTTTACTTCGCTCTTCTCGCTTCTTCTTCAAAATTTCAATTAAGTGGCGTAATTCGTCGTCACCCATTTGGATGGCAAGAACCCGTTCTTCCTCACTGGAGGTGTACCCCACGTCAAACCTCTCTTCTATGCTTTTCTCTTCGAGTGGTGAAACTGGTGCGCGACTTAGAGCGTCCACATGGCTCATCTTTGAACCCTTTCTGTGGTAGATCGAGAAGTCATATTCCTGTATACACTCCATCCATCTCGCAATCTGCGCAACCTTTGTCTTGGCTGCGTTCATATATACAATGGTTCGATAGTCGGTAAAGATAGTAAAATGAATGCCCACCAGAAAAGTGCGCAACTTCTCCACTGCCCAAACGACTGCCATCAATTCCAACCTGGTGGAATGATAGTTTCTTTCGGGTTCACTTGTCCTGCGACTGACGCAGTAAGCTAAATGCATACGCCCGTCGCTCCCTCGTTGCAGCAGTATAGCTGCCAGTCCATCTCTACAAGCATCGGTGTGTAGCTCAGTTTCCGCGTTGCGAGTCATATAGAGCAAGTATTGGTGCACTCGTCAGTTCTTCCTTGAGCGTTTCAAATGCCTTTTCTTGTCTTTCTCCCCAAATGAAGGGCGCATTTTTCTTTGTGAGCTCTGTGAGGGGTGCCGCTTTGAGAGCGTGTTGAGGAATGAATCTTCGAAAGTAGCTGATTAGTCCAAGGAACCGTCGTACTTCGTGGACATTTTTCGACCGTGGATACTGGCGTATAGCTTCTAGTTTTATTTCTCCTGGTTGTATGCCATTCTTCGTTATTCGAAATCCTAAGAAGCTGACCTCCTCCATTAAAAAGTCACATTTCTGCAGCTTTAGCGTCAAGTTTGCTTTTTTCAGAGCTTCCAGAACTCTTCTAAGTGCTGACATTCCCTCTTCACATGTTTTGCTCGGAACGAGTATGTCGTCGAGGTAACACACAGCGGTTTGAAATCTTAGAGGTCCTATAGTGCCTTGTTAATTAGCCTCTGGAATACGCTGGGTGCATTACACAGACCGAAGCTCATATAGAGGTACTCATAGTGTCCATCTGGCGTAATGAATGCCGTTTTAGGGACGGACTCCTCCTCTATGGGCACTTGCATGTAGCCGCTTCCCAAATCGAGTGTCGTGAAATACTCGCTGCCACTTAGTCGGTTCAACTGGTCATCGATTATTGGTAATGGAAACCTATCCTTCTTCGTCTGTTGGTTCAGCCGCCTGTAGTCCACCACTTCCCGAATTAGCCGTTTTTCTTTTTCACCAGAAGGCAGGGACTGCCGTAGGGAGAGGTGGAACCTCTAACAATCCCCGCTGCTTTTAATAGGCCATACCAGTCGGGGAGCAACTCCGATTCACGATTTTCCCGATTCTAGATGGCGCAGCGCTCGCCGTCCTTATCACGCCGTTCGCCTCCGACTCACGAAATAATCCCCATTGTGCATGGTTGACCGCGCGAGTTTAAGGCGGCCCGCGCCCTCTGCGCTGTTTGTCGAGTGGTAAAGTGTCGGACTTTGCCACGAAAGGTCCGCAGTTCGATTCGAGACATTCACGTCTTTTTGCTTGTCTCCTATTGCTACATGAGTACTTTATTTTTATTTTTTGTTCTTATATATTCATGCTACAATTATTGTTTTCACAAGTCACTACCGCCTGTACTGACTGATTATGGAATTTTTAGTTGCTCTTCATATTGTTTTACTAGTGCATACTTACTGTATGCCGACGTACAAGTGTGATCGGATAGTACGGATGCCGGTATCTCGGAGGCTCTCAATTGGATCTACCAGCGGCTGTAAATTAGCCTATAAACATTGCCTACACACAGCGCCTAAAATGCCAGTCTGGAAAATCTGCTCGAAACGGTATTCCTTTTTTTTTCTGCACTCGCTTACATAATAATAATAATAATTTTACTCAAGAAAGCCAACTACAAATATAATAAAACAGGCTCGTCTAAGCGGAAAAGCTTGTGGCACTGGGCCTGAAGCAGTCAGCCGCATGCAGTTTGACAGTACATGAACATATAAAGGTACTACATCCTATGATAAAGTTGCCGTAGCGCTTTTTTTAGTTTGTACTTCGATTCCAAAGAAAAACTGTCGAAGGGGAGCTCATTAAAGATACGAGGTACATAGCATTGCCTGCGACAAAGTCCATATTTTGTGTGTGAGAAATGCACAACAGGGCAGCATTCGCTAACCGGGGTCCTATATGAGGAGTCACAAAAATGTTTTTACAACATGCAATTTACCTTGATAATAACTCTATTATTCATGCAAAAATGACATTTTGATATGTATATTTCTGGTAAGTAAGCATTATCAAATATCTGAATTCATTTACAAGGCGTTTGTGCAAAAGACTTTTCAAAATTTCCGTCGTAGAACAGACTTCTTATTATTACCCGAAAACTTCAGTAACATATTTGGAAGGCTCCTTTCCTCCATGTTCTCCCTTCTTTTTCTTTCACCTTATACCCGCTGAGAAAAATGATGTCAGTCGACAACCCCAGTGACAGGGGACTCCCTTTCTTCGGGTGTACGTGTTTGCAAAACCGTACAAAGGAGGTGAAGGGCGATAAAGGCACACGGAAACCAACCAAAAAAGATATGGGAAGGTCGAGCGGCAAGGCCTTGCAGCGGGAGTCGCGATATTCCCAACACAGTCTTTTTTTTTTTTTTTCCTGAACGCCAAGAGGAACGATTCGACAAAAAAATAAAAGGACACATTGTAGAAAAATAATAGCTATGGTCACCTGACAACATAACAGGTTCTTGTTTGAGTGTGGCAAAAAAGTACAGTTCGGCCTCCTTATTATGTGGGACAGGATAATATATGCGTTCTTTTCTTTTTTTAGAATAATTTCTGAAGCGTAAATTTTTACTCCAGATTTCGTTGTGTTGGATGCTGAGGTCTCAGTTAATTCAATCTAAACTTGAAAACGTGAAATTCGGTCGTGGAAAAGCTGAAGAACTGGACACCATGTGAGCCAAATGTACACGTATTTTAGGAAAATCACTATTCTTGAAGAGCAACACAGATGCAATTACAAAATTGGGGTTTCCAGAGATGAATATGAGCGCTAGTTGCCAAATGAATGGTCACGGAGAAGTCGTTTCATATAATCAAAGCTCGCACGAGATGCCAGATTTTCATCCCCGGAAAAAATGTCCCCAGGAAGGGGGCGCGGACAATTGCTCAACGGACAGTTGCTCACCGGACAACTGCTCACCGGACAATTGTTTACCAAAAACTGCTGAGGCCGGACAATTGCTCACCGCCTCTTTCACCACACTTATATTGTGATTTTATTTCGCGTTTATGGCGCTTGACTTTTTTATGTTAGCTGAACTTCTTTTCTAGCTGTGTAAGTTGCTTCAAATAGGTCTAGGAATCCACCAGTGAAGAGGGCGAGGCGAGAGGTCGTCCACTGGAAGGCACACCTGAAGCGTCTCTGTCAGGATCTCCGTCCATGGGGCGTTCCTAGAGGATTATTTCCCAAGGGGGGGGGGGCAAAGCGTGCAACCACGTCACCTCCTTCCCTGGAGACGGACGCTGCGAACTGTGCGGGTGTTCACAGGTTCATATTATGATGACTCTGGGAAAAAAAATCATGACCTATGAATAAAGAGTGCGCAATTTTACAAAGTGACCTTGTCCCCGTCTCGGTACGCTCATGCCTGCGTCACCAGGGTCTCCCAAGCCACGAGACGGGGAAGGTTTAAAATGACATCATTATTTAACCACTAAAATTAACGAATTTTCTATATCTGTCCAAGTCGGTTGAGCGAACGAAAGCCACATTTTAGCGCTCATTAGGCTTAATAGGGCGGGGACGACTGAACAGTACGGTGGTTAGTTTATTATTAGGTTGGTCCAAGTTCAGTGTTTGCACCGCTATGTCCAGGTTAGTCTAAGTTTGCTGTTGGCAGTTTCCCGCGCGCAACTGTGCATTGTATAGCCAGATAACATTTATTTACAGTAGTTTGTTTTGAAATGGGGATTTCGATCACTTTATTTCGAGGTACACCCAAGTTCTGCTAACAAATAAAAAGTCAAGTATATGAGCACCATAAACGATAAACGATAAATAAAATCACATCACATAAAGCCGCGAAATAAAATTACATATAAGTGCGGTGAAAGAGGCGGTGAGCAATTGTCCGGCTTCAGCGGTTCTGTGGTGAGCAATTGTCCAGTGAGCAATTGTCCGATGAGCAACTGTCCGGTGAGCAATTGTCCGGTGAGCAATTGTCCTGGATCCCCCAGGAAGAACGGTCCCCAGAGAAAAATGCCCCCGGAGAAATCGTCTACGCAAGAACGAAAGCCGTTTGATCGAACGCGGGACATTTGGTCGAAAGTCACTTGATCGAACACCGTTTGATCGAAACGGCAGCGGTCGTTTGATTGAGTTTTTTATTCCTTCGTTTGGAGCAGATGCATACTATAAACAAGATTGATCTAAAGTTTTATATGGCTGCTAATACAATATCTGTATTTTATAATATGGCGAAATTTCCTTCTTAGCATTTATACTTCGAGTGCCTTTCGTGCACATATCACTATCCCATTTCGGATCCCAGCAATGAAAATGGTGCCCAGAAGAAGCACATACTATTGGCTGCTCCCAACTTGAAGACATTTTCTTCGGTATGTGTCCTGCAGCTACGCGGGATACTTCCGCATTGTTCTATTCAATTCAATTCAATATTATTCAATTTTATTTCCTTTCGGGTGGGAGAGAGTGAAAAGCCAGAAGGCTATGCTGTTCGTGAATGACCAATAAAACCTTTCTGCAAATGACCAGTGGTCTCCCCTCTTTAGCTGCAAAAAAAAAAAAGCAAGAAACAAACAAGAAAAGGAGAATACACTGATTGCCTCATGCTCCGTATGTTCGAATCAAAAGTTACAGAAAAAGAGGTGCTAAGGACACGCTGCGAGCTTCGAACTCCCTTCGAAAAAACGTCTTTCGAACAGACGGCGTCAATCATCCGGCTTTCGACGGAACGGCTTGCGACCAAGCGGTCTTCGATCAAACGCCTTCTCCAAACAGCTTAGGATTTCGGAATAACTCCTTGAACTCCATCTTTACGTATAAATGTACAAGGTAAAATGAAAGGAACTTGACGCGCGACGAGGTCTCGGAGCACGATTTCCGTCTCATAACGCTCTGATTATTACCCCGAAACTTCAGTACTATATTTTTAGACACTCCTTGGTTTTCACAGGGTACTTCACATTACACCAGACCTTTCGTTCAGCGTAGACACTAGTTCAGCGGAGAATCCCCAGTGACCCGGAGCTTTTCCTTATCTTCCTTAGAAGGCCTCCCTTTGTGCGCCGTGCAAAGACAGACGGGTACAGGTTTTGGGTCATCCAACGTGCAACTAGCAAGGATTGTCGAAAGATGGAAAATCCAGGGAACCGGTCTCGAAAAATTGGCCGTATCTCAAAATGACGTGATCGAAGTCACCGTTGCAAAATAAACTACTCTAAATAAATGTTATCTGGCCATCTCTGCGTATGCATATATTATACACCGCCTTGGTTTATTCTCTATACTGGTGGCAGTACAGAAGCTTGTAGCAACGGCTGTACGCCGAAATAAATCTTTTAAAATAAATTTTTGGAACCCGAGAAAAGGACAGAGGAGGGACGACACGACACGTCCCTCCTCTGTCCTTTTCTCGGGTTCCAAATTTTTTCACCATGTACCAGCTGGCCTGCACCCTTGCCCTTTTGCCTTTTAAAATAAAACATTAAAAAATCCACGCTTAAAATTCCACCCTTCGAAATCCATTTTCGGAAATAAACCGTTTAAAATTACACGTCCTCAAAATAAACGCTGTTAAAATAAATCATGGTTAGGCTTAGGAATGTAACGCCGCTCCGTATCAAAGTAGTGATAGCCGTATGGGCGACACGATGTTCTTTTCGGCGAAACATGCTATTAAGATGTTTCTTACTCATGTTTGTATTGTTATCAATTACATAACAACTTAGGATTTCGAAATATCCAGCTTAAAAGTGATGACGACGATGCGCGTATGAACACAGGACACGCACACTTGATCATACCTGGGTAGTAATAGCATTACTGTAATGAAATTACAGTAATAAATTACTTTTTCTGGTAATTTGTAATGTAATGCATTACTTTTGATATTAGGTAATTTTTAATGTAATTTAATTATATTTGGGCTGTAATTTTAATGACATTACTCATTACTTTTTACAAAAGAATCGAGTGTGTGTTCTGTGTTGGCACTTAGCAGAAAGAGGGTTGGGGGACTTGCGAGTGAAAAGAATTCCAACGGCACTATGAACGGTGACGCACTCAATCGGCACGTGAAACATCAATTCCCTTCGACCAGCCAGTTGCCTTAGGCAGGGCACCCACAAACAAACGTTGTGAGGTCAACGGTTTGTAGCCCTGGACAACCATTGTTTTCGGGCCCCATCCTTCTGACAATCTTCCTGTTGTCGTGATACACTGTGTCTCCTTCGTCTCTACATTGTGGAACGATACGTCATACGTGGCACACTAGCATGGCACTAGAAGAGACAAATAGAAGAGTACGAGCTAACTGTTGATACATTGTAAGCATACATTTTTCGATTTTTTATACTTTTTTTACAAATTTCGGGGAAAGGCAAGTTTCGTCAACTTGTGTGTCCCTTGTGCCTTCCACAAACTCGGGAACATGTATGCCAATAATGGTAAAGTAATGACATTGTAATGTCATTACTTTTTCGTAGTAATTGTAATGTAATTTTATTACGTTTCAATTGCAGTAATGAGTAATATAATTTAATTAAATTCTAACTGGAGTAATGTAATTTAATTACATTTTAGAAGTAATTTACCCAGGTATGCTCTTGACCCTTGAGCCAGCTGAGCGCTGTGGACGGGTTGCGCGGTGACGGTCATTCGCACTGGTAAAAGAAAGGCCAAGAAAGCGCGCACGCACACGAAAAAGAGAAACGCAAAATCAGAAAACATACCAAAGAATGGCCAAACTCTCCTGATAGTCGGCTCTATATTAGACTATATTACACCGATGTCGTGCGTTACTTGCACTGCTAAAGCAGAACTTCACCGAATAATACACTCCCGGGCATCCGTCATTCCGAATGATATCAGCCCCCCCCCCTCCCCCTTACTAAGTTGGCAAAACTGGTCACGGATCAAGTACAGACAGACAACCTACTTCCGGTGTACCGAAATCCTCTTTCACAGTTATAGCCCTGGCTAGCCCCAAGCGCGAGAGGGGTACTATTTTCCGCGGCGGACGTAGAGCCGTCGGCTGTGCACCAATCAGAGACGATGGATGCTAAAAGATTTATTCCGAAGCGTTTATTCTTCAAAGTTTATTTTTCGAAGTTTATTTCGGCGGCGTGGATTTTCTCATGATTTATATTGAAGAGTTTATTTTGTAGATTTGATATTTAAGAGATTTATTTTTGAACATTTTATTTTACATGATTTATTTCGGCGTCATCCCGTAGCAACATTGCGGCGCGCGTTATGCACCGGTGCGCGTTATACATGGAAGTTTTTTTCAAATTCGGCTCATTTTTAGGGGTGCGTAATACACGAGTGCGCGTTATACACAGGAAAATACGGTACTGTAAATAAATGTTATCTGGCTATTTCTTCGCGGAAAATGCCAAAGCCCACTAAGACTAACCTGAACATGAAAATGCAAACACCGAACTTTTACTAACCTAATAATCAACTAACTAACGTGCTGTTTCGTCGCGTCTGTTTCATTTATCTCCTATTTCTTAATTTTATTTATTTATTTATTTATTTATTTATTTATTTATTTATTTATGTATTTTTGGAATAGCAAGCCGACGTCCCGTTTGGTTGACCTTTAGCCCGTTCTCCTACAACAAATAAATATTGACTATGACACGAGGTGATTCATCACTGGTGATTTTCCAAGGTCCTGCTACCTTCTACTTATTTCTGGCAGATATGTTAGCCGCGTTCTTTTATAAAGGGGAGTACTACAGAATACTGAGCGCAATGACACATTACCTTCTGTATTCGTATCAATGAAATGAAACGCAGATGCCCACTATCCTGAGGCTCTGACTTCACGGTCGTTGAACGTGAATATCGTCGGACGTAGTTCCCAACTCAACCGGAATACTGGTATTTTCATATATAGTTTTGTTTTGTTGTTGGTGGCGGTCAGACAATGATGTTGTAGTTGTTGTCTCATACTTTCTATGTTGATGAACCGCATTTTCAATGCAATCAAACCGCAATGAAACACCTGAATAAGTGGGTGTAGAGCTTTTATAACCCATAAACATCGGCCCAGAAAAAGATATAAGGACAACTGTAACACCTGTGTCTGACTGACAGTAGAGAAATACTATAGAATCCAGCGAACGATATCGCTAGCGAACTAATGCAGCAAACTATGTATATCCATTTTATGTTGCTTGTTGAATGGAATGTAGATTTAGCTACTCATTATTAACACATAAAAAAAGAAAAAACGCACCCTATGTCTCCCAATTTCAACAAATCCGCAAAGCGAACGATAACATTCGGTCGGCTGTGATGTATTTCATCGGCTGTCTAGATTTCAGTTCTTACTTGCATCTATATTCCAGGGGCTTTTAATGCACAATTATCCTCACTTTACCAACCACACACTTTCTTTTCGTAGTAAACATATTGTAGATTATTGTTTTTCATATTCGCTGGCTAGTCTATTTGCGAGCACCAAATGCTATGCCTTCCAGTTATTTGATTTCTAATACAATAGCCACAAAAGTTTTTCATAATCTACACCATCCCATTCAGTGGTCATTCACTGGAGTGCTCACCCGGTGTCTCTTTGGCCTTTCCATTTTCAGCCTTCTGACAGTTCGGCGTTATGATTTTTTGGTCTTTTGGCTGTCGGCCTTCTGAGAGTTCGGCGTCATGATTTTCTGCCTTTTGATAGGCTCAATCAGCCTAAATAATTGCATTGCATTTAGCAACAGCTATTCAAAAAAAAAAAAAAATGAAAAAAAAGGAGAAGGAGGAAGCTCCTAAAACCCCTTGAACTCCATCTTTATGTATAAATGAACAAGATAAATTCAAAGGAACTTGACGCGCGACGAGGTCCCGGAGCACGATTTCCGTCTCATAATTGCGCTGATTATTACACGGAAACTTCGGTACTATATTTTTAGATACTCCTTGGTTTTCACAGGGTACTTCACATTACATTTACACCAGACCTTTCGTTCAGCGTAGACACTAGTTCAGCGGAGAATCCCCAGTGACCCGGAGCTTTTCCTTATCTTCCTCAGAAGGCCTCCCTTTGTGTGCCGTGCAAAGACAGACGGGTACAGGTGCAACTAGCAAGGATTATCGAAAGATGGAAAATCTAGGGAACCGGTCTCGAAAAATTGGCCGTATCTCAAAATAACGTGATCGAAGTCCCCGTTGCAAAATAAACTACTGTAAATAAATGTTATCTGGCTGTTTCTGCGCGGAAACACCAATCTCACCATAATTCATCCTCTCATATTAACCACTGTGAAGTGGGGTAGTGTCCTGTGGCTACCACTGGGAAACATCTCATGTCATCATCACCTCTTCATTTATTGTTGTTGTTGTTGTTGTTGCGCGGAAACTGCCACAGCCCACTTAGACTAACCTGAACATGAAAATGCAAACACCGAACTTTCACTAACCTAATAATCAACTAACTAACGTGCAGTTCCGTCGCGTCCGTTTCATGTATCTCCTATTTCTTAATTTTATTTATTTATTTCATGTATTTTTGGAATAGCAAGCCGACGTCCTGTTTGGCTGACCTTTAGCCAGTTTTTCCCCCCTTTTCGTCTAATAAATATATCCCCCTCCCCCGTCGCTGTCGTTGGCTGTCGTTGGTTTTCCTTGCTACGCGAACGTGAATTTGGGTTCCGGAAAAGACTGTTGCTCATTGCGTGGGCGGAAATAATTGTGCAGCGGCCGCTTGATCGATTTTTCTTATTGCTTCACGTGGAGCGTTCATGAAAAAAAAAAAGAAAATAATAAAGATAAAAATAAATCGATTAATAAAAGAAAGAGAAACAACAAATAAAGCTGCAGTTCTAAGTACCGTTATCCTAAGAAACATTTATCTGTGTGTAATCCGCTTGCTGGCTGTTTCAACACTACGAACATTACAGGGCGGTCCTGTTGAACGTTACTGGAATGTTTGCGAAGTCGGCCTTCCACTAACCGTAAATACGAGAGATTCTCGTTAGCCTTATGAGACAGTTCAGTTGACTGAGTAGGCACAAACCTGAAACGGCAAAATCGAGCAAATTGACGTTTCATGTCAAGCTAATAAACTCATCTCACCACTCTATAAGCGCACCGAAAAAAGAAGAGGTTGATTGGTCTCGGTGGTCTCTTACACGGGCCGCGACAACGCTGGCTCGTCTACCCAACGTCCCCCACCCCCGACAATGCTGGCTGACGATAATCCCTTTACGAGCAGCTAAGTAAGCTTTTGTTCTGGTCTCCAAGGTCCGCTGTCCATGAAAGTAAAGAGGAGAGAGAGATCACTACAGTGCGCGTGCGCGCCTATGGTCGGCGGATGGATACGGTCAACATTGGTATGACAATGCACTCATACCGGCAGGCAGGCCTACGGCTGTGTTGTATCAGCCTTGTTTGTTTTCTGTGGGCAGAGGGCGCTAATTTTTTGGTGAAGAGACCCTGGATCCTAAGTTTAAATGGTGCTGTCGTTGTAAGCATACGAGTTTTTAACGGCACTGAATATGAAAATCGGCACTGATTTTGTTATCAGTTGCTCTGGTGCCGAGGTACAGGAAAAATGTTACAAAAAAAAACGTTCCCGGAAGAAATGGCCCCGAAACAAATGGGCCCGACGGCAAAGGCGACAAACAGCTGCAACAAACTTTCGTTGACCGTCAATATCCACCGAACCTAGTGCAAGATGCCCTCAACAGGGCTCGCAAAGTAGATCGCATTAGCTTGTTCGAAAAAAGCAAAAAAAAATAATTCGAAAACCAATTCGGTAAACTTAACTGTAACATTCGCCGAATATATCCCAAAGATTAACAGCATACTTAATCATAACCATAGTATCTTCCTACAGCCCGAACGCACTAAGGAAATTTTTCCCCAACCAACACGTGTCGCTTACAGACGTACACGTAATCTGCAGGATAACTTAGTCCGCTCCAAAGTAAACAGTACAACAAATCCTTCGAGTGGTTGTCACCCATGTAGTGGGCAACGTTGTCAGATCTGCAAACTAATGAAGACCACGCAGGAAGTCAAAAGTACAAACTCTAATTTTACCGCAAAGATCATTGCAGAGCTAGACTGCAATTCCTCAAACGGCATATATGCAATCCAACAACAACAACAACATATATATTCTGATGATGAAGTGGGGAGTTTTTCCACTCTAGGAGTGGAACGATACCCCATATGTAGGGGGTCTAATATGAGTGGTGACAATGATGAATGATGACCATGAGAGATGACGGGAATGATCGGAGCGGCGATGGCGATGCTGAACGTGATCGTGATGGTGGGAATGTCCGAGAGCTCTTCTGGGGTCATAATGAGTCCTTTAGGCCTGTCGCCTCAAAGAAGCCAACCACACGACGCAACGCCGCCCTGGAGTGGGCCGCGGTGTCCCACGAGCCGAGGATGGTCGACAAGTTGATGGGGAGGCAGCCAAGGGTGGTAAACTGTGACTGCAGTGTACGCCTCTCGTTGATATAGGTCCGGCAGCGCAGGAGTATTTGTTCTACGTTGACAAGTACACTACACTCGTTGCACATAGGGCTAGCCTCACAGCCTAGCTGGTAGCGATAGAACGGAGTGAAGGCCACATTCAGATATTCAGGCCACATTATCCTGCGAATGAGCGACTTCAGAGGACGAGGAAGCCTTGCAGGCAGCCGGTATGACAACGTTGGGTATACACTTCCCAAAGAGGACCTAGTTGGAATGTCGCGTTGCCACTGTAGGGTAGACCAGGAATCGTACAAATGCCTGAGGAGTGATCTTCTGTCTCCTCTCGAGATTAAAATGGGCATAGAAGGTCGTTGTTGATGTGCAGCGGCAGTGTCGGCCTCGTGGTTCCCGCTTATTCCGCAATGCCCTAGAACCAGAGGCGGAGAGTTTCCATTTTCCCGGGGGTGGCAAGGGCGCACCGCGAAGTAAGTACTCTGGCGGGGGGGATATGTTTATTAAGAAAAAAAAGTAAGAAAGGCAAGCCACATGGATGTAAAAAAAAGTGAAAGGGGGAAGACAAAAGAGGCAAAGAAAAAAGAAAGCAAAAGAAAAAAAGAAGGAAAGAAAAGGAAAATAGAAATGAAGAACACAAAACTAAAGCTGAAGAATCACACACTCTGGCGGGATCCTATGATATATGCAGAACTGGTATAGAAATAAGAAAAAGGAAGAACAGAAAAAAAGAAAGAAAAAAACAGAGAGAACGTAAACAGTGAACATGCGCACAACTGAAGGCATTATGCCTTTGAAAACTGAGTGCAAAAGGAACAAAATGCCCCCCCCCCCTCCGCGCAGTCGGCGCCTATGAATGATGACGCGGGTGACACCGGGTGACATCGCGATGGTGATGTCACCCGCTACGAAGAAGGACGATTGGCTTATCATGTTTTCGGAGCTGTTATCGTGAACACCTTCCCATGCATTAAAACTCGCTATTGTTTCAAGGTTTGTTGCAGGGTACAGATACCGTGAAAAAACCCAAGTGCACAAGACACTTACACTAGTGATATCCGGAGTTCCACGCTTCGAAAGCAACGTGTGACCATGAACCTATTCGTTCTCGTGGCTCTTACTATGTGCTTGGTTTCGGTAAGCCACGCTGTCTTTTTTTAGTGCTTTGCGTATAATCGGATTTCAAATTCCAAATCGAATGCGTAATTCTGTATTCCAACTTCGAATCGAAGTAATGTATCTTACGAATCAAATGTATTGCAATAATTCTGGAGCTCCACTCCTAAGCATAAAAGCTTCAGAATAGGGGTATGGAAATTCCATCCTTCAGCTCGAGTTCAACAGGATTTGCCACGGTCTGTGCCACATGGTGGATGTCCTAGCCACAGAGACACACAAGGAAACACTAACCGGGAGAACTGTGACATTCTCACAGCCATTTTGCCTCTTATCTTAGCTGCCCTACGTTCAATACTCAAGTCGTTACCTTCTTTTACTGAGCTTCCAGAAGTGCAAGCGTTACTCACGCTGCAGCCCCTTCTGAGTCGTTACCAACAAGCGTGCCCCTCGGATAACAGCGATGGCCACTAGCTATTCCAGGACTTGCATCTTCCAGTGGAATTGTAATGGGCTTCAAAACAAGTTAAGCGACTTTCGAAACTTCGTCTATCGTCACCAGTTTCCCCTCATCGCTCTTTGTGAAGCCCGGGTGCCGACTTCTTTCAGACTTTCAAATTACGTTATATACCGCTCTGAGAGACGCACAGGGCTTAGTCGGGCTATGCTGTGCGTCAGAAAAGACATTCCAAGTGTACTCCTTGGTGGGTCATCGGATGATGATTTTGAATATGTCGTGTGCAGCGTGCGTCTGCGCTCTAGACGCATGACTGTTGCTAGTGTATACATTGCTCCGTCGGTACGCATTGAAGATAATCTGTTCACGGATTTTTTTCGGCTTCTCCATAATCATTTCATCGTGTGTGGTGATTTCAACGCTCATGGTACTGCATGGGGAAGCTCGCATGATGATGTACGGGGCCGGCTGCTACAGCAATACTTGGAGGATTTTGACGCCATCGTTTTAAATGATGGCTCTCCGACCTTTTTTCGTGGGCCCTTGTACTCCAGCTGTATTGATGTCACCTTTTGTTCTCCTTCGTTGGCCCGGGAGGTTCACTGGGTAGTAGATATGGACACCATGGGGAGTGACCACATGCCGCTGCTTGTCTGCTACTCTGGGCTGCGAGGCCCCCGTAAGACCAAGAAAGTTACTAACTGGAAGGTTTTTAACACGACAGCTGAAGATTTATTTCGCTCTGCGACAAGTCTGGACGATATTAACTGTGCTCTGGCGTCCAGCGTGTCTACCGCAACAAAACAGGTCCCCATTCCAGCAACGCATTCAAGTGTTGATGTCGAGTTTGAACGCCTAAGAACAATACGACGCCGAGCAGAGCGCCGGTTCCGTCGTTCTGGAAGTCAACAGGATTACCAGGAAGTATGTAGGCTTCGTAGCATCATCCGAAAACACCTCCAGCGCCTGGGTCGCAAAAGCTGGAAGTCATTCTGTTCCACGCTTTCCCCTTATACACCTACCGGAAGAATATGGCAGATTGTTAAGACACTTAGTTGCCCTGTTGAGCAGGAGGCTCCCTTCAGAGCTCTCGCGCTTCATCTGAAGATCTCAGAAATTACAGCTGGTGAAGAGTTCTGCTGTCTCCTCACACGACCATCTTGCGCCTCTTCGACTGACGCCCACAAGCAATCGGTTGCTGATGCCCTTAGTGGTGTTGATTTTGGCTGCATGGCTTGTGACCCTGTCATGGACCTGGACTTTACCATCAACGAGTTGCAGTCAGCAATCTCCCACTCTAGGAAAGGATCCTCACCTGGGGCCGATGGGATTACGTATCAGGCCATAGCCTCCTTAGGGGATGCGTCGCTTGAAAAACTGCTGTGCTTCATTAATGACTCCTGGAGAACTGGTGTCGTGCCTGACGTATGGAAAGCGGCTCGAGTTATCCCAGTTTTGAAGCCAGGGAAGTCGCCAAGGGAACTGGCTTCATTTCGTCCCATTAGCCTCACAAGCTGCTTGGGCAAGGTAATGGAAAGGCTAATATTGGACCGCCTTGACTGGTTTCTGGAGTCCCGGACGCTCCTACACCCGGCGCAGGCAGGTTTCAGGAGAGCTCGTTGTACAATGGATTGTGTCTTGAATGTGGTAACCCACGTAGAACAGTCTAGATCGGATGGTCTACTAACCGTGGCAGCATTCCTTGATATTAAGCGAGCCTATGACACTACAAGCCACGGCCATGTACTCCATGAGCTTTTCTCCCTGAGCGTTACTGGGCGAGCTCTCAGGTGGATAGCCAACTATCTACGTGGTAGAACTGTCTTTGTGATGACTTCGGATGGTGAAACGTCTCATCACAGCACAACAGCAGGTGTCCCACAGGGCGGGGTCCTCAGCCCACTCCTCTTCAATGTCGTGATGGCTGCTCTACCAGCTCTCTTGCCACGGGGCGTCAACATCAGCTTGTATGCTGACGATATATGCATATGGACATCCGGCAAGCAGTGGCCAGCGCTGTAGTGTGAGCCTCCGCTTACAGTGTGACCTTGATGTTGTAGCTGCTTTCCTGGAAAACAGAGGCATGGACCTCTCTCATGAGAAGACTGTTTTTTTGCCTTTTACTCGCCGTCATTTGAAGAACTTTCAGCTTCATATAGGTGGGAATGTCGTGCGGCGTGTTACACACCATAAGTTTGTTGGTGTGGTTCTTGACCGCTGTCTGTCCTGGAGAGCGGAGGTTCGTTGTCTGAGAGGTAGAGCTGAGTCTCGACTGAGTGTCCTGCGATACCTCTGTGGTGCCCGCTGGGGGCTTTCTACAAGGGCATTGCTTGGTCTGCACCGGTCCCTCATACGACAAATGTTAATGTACCATCTTCCAGTGTTGCATAGTCTTTGTCCTTCGTCTGAACAAGTGTTGGAAACCGTCCTTGCAAAGAGCATGAAACAGTGCCTTGGTGTCCACAAATCAACGTCAACTGCCCCTGTCATGGCTGAAGCAAAGGAGCCTTCGCTGATCTTTATGCGGACGGCACAATCTCTTGGGCACTACATGAGGCTCTCCACTCGCCACTACCGTCACACATTAGTGCGCGACATTCTTCGGCGACCAGCATCCGGGTACTGCCAAGCCGTTTTAGCTCACCGCAGCCTCATTCCAAAGCATAAAAAACTGGTTCTACCCGCAGTCCCTCCATGGGCCCTTCAGGCGCCATCTGTGCATGTCAATGTCCCTGGCTTGACTTCCAGAAAATCGGCTACAACAATTGTTCTTCGCCAACTCACCCTGAGTCTGCTTCATCGCGATGAAGGCAGAATTAAAATCTTTACTGATGGCTCATCGACACAGACCGGCTCTACCTGTGCATTCGTAATCCCTGAGCTGTCGATTGAACGAAGCGCTAAGCTGTCGCACCCGACGTCGGCTGCTGTGGCCGAGCTGCATTCCATTCTTATGGCGCTTTCCTTCATTGTGTCCCGTCAACCACCGATGCACTGGACCATATACACTGACTCCAAAACCGCCCTCCAAGCTCTGCAGTGCACCCTGGGCTCGAGCTCCCTCGCTCCACTGGTGTGTGACGTCCTCAGGGAGTATTCATGTGCTGTCACACAGACACATAACATCACCTTGCAGTGGATCCCAGGTCATTGTGGCGTCCCTGGGAATGAGGCTGCCGACCTACTTGCGAGACGGGCTCATGTGGCACGAGGCGTACCGACGCACCGTACGTATTTCACCCAAGCGGACGCGAAGCAAGCAATTGGTGCTCTCATGGGACGTCTGTGCAGTGAACACTGGCGCAGAAGTGTCCCTTCTACGTCGTTCCTGCGCAGGGTGGACCCAGATCTCCGTTTTTATATGCCGTCAGCGCTTCCTCGACCCATCACGTCGCTCATCTACAGGCTTCGCCTCAACGTGCCATACAGTGGACGACTTTTGTTTAAGCTCGGCATGGTCCCGTCCCCCAACTGCAGTCTGTGTGATGTAGTTGAGGACGTGGATCATATACTCCAAGACTGCCCGAGGTACAGTGCACACCGATGTACCCTTGTGTCGTCCCTGTCTCGCCTGGATAATCGGCCATACTCCACCGAAAAGGTTCTTGGGTGCTGGCCAGCAAATCAGCTCATACCTGCCATGCGCGCCCTTGTGCAATTTCTCGTCTCGACGGACCTGTTTGACACATTGTGACACTCTTTGTTTTTAGTGCCTTGAGACTTCGCTTTTGGTGACAAGCTCGCTGATGATGTTCTCATTTATTCTTTCAAAGCGTTTCAAAGCGTCGAGGTTAGTGTAGTTTCCCTTTCTTTTATTAATAACGCGTCCTGGAGTAGCCAGTCCCGAGTGGCTCGAGACTACCATCTCCAATTTTTTCTTTTAAAATCAATCAATCAATCAATCAAATTCCATGATAGGCAAGCCTGAGCGATGGGCAAGAACACGTAAACAAACACAAACACGAAGGCTCAAATGGCTTGCCTATCATGGAATTTATCCACCAGCTAGCCTGCATTTACGCCATTCTGTCAAGGGATATTGAACTAAGTGAGTGCTGCATCGCATGATGATCCGTAAGCATATATTGTGTGATGAATGTATCCGCATATCCGTACATATGCCGTATACATAAATTATTCGATTATATAAATATTCACTTCCTATAGGCTTCGTATTTTATGCTTATGATTACTATTCCCACATGTCTAGTTTTTTCTCTCTCTCCCTCTCTCTCTCTAGGAAGCTTCTTATTCTCTAATTCTGTGAAACTATATTAAAAATCACGTCAAGGAAGTGGTTGTAATATAAAGCACATTATTCCGTCAATAAAAAGATTCGGCACGGTGTAGACGAAAGAGCAATTTTAATCTGTTACTTGCATCCGTCCGTTTGTGGTAACCAAGGTCGTAGTGAAGACTGAGAGGTAGCGGGTTCAAATCCTTCCACCGGCTCTGATGTCCGAGGTTTTGCCTCGGTTGGGTTTTCCGGCAAACGCTTAAGGCGAATGTCGGCATAGTTCCCCTTCAAGTCGGCCAGGTTGTTTCGCCGCTTCGCAAAATGCAAACGCTCAAAAAACGCAAAATGCTTCGTCTCTTTCTTTCTTTTCTTTTTCTCTAAGTGTGGTCCGACTTCGTTGTGTCACCCTGTACAGGGACGTGCTCTTGTCCAGGCGGCGCGCCGAACACTGTGGCCGCAGCAGCACAAGTGGGACAATTTTAACTGTCCGGTCGCTCTCTGTGTCGCCTTTTCCTTCCTACCGGCTTCCTTGCCACTCAGGTAAATGCAGATAAGGGAAGCAAACGAAATGTGGACGATTGTCCCAAACAAAACACTGCAGGTTTGTCGGCGTTCCTTTGTGGCAGCTACACGACCGCTTTGCGGCCTCTTTCTTCGCTCCGAAACTTTTCTACACGGTCCCTATATTGCTATTGCTGCTTCTATTATTTGACCCCTCATTTTCTTTGTACCAATAGCGGATCGTCCCAATGCCTGCTACATGGCTCCTGCTAAAGGCCCGTGCAAGGCAAAAATCACGAGGTTCTACTTCAATCCAAGATCTCTGGATTGCCTGAAATTTATCTACTAAGGATGTGGGGGAAACGCCAATAATTTTGCCACATATCAAGGATGCATGAAAACGTGTAAATGTAAGTCAATCTTACTGTGCTATAAAATAATAGCTTTTTTTTTTGTTGTTGTTAATTTTGTAATTGACTGGGCACCGTTCGTTTCGAGATTCTGCAGCTCCTTCTAGTAACATCACCTGACCTTGATCTTGTGTTTGGAAAACCTGATACGCATTCCGCTGACATTCTCGTAAATTTTTCAGCTACAGATACAGGGTGTTTCACCTAAAGTGATAAAAAATTCCATCTGGCGACGTACTCGCCGGAGTATCTTGGAACTTTCGGTAATTGCCTTCGGGGAACCTTTGCCGCCATTTAGGAAAGCTTTGGACAATTTTTAATTGAGGGAAATTTATTTTTTTAAATTGAACATTGAAAATTGCCAAGTGAACCTCCTTTTTTTTACACAAATATGAAGTCCTCCACGGACAGCCAGAGACCCAACAAAAACTATGCACAGTATCGCAACAAAAATAAACTAAAAATAGTCTAAATATACTAAATAGAAATAGACTAAAAATAGTAAAAATTCCGCTTTTGGCCCCGCCCGCTCGATTGTCGCAAAGAAGAGCGCATGGAAGGTGCTGGGAGAGGAGGAAGTGTTCCCGCCTCTTGTTTTTCCTTTCCTACCTACGCGTTGACCTTGATGCTGGTGAGGCCCGTCTTATCAAAAAGAAAACTAAGTAACCGTCTTATCACAAAGAAGGCAAAACTAATGAAGGCGGGGATAGCTCCTCCTCGAGACGCTCATTTCGCGCGCGCTTCTTTGCGAAAATCAAGCAGGCGGGGCTAAAGCGGAATTATTACTAATTTTTTTCGACTATTCCTGTCGCGATACCGTGCTTACTTTTGGTTGAGTCTGCGGTTATCCATATACAAAGGAACAATAGCTAATATACTCTATGGCTGCACGTTGAGCATATGTTTACAATTTGATCGTGCACTCCGAGCCGAGTACAGCTGTTTCGTCCTGCTTGTGACTCATCAGCCCGGCGTAGGGAAGCGACACGATCTTGGGTCGGCTCTGACAGTGCGTGTCGGAGAGACGTCAATGTTCCAGGGTGACGGCGCCACCTGTGGAGGCCGCAGTGGAAGCCAGCAAGTACATGTACAAAGGAAAAATGGCTAATGCTCTATGGATGCACGATGAGTATGTGTTCACAATTTGATCGTACACTCCAAGCTGAGTACAGCTGTTTCGTCCTACTTGGGACTCATCAGCCCGGCGTAGGGAAGTGACATGATCTTGGGTTGGCTCTGACAGTGCGTCCCGCCGAGACGTCAATTTTCCACGGTGACGGCGCCACCTGTGGCCGCTGCCGTGCAAGCCAGCAAGTACATATACAAAGGAAAAATAGGTAATGCTCTATGGCTGCACGTTGAGCATATGTTAACAATTTGATCGTGCACTCCCAGCCGAGTACAGCTGTTTCGTTCTACTTGGGACTCGTGAGCCCGGCGTAGGGAAGTGACACGATCTTGGGTCGGCTCTGACAGTGCGTCCCGGCGAGACGTCAATGTTCCACGGTGACGGCGCCACCTGTGGAGGCCGCAGTGCAAGCCAGCAAGTAGATACAGGGTGTCCCAGAAAACGTGTCATTGAATTACGATAAAAAACTACACCAACTAGAATCATGCGGTCAACGGCATTTGTTCTTACTAGGTTTTTGCCACCTCCTGATGTGAATGCAGTGTAACGTAAGTTTAATTATGTAAATTTTTGCCAACTGAAGTCGGAAATTTGCCGCGTAAAGGTCACTTTTTTACCCCACCAATGTGAAGAGCGTGTCTAATTTACTCAAATTAATGATAATTCACAGGGATATTCAGCACGCATTCTAACCCCCATGTCCCCCACTCCTTCCTGCTGTCCTCTCTCCATCTGTCCACATCTGTACGCCGCTCATAGTCACAGTTGCTTCGGGGCTCTAACACGCAATTAAAACAAATAAAACATAACTGCACTACAAGCACGCTGAAGGCCATCCATTGTACAGAATGTTACATTTATCATTTATGCCTTTTTGTGACAATCATCGTAATTGCATAAGTGTCACAAAAATTAAGTGGCGATTAACGGTAAATGCGACAGAAATGCGTTAAGCGCCTTTTCCGGTTTAAGTCCGACTTCCGGTTGTCCACTTCCCGTCTATACTTCCGGTCAAACTCAACTTTCGGTTGTCCACTTCAGGTCTAACCTGACTTCCGATTGTCCGTCTAAACCCGACTTCCGGTTGCCCACTCCCGGTCTAACTTGTCTTCCGGTTGTCCACTTCCCGTCTATACTTAACTTATGGTAGTCCAATTCCCATCTATAGTTGACTTTCAGTATCCACTTCCGCTAAAACTCAACTTCTGGTTGTACACTTCCCGTCTATGCCTGACTTCCAGTGTTCAGTGGTGGCCTAAACCGACTTCCAGTTGTGCACTTCTGGTCTAACTTGACTTGCGGTTGTCCACTTCCCGTCTGTGTACTAGACTTCCGATATCCACTTCTGGTCCAGCTCGACTTCCGGTTCTCCCCTTCCGATCCAACCTGACTTCCTGTTGTCCACCTCCGGTCTATACTTGACTTGCTGTTCGACACTTTCAGTTACCATGTGTAACTCCATTTAATGAACCTTTAATTAACCTCAATTACTTTCAATTACCCTGTAATTACCGAATGTAAGCGGAGTTTATCCCAGATAATTTTGAATTTCATTTAATTGCCTTTAATTACATTTGCTTGGTTCAATTACTCTCAATTCCCCTCTAATTGATGTTACTTACCTTTAATGACATTTAATTACGACCGGTAATCTGTAGTTCCCTTTGGCAACCTTCAATCTCATTTAATATTTTTCTTAATTGCATATATCTTACATTCATTCCCTTTAAACTCAACTTTCTTTCTTTAATTGCCTTTAATTACCTCTAATTACCTTAAATTACTCCTACCTCTTTCTCTTAATTACCCTTGATTACCTCAATTTGAAATCATTTACCTCCATTTAGATCTACCCTCTTATATCCCCACTACATGTCCACTTATACCTCTGCCTCGTTGAGGCTTCACCATCTCACACACGGATACACACACACCGAAGTGGGTTTTCCGAAGACTTTCCAGACGAATGTCGGCACAGTTCCCCCTGAAGTCGGGCCCAGGACGCATACTAACCCCCCTGTCCCCCACTCCTTCCTGCTGTCTTCTCTCCACCTGTCCACGTCTGTACGCCGCTCATAGCCACACACACACACACTTGCATAGAGCTTTTTCCAGCTTGACATTCCTAATGCTAACGTATTACAAAAGGCATACGCCTCCCATTTGCAAGAGATCAGGGATAGAACGATGCCATTCATGATAATGGTTTGCTAGCTGCGTGCTATGCGACGAAGTCCAGTTTTAAGAATGGACGATGCTCCTTCGAAACGGTGCGTTTTCCGGAATAGGCAGGGTGCGGCTTCTATTAATGCCCACAAAATTGTTTTAGCGAAATGTCAGTCGGATCTGATCGCTTCCTATCCTCATCTTTTGGCGTCAGCGTCACCTCGTGTCATCTTATGGCTAGGTCACCGCCCACATTTGTGAGGCCAACAACGCACCCATCCACAAAATGCTTTCAGCATCATATCTTCTCAGTCACAAGAATGTGTTTTACGTACATAAGTGCAGATACAGTGCAGCGTCCCTCCTACATTGCAGGGTTGCAAAAAGATGGTCATTTTGAAGGATTCTGTTTGAACAGATTAAAGGGGCACTAAAGGGGTTGGTGTTTGTGCGTCTCATGGGCTACTGGAAGGATGTATAGTCCGTACTGAATGCTCGTTATTTCGAATACACTCGCAATGCAACGTAGGGACAATAACAAGCGCGCGCTATTTCGTGATGCGCGCTGATTGTTAGGCGTGTGAAATGACGAGTTTCACGTCAAAATGACGAATGGATACGTCGTAATGACGAAATCTCCCACCTGCCACTTCGAGGTTGCGTTCGCACGTTCCACTCGGTAGCTCCAGAGCCGTATATTAAAAGGGAGTCCAGCCATTAATGGGTCATGCCTATACCTGAAGCTCCACCCACTTTTTAAGCTTTCCGAACAATGAAGTCTTGATATATGGGGCGCTATCAATAAACCTATCCTCACTATTTGTCCCCGTATCCAACATGGGCAGCGCCATTTTGGGCGGCAAGTGGATTGGATGGGATTGAAATGGATGCCTCTCGCAATCTGCAAAATTAGTGGATTTTTTGTGCAAATTTGATTAACGCCACCCAGGGAGCGTAAGGCACGTCGGGAATTGTCGTCTGCTTCCGTCGTTGTACCGCTGCCGGCAGAACCACCTGCAGGGACACATTCTGTCAACGGTATGATTCTTAAACACATTTACATGAATAGTTGGAATATAAAAGGCAAGAATGTTTATATCCATGAAATCTAGCAATTAAATATGTCATTGTACAGCACAGTGCCGTTTTTCTTATTATTTCATTATGATCGCCGTATTCACTAGGCCTAACACCGGCAACAAAACGTATAATTTTCAGTTAGATATCGGTCGATGAGCATAAGTTGAAACTGATTTCTGAGAAACGTATATGAGGATGTACGTTTGCAGCGTAACATCAGAGTAGTCTGTGAACATTTTTTGTCACGAAATCCCCGCTTCACTGCTTTTGTTTTCGTCGCCATTTTGGGTGGTGGTAAGGTGTCATGGCGACCCCCTTGGTAAAAATCAAACCAATCACAGGACCGAAACTGTGATTGACAGGTCGAGCCTCTTTTTGTGACTCCTGCCAATGACCAGACTCCCTTTTAATATACGGCTCTGGGTAGCTCCTCCCACGGCTCCACCTTCAAGCAGACTTACAGCAACTGGAAAATGTGGGTTCGAATCTAACTGATGGCTTCTTCTTCTTCTTTTTTTTTTCAACTGCTGTTTAGCAAATCTTAGTTGTTTTTTGCGTCAGAAGATCATCATTATCTTCAATAAATGGCTATTCACATGTTTGTGTGGCATTGGTAGAAAAAAAAAGAAAAATATTTCGCAGCTGACCCTGCAGGATTTGAACCCATGAACCAACGATCGAAATCATCACGCCATCGGGAGTCACGTGGCAATGCTCCCGCCACAGATTGGCGGGTGCACGAAAACTTCTCGATGTTTCACTCGGAGAACGATGCCGAGCAGCTCAGGTTGCTAGAGGTTCCAGGTTTCGGTCGACCAACCGCATAGTTGCTGAAAAAAGTTGCCCCGCATGAATGCTGCTTCATTCTGTGCCTGTTTCCGTGTTGTGTGGCGGTGTCAGCGAAAGCTCCCGCTGCAACAGATGGGCTCCGGCGAGGTGCGTATCCCTACGCGTCACACCCAAGTCGGAGCTTCCCTCGCACTTTGCTGATTGGACAAAGAAATGCGGGAATGGCCAGTTCCCGCAACTTGTTTGCTTTGATAATTGGATGCGCTGGGGGTGACGTACCCTTGACGTTTTGCGCCGATTCGGACGAAGGAAAGAGGAACCTCGAAATCGGTACCTTCATTCACGTGTAAATTCCAAACGGCACAACGGGTTAATCTTGTTCCTTTTGCGTTATTCTTAGGTTGACGGAATCTTTTATATCGCCAAGAGATATTTTTGCACTTTAAAGCCCTATGCAGTGATCCGTATGTGCTGTTACGTTCGGAAAAAACGACAAGGAAAGTCGCTACGTAACAACTGACTGACGAAGATGGTGAGCAACTGTCCGGCCTCAGCGCTTCAACGGTGATTAATTTTCGGGGATCCGAAAAAAACTCTACCGTGCACTGTAGCCCAGCACCACGACGTCCAATTATATCATCAGAAAGCTTCCTGTCCTTTTTTTTTTTTTGCGTTCTCCTTCTTCCAACAAGGCTCCTTGTACTTGTCATAGCAACAATCAAAGACTCCCAAGCAGCACAATGTACTGAAAGTCGAGTGCAATAGGGGTGGACGCTACGTGTTTTATCAATATTCTTTGGTTTCAGGAGTCTGTTTAAGGCCTTCCACCTAACCGTCCACCCCTATTGCACTCGACTTTCAGTACATTGTGCTGCTTGGGCTAGTACACTACACACATATCCCACAACTTAAGCGACCGTTGCTACTGATACGACGCCACTCCATTTCCTGGAAGCCCTTATCGCCATACCGCACTTAAGCTATGCGTCATCACAGATTAGAGCACGCTACGTAACTGCCGTCATAGTCGTCTCATAGGAAACCCGATATCTTCATTACGTGCAGTAAAGTTCATCGTTCGAGCTGTTCTCGCCCCTGCAGCGTTTGCATCCCATCGCACTCGGAGGAACATCTCGTCCAAACATGCCTGCCGTCCGTTTTTGTCCCCCGCCGTCGCTGGACTCGTTGGGAATGTGCGAGTATTGTGGGGCATCCTCCATGTACCTCTGGAAAGCAACCACCTGTGAGCATTACGTATGCAAGAAGTGCTTACTGAACAAGGAACCTTCGCAAGCGCCTCGATGTTCCCGCTGCAACGGAAGCAGCCTCTTGCTCTGTCCTGGTTCAATGTTTGGCTGCAAGTATCAAACGGCCATCCCTCATAACTGTGTGGACCACCTCCGCACCTGCCCTCGACGCCCGACGCCGTGTCCCAACGAGTGTTCTTCCATTGTCTCCAACACCGACCTGCCAAAACACTTGACCGATGAGTGTCCCAGGCGTACGCAGGAGTGCCGTTTCTGCCACGGGAACTATTTCGTCTCCGAGATTGGGAGTCACTTTATGGACTGTCAGGATTATCCGGTCACATGTCAGTACTGCAACCAAGAGAGCATTAGACGCGGCAGCTTAGAGGAACATGGCGCCGGTTGCCGCAAAACACCGAAACTTTGCAAGATGGCCGCTTTGGGGTGCACATTCAAGGCAGGTGATGACGAAATGGAACATCACTTGACGCTCGAGAAACACGCGATGTGCATGCATGAGATGAAGGTGCAAATGAACAGCCTGGAAGCGGAAATCCGCCAGGCGCGTGAGGAGTGCAGTCGTGAGAAACAAGAACGACAAAAAGAGGAGGAGAAACACAAGAACGAACTCAAAATCCGAGACGAGGAGCTCCGGAAGCTTCGGAAGGACTTCGAAGCATTGCTGCGACATTTTGGCCCGAGCTGCGATAATGCGTGAGAGGAACCTTTCTTGGCGGCATACTGATCAATTGCGCCGCTGAAGCTCCACATCGCTTTTTCTGATCCCCCCTTTTTTTATATAACCAATCGAGTACGTGACCGTGCGACAGGTATAAGAAGATACCTCCGCGGAATACTAGTGTATTATGACCAAGTGGCTAAATGCGGAATCATTTTCTAGTACTTCCAAACACGGTTCTCGCTTACGTTCGGAATGCCATCGTTAATTGCCTGCGCAGAATTGCTTGGAGTGTTTCCTGCAAGACCTCTGCATAGTATAGGACCCGTCGATTGCGTTTGGGACAATATTTCCTATCGTGGCTCCCAACGGCTATACTGTCCACGCTAGTAAAACCTTTTTTCCATTGTGTTGCTACCTTTGTGCTTTGTATTACAATACGATGTGATGTACAATATATTATCGCAGCATAATACTTCACCTATGAACATCTTTTACTGTATCATACGAAAAGTCCTGTAGGACAAGTGCTGCAATAAAGTGACATGTTTGACAGCCAATCTTATATCTCTCAAGAAAACATTTGCACCACAAAACGTGCAGGACCTCATGCATGTTTCCAGTACAGTTATCCTACTTCTTTTGTGAGGCGGCGATCCAAATTGTCACATTTCGCGTACTCTGCGATATCACCAAAGTATTTATTAAATACATTAGCGAGAGCGTCATTTTCGCTCATCATAATTCAATGAGCATAGATTTTTATTTTGATGGCGCCCATCAACAACCATGGTGTGAATAATGTCGCACCGCGTTAAAAGAAGAAAACATCAAATTCACATCAATCAAGTGTTACATGCACGACTAATGCATTACAGTCCTAATGGCAGATGCGACCTATCTGCAAATTAAAAAAAATATATATCGATGTCATGATGTCGATGACGGTAATTCAAATAAGAAACAATTTGAACACTTTTTGAAACAATAGCTTACGATATTCTGAAAGTCCATACGAACTGCGTCTGTGATCATCCTTCATTTTCAGAAAGCGGTCTTCTAAATAATCGTAAATTAACCATTCCGAAACAGATGGCCGCCGTTTTTATGACGGTATAGCACTCTTAAAATGAACTTCACCACATAGAACGCTCCTAGCCCACTATCACCCAGAATGATATCGTCATCTGCTCTAATTTGTTGAAAACTAGAGGTGTACGCCCTTTTTTGTGCCACGGTGAAGTTCATTCCGAAGACTGCGGTTCAGGCGGTCTACACCGCTGACGTAACGGATATCAAAGTTCTTTCAAGGCACCCCTCAGACGGTATATACCCCTGGGTAATTCCATTTTAAATCGACCGCGGTCCGCCGATGACATTTTTTGATTTCAGTGAAAAAAAAAAAATGTTGTAAACAACCTTGAGTGAAGACGAAAGCAGGTACCCGGAGTTTCCTACGATCAACCAGTCCACAGATGGAGAGGGGGTAAGGTGGCGCCTTCCTCGCAATGTGATATTTTCTCGCGACTTTGCAGCCTTACTGATGGTATTTCATTCGCGTCACAGCCCTCCTCGGGAGCCCACGTAAAGTCGGGGCACTCTAGTATACCTGTACGGAGTGAAAATAGTATCACTTTAAATGGCCGCTTAAGAAAAAATGCAAAAGTCAGCAGATATGACAAAAATTGTACATTTTTTGGCGCTCATAGCTCGTCGTCGGCAGGTCAGATATTCGTAAATGAAGTATGCTTTTAATGCGCAATCTTTCCTCTATCGTTCAATATATACTATAGAAAACCATTGTAATCTGTTTCATTTCCGAAAGATATGTTAGTAAAGTTAGGTGTGAGCAGAAAATTGCCGATGTTTGGTATGGCACACCTCAGCTGCTGCAATACTTATTCCAATAATTTTGCGGTTACATAAAGGCCAACATATCCCCTAAATCCAGCTGCAAAAATATGTTGCACTATTTTAGTAAGGTGAACGCAGCGAATTTTTCTCTGTGCCCAGGTTTCGTCGTAGTGGCCTTGCACTCAGATTCCACTTTCGAGTGGCACGCCATCGCGCGTTTTGAATTGCACTTGCCTTCGGTTTTCCTGATGTTGCATTGATTCCCGCTGTAGGCACTTGTTTGTGGACATGTCCACGTCGGCATTCTTAATTACGAGCAAGCATTTTATATGCCGTTGCGACACCAACAGATGGCGTCTGTCTATTATGCCGCAGAAACTGAGATTGGAGTACTGACAGGAGTAGTCGAGTATAGAAACAACTTTTGTCAATACCACGCAAGGTGTTAATTTTTAAATTAAATTCTGTACTGCGAAGCGCTACCAGCGGCTGATTGCTGGAGGTGCCGTCTTCATTACAGCCGCAAAAAGAAGTAACAAAAACTGTCAGCCTACATCGCATAGGTACCATGCCTTTCTGCGATGGAAATTTTACGTGACACCTATTTGTGACATATATTAATAAAAAAATAATGAGGGGCGCATTCTACCGACAAGTGTTCGCCTGGACTGGCTAGGTGCAACCTTCCTCTTATTGACCAAATCCTGTCTAATTGACCAAATAATATAGGGGCTCAGGGGATGCATATGCTACCTATGTAATGTAGGTTAATGCTTTACGTAAGTTAATGTAATGTAAGTTAAGCTAATGACAGTTTTTTGTTAGTTCTTGCGGCTGCAATAAAGACGGCACCTCCAGCAATGAGCCACTTGGTAGCACTTCCCAGTACAACATTTTTTTAGCGCACACCCTGCGCAGTATTAACAAAACTGTTATTGTTGCTTATACTCAGCTACAAATTGTCAGTCAGTACTCCACTCTCAGTCGCAGCGGCATAATAGACAGACGTCATCTGTGCGTCTCGCAACGGCATCTGAAAGGTTTGCACGTAAATATGAATGCAGACGTGGACATGTCCACAAATAAGTGCCAGCGGCGGAAATCAATGCAACATTAGGGAGACCGAAGGCCCTGATAAATGGGAAACGCGCGACGGCGTGCCACTCGAAAATGGAGTCGGAGTGCGAGGCTGCAACGAAAAAATTTTGCTGCGTACACCCTACTAAAATAGTGCAACATATTTTTGCAGCTCGATTTACGGGATACGTTGGTCTCTCAGTGACCGCAAAATTATTGGAATAAGTTATGCAGCAGCTGAGGTATGCCATACCAAACATCGGCAATTTTCTGCTCACACCTAACTTTACTAATATCTCTTTCGGAAACCAAACAGATTAGAACGGCGTTTTTTCTTCAGCGACCCTTTAAAGTGACACTGTTTCCACTCCGTACAGGTATACTAGAGTGCCCCGACTTTACGTGTGCTCGCGATGAGGGCTGTGACGCGAATGAAATAGCATCAGTAAGGCTGCAAAGTCGCGAGAAAAAATCACGTCGCGATGACGGCGCCACCTTACCCCCTCTCCATCTGTGGACTGGTTCATGGTAGGAAGCTCCGGGAACCTGATTTCGTCTTCGCTTGAGGTCCAACGTTTTTTTTTTTTTTTTCACTCAAATCCAAAAATGTCATCGGCGGACCTTGATCGATTTAAAATGGAATTACCCAGCTGACAAAAGATTATCAGTGCTCTTTCAAGACATCCATCATTCTCTATGGAGCATACGAAAATGTAGACTGGCGTTGAGGGCGATGCTTGCAGAGAGCATCTGCTCGATCGGCGTATAGACTTCTTGATTGCAGTGCTTTTTTTATTTGTGGAAGGGTTTGCGAATGCCACCTGTGCAGTTCCAAGTCGTGCAATTATGCTTTCGTGTTGCCGGGCTGCGGCTAACTGGCGGAGAGCGCCATTAGCGTCACGTATTGTCAACCCACCTGTACCACTCCTGCATACTAGAGTCACCGAGTAGCTTCGCTCAGAGTATTGCATTCCCTTTTTGTCCCGCACTATGCACACAGTCGTCCTTCAACATTGAGAGCACCGGTCTCCTAATGGAAAAAATCTTCAACTTGGCGGCATTTTGTTGACACGCCAGTGGAACCACGCACTCATAACATGCTTCTAGCCAACTATCATCCCTAGTGACATTATTATCGCGCCTGATTTGTTGAAAACAGGAGGCGTACGCCCTTTTTGTGCCACTTATGCAGTACATTGTCTGTACAAAAAACGGCGCACGCCTCCCGTTTTCAATGGATCTGAGAAGAGGCCGATGCCATTGGGATGATGGATGGCAAGGAGCGTGCCATCCGTTGAATTTCTTTATTAAGAGTGCAGGAAGGGAGGAGTTTTTTGCCTAGGAAAAACGACCGTATGCTGCGGCAAATTTATTTCACACAATAGCGCGTTGACCGTAATAGCACGTACGACTTTGTATACAGGGCCTTCATCCATTGTTGTCATTATAGAAGACTGTAGCCAGTACGTATGCGAGCAACGGGCCTTTAAATGTAAACTTGAGCTGCTGGATCAGAGGCTATTCAACATCTGCAAAGTTATCGGCCCATGGAGTAACCCTGCACATCAGTGCCGTGCACTTCGCGCTTTTCTTTCCTTTCTGAGGGCCACCGGCCTCCGTCAAGAACTGTAGTTTTTTTTGTTTTTTTTCATCACTCTTCATCCTTTCATGTGGACCTTTTTGGAGTGGGGTAGGGTCCTGCACTCAACGCAGGGAAGCACATCATCATCATCATTCATTCACCTATGTTGTTGTTGTTGTGTTGTCAGGGAAGACGAAAAAGGGTGGATGAATAAAGAAAATAACAACTACGAACGAACGAACGTCTATATAGCGATCGTTCACTAACATTGCCGAGGAAGTTTTGTACGTCAGGTGCAGTACTCTGAAGCCATTCAGTCACTCAACGAAAAGAATAAAGTGTGCATACGTAAAAGGTATTTTGGTTGGAACTGTAGTTAGCTTTGATAAAGTAAGTCGACTGTTTGCTTAATTGGCAAGACTACACTCTCGTATCATTACCGGTCACCATCGCTGCATCACTTGCTGCTTCCGAAGTCATGCACTGCCCACATATATGTCTCTCGAATGCCCGGCGTTCGACGTCGCGGCTACCGTAATTACACACCTTATTATACACCTAATTATACACCTCTGTAAATGAACTCTGACCAGAAGTTCGACAAATCTCTCGTTTGCATCTATTACGAAGGTATAATATGCTCCGAGCCACACGCGAAATATTTTGGCTGTGCGTGGTGGCAAAGTTTGCCAAATAGGGAGCTGAAAACCGCCTTGGCATTTCCTCCTCAACTCGCGCAATCGGCGCCGAAATCTATCCTCTTTGTGGTGGATATCCGGCAATTTCCGTGTGCGTGACGAAAGCATGAGGTCCATCTTTAATTAGGCGCCCGGACCGGAAGTTCTGTTGTTAGTGAGTTTGTGTGAGAGCGGCGGCATCCGGAGAGCGATCTTCAATATGGACGTTGAAGCAAGAAATGTGGAGACTTCGAGCCTGGAACTTGAGCTTTCTGCGATCAAGAAGGAAATTCTGCGTGCTGCATGTTGATGAACAAGGAGACATAGAGACAAGAATAGTTTATTCGCGTGAACACACAGAGCGAGGGGTGCGTGGTTTTAGATCACTCCTCCTCTTCATCCTTTTTAGGTTACAACATCTTACCGCCCGGGACATATAAGTGCACCCTTCTAGCCATGGAGGAAGGAAACACAAGGAGCGGCCCGTCTGACAGTTTTCTATCGGGACGAGCGTAGCCAGCTTCGCATTGCATTCTGGGATGCTCCTGTCTACCTCGTGACCGCTCACATGACCAGATCAGTTCAGATGTCAGTATTACGTTGAACGCGTGCTTGCATTTGATTTCTGTGTGCTCGAATGTTTGCTGTTCTATTAGAACACCAGTCACAGTATGCAGAACGAAAAAGGAGTACACGTGACCGGAAATATCACGTGTGGCAACGGTTACTTCTAAAGTATGTACGTTCCTTGATAATGTGGTAAAGACTGCCGTTCTCAAAAAAAAACCATTACCCAGATTTCTACAGCAACAGAAGGTACGAAATGAATCTGCGGCGCAGTTTGAGGTCCCAAGTGAACAATCCAAGGTGACTCGAACACACACGGGCGACTAAAACAACTTACCGTGTACTTACGAACAAAACGCGTTCCCGTGACAGGGCTGCTTTCAGTGCAACGAGAGCCGCAGCCGGGGCAGGAACACATTACCATACGTCGTTTCGACGATGGTGCTCACATTTTCACAATAAATTACTTTCAAAAAGCAAAATCACACGGAGAGCAGCGCG
The DNA here is from genome assembly GCF_037126465.1 of Ornithodoros turicata. Classification (NCBI taxonomy): domain Eukaryota; kingdom Metazoa; phylum Arthropoda; class Arachnida; order Ixodida; family Argasidae; genus Ornithodoros; species Ornithodoros turicata. Next base: position 161,532,633 of record NC_088201.1, read on the forward strand.
AAAAACAAAGCCTTGCAAAACCGAAACTTTAAAGGGGATCACGTGGTGGACAGGAAGCAATGGCGATTTTGACTCTAGCGACCGCTACAGGGTGGCTACGCTAGTCTGGAGAGAAGAGCCGCTCCTTGTATTTCCTTCCTCCATGCTTCTAGCGGATATATCTGTTGTACCGGACGACGTATGACGTTTACACGTTTGCGCCTGCGTTTAAACGATATGCGCTTGATGAAACGAAACGCTTGTGCTGTTACCCTAAGCAGCTTTTCGTAATCGCTGAAAAGTTCAATGTCAGATATGTCTTGTGTCTCACCCTGATTCATGTGTGCCGAAAGTTGGACGGCTTGCACGGTTGATTTAGTGGATGTGCCTTCCACACCTTCATCCCCCAAATCTTTCTTTTCGTTCGCTTGACTTGGCCATTGAGCTTTGTCTTCTGGCCATTGAGGCCCTTCCCACCATAATTTCGATGACAACAGCGTTTTTGACTTTACTCCTCGAGTCAACAAATCGGCCGGATTGTCTTGTGATCTTACATGTTTCCATGCATGCTTCGCAGTCACTTTTTGTATTTCTCGCACCCTGTTTCATACGAACACCTCTGCGGAGGTCTCGGAAGATATCCATTGCAATGCAATTGTAGAGTCTGTCCAACAGTAAACCTAAACCAACTTACGTTGAAAGTTATGTTTTGAATAGCCCAGCAGCTTCGCTGTAAGAGTTGCTCATAGCAATTTGAGCCTTACTAATGACAACGGCTTGAGGGGTGCAACTCGTGATCTAGCCATGAGTAATTGCTTTTTGCAACTTAAATCGTCGTAATGTGTAACCATGTACACTGCGCATCCGTATGCTGCTGGACTCGCGTCCGAAAATATGTGCAGTTCAGTACGTAAGACCTTGCTCTGATTTCCGTCGTCATAGCATCTAGACATCGTGATCTTTTGCAGCTTTTCTACGTCTGTAAACCATTCAAGCCATCGCTCCTGTTGATCCTTCTGCAGGTTATCGTCCCACGAGATCTTCGTTTTCCACAGACTCTGCAGTAATATATTTGCTGCAACAATTACGGGTGCTAACATCCCCAATGGATCATATATCCTTGCGACACGTTGTAGCAACATACGTTGGGTCCATAGTGATTCTTCGTTCATGTCTTTCACGCTATTCTCTGCAGAGGTATCGATCTCACCTTTTTCGAAATTCCAGTTAAGTCCAAGTACCTTGATTTGCCCTTTTTCGCGTACCTGTCGTCAGGGTCTTCTTCCTCGAAGTCACTTGCAAATAGTTGCATCAGATCCTTCGAGCTTGACGTCATTTCCTTAATTCTATGTCAGCTGTTCTAAATATCTCTCTTGCTTCTAAATAAACCTTTCTTGCGTCCTCATCACTGCTTCCTCCGATGATCACGTCGTCGACGTAAACAGATTTTTCCAACATCCGCACAGTGTCGAGGTACTTATCCTTCACGGACTGCAAGTGTGCTTTTATCGTCGCTGCTAGTAGAAACGTGCACGAGGCAATTCCAAGGGTTACCCTTGTGATCCACCAATGCGATCCACCAATGTGATCCACCATTGCTCCCACCACAGCATACGAAGTGCATCTCTGTCTTTTTCTTGTATGAGAATCTCCAGGAACGCTTGTTTCACGTCTGCAACAAGTGCTACTTTGTACGTTGTGAAGTTGAGAAGAACAGCTACTATGTCAGGGTTAAGGTTCGGCCCTGCATCCAAACAGTCGTTTACCGATGTCCCGGGTGTCTCCGCTGATGAAGCGTCGAGGACGATCATGATCTTGGTGGTTGTTCTGTCTTCCCGAATGGCCGCCTGGTGTGGCATGTAGTATACGAATTCACCGTTACTTTGACCTGCCTTGACTTTCTCTGCTACACCCGACGACGAATATTCCCTGATGGCTTTGTCATACCTTTCCAATAGGGTTATGTCCTTCTGTAGCCTCTTTGTTAGATGCAATAGGCGTTTGTGGGCCAAGTAATAATTATCCTCCAGATTGACCTCGTGCTTCCATGTAAGTCTCACTGCATATCGATTGTTGACGTTTTGAAGATTCCTGGTAAACTCCGTTAGTCTCTCATCATCTTCGGTTGTAAAATCTCTATGTTCCTGCGTTTCTTCTCTCCACAATGCTTTTAATAGTCCGTCTTCTAGTTCACATCCAAGCGACACTTTTAGCACATTGACTGCGGCCTGCCTAGTGCATTGGCATTTTAAAGTAACTGGCCCTTGTATCGCGCAACCGAGAGTTGTCTCCACCGGGGTTACTGAATCGCTTATCCTGTATGTCTTTCCAGTGACAAGTTCCCAATAGTGGTCTGATCCTACCAGGACGCCTATTTGATCGTCTGCTACTGTTTCTTCGTCCCCCAAATGTCGCTTAACTTCGTCTGGTACACCTTGCATGTTGGGATCCACTCTTGGCAAGATATTAGTTCCTATTTCTCTAGTTCGAGAGCTTCGGGTGTGTCATTGCCAAATTTTTGGCCAGTTCGACGTTTCGCTCCGCTCTTATGCGTGAACATTGCCTCCGAGCTCATGAAAAACCAAAGAAATGTTGCTGCTTTTGTTCTATTCCTCGCACTCAAATAAATCATTTAAAATAATTGTACTGTGTGTGTGTCTTTTTCTTTGTTTTTGTAAGTGGTTACGGAATAAAATAATTGTGCTGTGCATGTATATGTGTGTTTCGTTTTTGTAAGTAGTTACAGAAGTATGTAAAAAAGAAAGAAATGTTGGTGCTTGTTCTACTCCTCGCACAGAAATAAATCATTTGAAATAACCGTACTGTGTGTGTGTGTCTTTCTTTTCCTTCTTTTTATAAGTAGTTACGGAAGGTGTCCACTCGTTTGATCGAACGCCGCTTGGTCGAAAGCCGTTTGATTGAAAGCCGTTTGATCGACGCCGTTTGTTCGAAAGACGTTTGTTCGAAGGGTAGTTCGAAGCTCGCAGCGTGCCCTTAGCACCTCTTTTTCTGTAACTTTTTACTCGAGCATACGGAGCTGGCAATCAGTGTCCTCTGTTTTTTTTTCTTGCTTTTTTTTTTCAGCTAAAGAGGGTAGACCACTGGTGTTTTGCAGACCTTTGTCATCCAGGAACAGCACAGCCTTCTGGCTTTTTACTCTCTCATATCCGAAATAAAAATTACATTGAATTAAATTAAATTGAATTGAATAGAACAATGGGGAAGTGTCCCGCGAACCAGTAGGACACATATTGAAGTAAATGGCCTCAAGTTGGGAGCAGCCAATAGTCTCTGCTTCTCCTGGGCACGCTTTGCATTGATGGTGACAAGTTTAAACGGAACGATCCGAAATGGGATAGTGGTATGTGCGCGAAAGGCACTCGAAGTCTGTGAATGCTAATAATTTTTGGCCATAGTATAAAAGAAATATATTAACAGCCATATAAAACCTTAGTTCAACCTTGTTTAGAGTATGCATCTGCAGTCTGAGCGTTTCTTTCTTCTTTTTCTTTTTTTTTTGTAAGTAGTTCCGGAAGAAACTAATTCTACTGTGTGTGTGTGTGTGTGTGTGTGTTTCGTTTTTGTAAGGGTTCCAGGACATTTGGTCGAAAGCCATTTGATCGAACACCGTTTGATCGAAACCGCAGCGGTCGTTTGACCGATTTTTTTATTGGTTCGCTTGGAGCGTTGATGAAACAAAAAAGAACAAGAAAACAACAAAAGGAAGCTTCGGTTCTAAATGCTGTTATCCTAAGGGATGTTTCACTCTGTGTAATCCACTTGCCCATAAACACATTCCTCATCCTAATCCACTTTTTCGCATCCAGAAGGCGATCCGATGGCTTGGGTTGTTCACCTTATCCCGTTCGACAACTTGATAGGTTTTTCCTCTCTGACAGATAGTGACTAAACATGGCATACATGCCTTTCACCCCTAGTCCCCCAACAGTTTGTCAAATAATAATTGATGTCAATTGTCAAATAATCAACATTTCTGACAAATATATAAATCAAATGAATAAATGATATTTTTGAATGATTTATTCGCGTCGAACGTGGACAAATTTTAGCAATGTATTGTTAATGTTTGTAGTTAACTGACCATGGTTTGGAGAAATAACAGTTTTAGTTTATTTACTACGTCACCATTACTGATTTATTGTGGTTTAGTTTATTTACTTTCCGCCTATGTGCAAGTGAATCTAAATTTGGTTCATCCAACATACATGTAACCGAAGAATCCCTTCGAAACCTAGACAATATAAGCCGGGGAGCAGATCTTTGTACTTCGTCTGATTTATTTATTTATTTATTTCGTGGCGTGGATGTGTATCTCAGACTGCAGATGCATGTTCTAAACAAGGTTGAACTAAGGTTTTATATGTATGCTATATAATACCTTTCTTTTATATTATGGCGAAAAATCCTTCTTAGCATTCACAGACTTCGAGTGCCTTTCGCGCACATATCACTATCGCATTTCGGACCGTTCCCTTTAAACTTGTCGCCATCAATGGAAAGGGTGCCCAGGAGAAGCAGAGACTATTGGCTGCTCCCAACTTGAGGCCATTTATTTCAATATGTGTCCTACTGGTTCGCGGGACACTTCCCCATTGTTCTATTCAATTCAATTTAATTTAATTCAATGTAATTTTCCTTTCGTACGGGAGAGAGTAAAAAGCCAGGATGCTGTGCCGTTCGTGGATGACAAAGGTCTGCACCAGTGGTCTAGCCTCTTTAGCTGAAAAAGAAAAAAAAAAACAGAGGACACTGATTGCCAGCTCCGTATGCTCGAGTCAAAAGTTACAGAAAAAGAGGTGCTAAGGACACGCTGCGAGCTTTGAACTACCCTTCGAACAAACGTCTATCGAACAAACGGCGTCGATCAAACGGGCGGACACCTTCCGTAACTACTTTCAAAAAGAACAAAAAAACACACACAGTACAATTATTTTCTCCCGTAACAACTTACAAAAAGAAAAAAAACACAGTACAGTTATTTCAAATGATTTATTTCTGTGCGAGGAGTAGAACAAGCAGCAACATTTGTTTCCTTTTTACATACTTCCGAAACTACTTAAAAACGAAACACACACACACACACAAACATATACAGCCCATGATTTGTTTTAGTGCGAGGAGTAGAGCAAAACCAGCAACATTTCTTTCCTTTTTCATGAGCTGAGGCAATGTTCACGCATAAGAGCGCAGCGGAACGTCGAACTGGCCGAAAATTTGGCAGTGACACATCCATAAAGCATAATCATCAAAACTGCGCAGTATGGTTTCGTTGTCGCCGCGTCATCGGAATTTAGGTTACCGCAACCACACGTACCCTTACCGAGCGCCAATGTTGCGAGAGCAGAGGCTGCGGGTCAGCTTCAAGGTCGTAGCTAGCGGAAAAAGCAGACGACGGCGGGTCATCTAGAGCCGAGCGCTACCGGTGCGCCATCTGTAAGGCAAGAGCAGAGGCCGCAGCGCTCCGCCTTCCGAGTCCTCCTATTAGCGCGCATTTTGGAGGCGGAGCCTCCCTTGCTCTTGGTCAGCAAAGTCAAGGATAGTCCGCTCTTCTGCTCCCTCTTCTATGCATCCGTGGTCTGGGTTCGGCGGTCTACTATGCCTTGGATGACTTTCCAACTCGTCTGCTGACACCAATGATGATTGTGTTCTCCTGTTCCGGCACATGCTTGTAGCGTGTCCGCCTTTACATCTTTTACATTTAATTCTGCTGTTGCAAAGCTTTGCTGAATGCCTGTCTCCTGTGCATTTGAAGCAGCGTCGCTCTTCTTTGAGTTTCAGCATTTTAGCTTCGTACATTAGCGATTTTTGGCATTCTTCTGTTTTGTGGATCGATTGACCACAGAATATGCATTTGCTTGTTGCGGTCATAGAAAAAGCAGCAGATGATTTCGTCTTATTCCCTGTAGTTTTCCCGTTGCGGAGTACGAGGGGTGCTGTTCCCGTTGGAAATCTGCCCTCCATTTATCGTCGTCTCCTTGACATTTTACTAGGTCTTGCAGACTTTGAAGTAGTCTCTTAAGCTTTTCGACATTCTCCTTCATCAACGGACGCTCTTCCGCTTGGTTCTGGTCATGCTGGCCATTCCTTTTTCGTTCTTTTTCTTTTAGTTTCAAATCAACAGCGATTTGCTGCTTGGAATGCTCTTTAGTAGAAAGGGTAGCAGCATTGTAGCGTACGATTCCAGTTTTATGCCCAAAGACTGCCCTCTAGTGTTGACTTCAACAGTCTGATGTAGATATCGAAGTCCTTCCTTGTTATTTGTCGACATTACAGGTTTTATATGGATGAGAGAACCCATGTGACTATCCACTATATGCTGTGGGAGTCCAAATCGCTCTGTAAGAATTTGTACTCGTGGTCGTAGTTTTCTTCCGAAAGCTGCAATCCTTCAATTGCAGATGCAGCGGATCCCGTTAAGAAGTTTAAGAGGTAGCTGAATTTGTGAGTCTTCGACATCGCCTGTCTATAGTAAACGGTGGTCTTGTACTGATTCCAAAATCTCTGCCACGTCACTCTGTTTCCATCAAATTTGATCAGTTCAAGTTTTGGTAATTTGACTACTTCCTCTCGTGAAGCGGTGACTGCTTTCCTTGCACCTTGCTCTTGTGCTGGTTCTCGCATACCTGCCCGCGCCATGTTGCGAACGCGGTTGCTATTTTCATTTGGTAATCAACCAATCTCTCAAATTCTCCATCTGCTGTTTCGGCAGTGATAAACTGTTCGTACTGGCTATTGGTCTCTTTCAGGAGACTGTCTAAAGCCTTTAACTGGTGCGTGAGTGTTTCTACAACACCCTGACCAACTCTCCCTTGAGTGATCCGCTCAATTTCTCCGATAAGGTTCGTGACATGCGTTCTGAGAACTTTCCGTTTTTTCGATGCGGTGTCCCTATTCATCGTGATGCAAATGAATATGTCTCACTGCTTGTCTCAGGGTCGTTCACTCCTCGTCCGCCACCAGGATCGAAGACGTCTCGCTGAAGGTGAAGTACAGATTCACCTTGGAACTGGACAAACGTCGGTATATCTGGGGTTGCTGCTCTGGGCTCTAACAAGATGCCTGTAATCTGCTTGCGTTGTGTTTCTGGAGGTCGTCGATGCCGATTGATCCTGGTCACGGCACCGTGTTGATGAACAAGGAGACATAGAGACAAGAATAATTTATTCGCGTGAACACACAGAGCGAGAGGAGCGTGGTTCTAGATCACTCCTCCTCTTCATCCTTTTTAGGTTACAACACTGAACAGTTCGGTAGCCTTGCTGCCGAAACTTCGCCGATGCCGCGAATGCGAGACGAAGTCAGAGCTCTACGAACATCGGTGATGATCACACAGCGATGACCGGTATCGGTGATGAGTGTGACACAGATGAAGCCAACAGCATCAGTCGGCTGTCTTCGACAGACAGGTACAGACAGACTCATAGAGCACTTGGTGAGAGGGACAGCGACGGTGTCCAGTGAATTTTGTGCAGGTTTGGATGTCACACCTCTTAATAGTTCTGATGGAAAGCAGGGTGTGTGAAACACTGACCTCTGGTGAATGAATTCTTGTTATTTATAACCAGGTACCCATGTACTAGTAATCTAGAAAAGCCTTAGCTCTCTTGCAGGAAATTGTTAATGAACTGCCTTTCTATCCACCCTTCTCAGTTGCCCTAGCAAAAGCAAATATGTAATGCTGCACACCATATCTAATGCTATCACACTAATTGCTTTTGAGTGTTCCTAGGCTTCTCAAATGGTGCTACCTCGTGCATACGCTGCGCCATGTCGGCAAGAACATGTCCAAGAATGGCTGAAACACAGCAAGTCCTAGCTGAAGCTGCTGAGCTCCAGGTGGAGGCCCTCCGTGAGCGGGAAACGGATCGACACCTCCTACGTTTGTAGGAGACGACTGATCAGACCAGGGCGTTTGCTGCGCAAATTCCCCGTCACCCACTCCTCAGGAAAATTCGGTACCGTCCTGAAAGTCATTTCCATCGCGTAGCGCAGGGGACACACCAGACTCTCACTGGCTTGACACCTAAGGACATCACACCGCCGAACGCCACCTGGTCTCTGCCTGTGTCACCCACCTTCGCATGTGTTCCTGACCTCCAGGACCGTAGAGATCAGGTTCCCCCTCAAGTCCTTCGAGCCCATTTTTATGCTCTCGTAGACGCGAAGTTTTCTACCTCTGCCGCCGCATACGCCGATGGCGCATCTCGAAATGATAAGTCCGCGTCGGCATTCGTCATCCCATCCGAAGGCATAGTTGAAGGACGTCGCATTTGGCATCATACCTCATCCACAGCTGCGGAGCTCTGTGGCATACTTTTCTTTCTGCAGCACATCGTTCACTTTACCCCACGGAATCGGGTGGTCTTTACTGACTCAACATGAGCGCTGCGAGCAATTGAAAAGTCTGGCATACGAGGCTCCTCCGCACCGTTGGTTGTGTATGTGTTAATGGCTTACAAACTTGTCTATGAAGCAGGGCACAGGCTCGTTCTCCAATGGGTTCCAGCATATTGCGGTGTCGAAGGCAATGACCAGGCTGACAGCGCCGCCGAAGCCGCTCTCTCGTCTCGGAGACAGACGCGTATTGCACTGCTGAGAGGAGATCGTCGATCCGTACTTCGACGCCTCGTGACTCCTCTGGCTACCCGCCAACGGACCGCTGACGTTCTACCCCCGCCATGCTGAGCAAAGTTGACCCAGCGCTCGCTTTCCGCATGTCTCCACATACCTCTCGTCAAGATGCCGCATTTGTTCATCGAATGCGCCTCGATGTGGCCTTCAAAGCGCAGTGGCGCTACCGCTTGAGACAAGTTGCCTCTGCTCACTGCAGCCACTGCGGTGCTGTTGAAGATCTAGAGCACATCCTTCTCCATTGCCCACACTGCCAACCTTCCCGAACCGTACTCTCCGCATTCCTTAACGAGCTATACTCCCGCCCCCTCTCTCTCACCAAATTTCTTGGCCCCTAGTCACATCCTACACACCAACGCTCTGCCCTCAAGGCTCTCTTCACTTTTCTGGACACCACAGGACTTCGATCCTTATTGTGAAGGGGATCATTATTTTATTCCCCGCATCACCACCAGCAATGGGGTAGAGTATTGCCCCCGGCGATGAAACTCCCCAGCCGTCATCCCGTAATAAAGTTGTTGTTGTTGTTGTTGTTCCAACGGGTGGGGGACTCACTGTATCACACATTCCTTTCCTTTCACCAAACAGGACGTTATCAAGGCCGCTTGCAGCAAGTTTGTACAGAGGCGATATTTTTTCAACATTTATTCCAAATAGATGCTAGTATTATTCGATTCTGAAGAACACAACAAGAATTCTATCAAAGCAATCAATAGCCAGCAAAAACTAAGAACAGACATCCATATCAGAGCAAACCGGGTATAGACAAACATTTTCTAAGCAAACGAGATATGCCATGATAACATCACCGAAGCAATATTCAGTCAAAACAAGAAAAAATGCAAAGTTAATTATATCACTTCGATTTTTTATAGTATCTTGCAACAGAAAGTTCCACATAGATGAACCATGCAGAAACAACACATCTGAAATGCGATTCAGAAATGTGAGGCTTTCCCAACTCAGAGATTATTCGTCTCAAGATCATTATTTTTATCAACGTCAACCTAGTGAACAATCGAAACAAATACAAGACAATATTTATTTCAGGAAATCATTTTCTAAGCAAATGAGAAATATTTAAAAGTATCCTCAAGGAGAAATCAACAGACAGAACTCACACATCCTGCATGCATAATTTTGAACTCACAGAATATTTTAATAACATCGAGTAAACACCTGAAACAAAGTCAAAACAATAATTCATTAAGCAAATCATTTCTAAGCAAGCAGGGTGAATACACCACAGAATCAGTACAGAAACATGTCTTTTTCAATGAGCAATGAGGATCAACTAGTGGATTCGAACAATAAAGTTCGCAAGCTCGAAAACAATCGTTAAAACCCGTAAAATCGTGCGGCTCTGACGGAATTTCACCCCTATTCTTCAAGAAATTTTACCACCTCTTCGGGGCTCCACTGTCTGAGATATCTAATGAACTTTTCTCATCGGCCATTTTTCTGGATGAACTCAAAGTGGTTAAAGTTGTACCAGTGCACAAAAAAGGGTCGAAGTCGGAAACTGGCAGTTACAGACCTATCTCTTTACTTTCTTCCGTTGGCAAGGTGCTGGAGAGGATGATCCTCACACGACTGGAACGATTCCTTGCGGTCAATCACAGTTTTCATGATTCCCAGTTCGATTTTCGAAACGGCTGGTCCACCTCTCATGCTCTTCTTCATGCTACTGAAATAATTCGTGCAAACATTGAAACAAAGTTACTAACCATGGGAGTCTTTGTAGACCTAACCAAAGCCTTCGACCTAATAACTCGCAAAATTTTATTCAGAAAGCTAGGCCCAGGTTTGCCTAGGGAGAACCGCCACCGCGCGGAGGCGCGCGCGTCGCTACTTGGGGAGAAAACGCCGGCTGATACGGGTAAATGCCTCTTCTTCAGACCTGTGTTTTGACCAGTGTAGACGCTTCTTCTTGAAATCCACATGCATTCTTAGACTGTGAATAGATTTCGGCTAATCTATGCATGCCGCAGACGTGTTGTATCCCGGCGTGTCGCTCGGGATATGATAATTCTAGTGAAAAGGTATCGTTTTTCCCGTTGCCAATTGATGCCATCAAGCGAGAGACGTTGAAGCATTCGATACCTCGAAAAGAGGGCTCGCGTTTCAGATTTGAGTCAAAGTGGACCCGTGTGTGCGAGAAGCACTTTGACGCATCCGACATCGTCAGAGCGGACGAATTCCTCGTGACACCGGAAGCTCTGAATGACACCGCAAGCAAAGAGAAGGTCACCATACCTCGCGACAGGTCAAAGCTGCGTCCTGAGGCCGTGCCACGAATTTTTGACGGGTGTCCGCAATACTTGGGCTCCCCAAAGCCTAAAAGTCGTGCAACGACGAGGCTGCCGGCTGCGAAACCGTCCCCGAAAAGAAAACGGACCAGTAGTGGTGGTACAAGCTCGACGCCTCTCATCGACGTTAGAACAGGAGAACTCTGCGTTCAAGACAGACAGTTAGGCGCATCAGAACAGAATGTGCGTTGTTATTCATAGAAGCCCGTTGAAACTTGTCTGTTTCACTGACATGACTGCAATGCAGCCAACAAAAGGTCATAATAAGACGCATTCATGAATTTATCTTTTCTAGTCTGCAGTAAAACCTGCAACAATTCCTGTCGGACTGCTTCACATGTCTCCATAAAAGCAAAACCTGACCGAATAAAGCAGAAGCTGTGGGACACACAAAAGAAGCAGTACACCCTGCAGAGGAAGTTGGCACAGGTCCGTGCAACCTGCAAGGTGTCACACGTACCTCACATGTATGTCACATGTCCGGGTCCCAGCGTTGGATGTAGTGCGCACTACATCCATAAAACAGGTGAAGTGCTTAATTTTTTGTGAGATGTCGGCTGCACTCCCCCCCCCCCCCGCAAAAAAAAAATAAAGGAAGCTTAACGTGAGTACTCCCAGATCACGCCCTGCTGCAGATGGCAGGAAAGATTCACTACTGACGGTGAACAGTGTAAATAAGTCTGGCCATCCAAGGCCGTAAGACATTTGGTCATTCCATGAGTTGCCCTGGAACATTGATTTTGCCGATTATCATAATTGATGATGTAATATCCAATCACTCACAGCCATTGATATCCTGTGATATAAAGTCTTCATTGCCAGTGCCACTGATTGTGATCACTGTTGTTTCTTGATCTATAAAATGTACAATACAATCATAAAATGTAATTAATTAAAACCTCCATGGTGTAGGAACTACGTTGCAATAGCAGTATTGAGGAGTTCTGCTATACCTAAAATAGTAAATCTGCAATAAATGATGATTGGGTGCATTGCTGTAGCGCAAGTGGAGTCTTCATTTTTTCGGACATCAAACGCGATCGAAACACGTACAGTAAACCATGTCGATGAGATAACTGCCTAAATGCAGCGTTTTTAAATGATAAAGCTACGATCAAATTGTTAACGCCTTAAGCGCCGCTGCAAACTTACGGTCAGTCCCGCTTGAACGTCGGTATGTAAAAGCAATTGCTCGCTGAAAGTTCTCCTCCGTCCGCAGCCGATTATACTGCTCAGAGAGCTATATATTGGTGTACACCCGTCCATGTGCAAAATAAAACAAAATTCAGATACGCTGAGCAACCTTATTTGCCTTGTTGCGCCCAAAACCACCCAAAACGGCCAGCTCAGCCCACGCACGAACATACGGCTACGATGCGCCAGATGCAACCGTCACCACCTGCTGCTTAGGCGCGCGCTGCCCCGCAGCAGATCCGGTCCCCAGGATAACTTTCCGGCGTAGTTTCGTGACAGAGAGAGTATCAATGGACCGTGGTACGTATATAATGCCGGAGCAACTTCCTCTTTTTGCCTTTACGCACGGGTGTGCCTCAGGGCTCGCTTCTCGGCCCTTTCCTTTTTTTAGTGTTCATTAATGACTTGCCTGATTATCTTTCTAACACTTGTTACTTATACGCCGATGACACTAACATTTTCGTTGAATCTCCAAATTTATCGGAACTTTATCATAAGGCATCTCTGGTCTTAGTAACGCATCATCTATGGCTCTGGCTTAAGTAATGTAGAGACATCCTACGTTGTCTTTCATCCTGCTCAAAAAACGCTAGATTTCTCTAACTTTCAACTTCAATTTCATAACCATACGCTCACTCGAACAACCACAGTTCGGCTTCTTGGTATACTCCTACACGAAAACTTAAGCTGGCAGCCTCATATAAGCTGCGTCAGCAGTAAAATTGCTTCTGGCCTCTACGCTATTTCGAAAATCCGAAATCTTCTTCCCACAAATGACCTGCTCACTGTCTATCACGCTCTTATTCACTCTCACATCAGCTACGCTCTAGAAGTTTACGGCCTCACCTATCCAGATTATCTCCTTCCACTTTTTGCTGGCTCAGAAAGCGGCCTTCAGGACTACCCTTCACCACGGTCCTCGTGATGCCATATCACAAGGTCTACGACCTTTTCAAGTACAATGTTGCTCTCGTTATGCATTCATTTCATTACACCCCATCCTCTAGATTTGACCTCTCGTTGCAAAATGTTGTCACTCATTACTCCCTCAGGTACGACCCGTACACATTTTATTATCCCACTGCACGTACGAACTTTGGTTACTTTTCTATTTCATCGTATGGTAGCAAGGTATGGAATGGACTGCCATTCGAGCTAAGCTCTACTGCTTGCCGTGCTTGCTTGAAGAGGAATGTTAAAATTTATTTTTGTAAATCATACTAGTGTCCAGTTGCGATGTTTTCACTGCATTTGGTTCTTTCACCTTATTCCCAAAGTCGTTGTTAGCTCGTTTTTTTTTTCTGGTTCAGTGTTCTGGTTCAAATCTATTTACTCTTAATGTAACTGCTCTACTTAACTGATTGTTCGTTTTGGACTGTACCACAGGGCTTTGCCCTCACAGTCCATTTATAGATCTGTATCTCTTCTGTAAATGTGCTTTCGGAAATAAAGAAAGAAAGTGAGATGGAAGCCGCCGACCATGAACCCCCCCCCCCCCCGCCGTCAACGTTACGCCCGTAGGGAGGGGAGGATTCTCGTGTGATCTTGTACATGGAATCACTGAAAGCACACGCGTTTTCTTACAGATCACATATTTTCGTAAATGTGGATTGTCCATGCTGTGGAGATTGATCATTACGCATATTTAAACAAAACGCGAAGACAGGGTCATCCGCGTGACGACGAAGACGTTTCTGCAACACGGTTTGCGACGTTTCCCCGACGCTAGGGACGCTCCCGAAACCGAACGCGATTCTGCGCCCGACGCGTAACCGCGCTGTCGCATGCGAGCATGTTGCCGAAACGCCTTCGTCGTCACGCGGATGACCCTGTCTTCGAGTTTTGTTTAAATATTCGTAATTATCGATCTCCACAGCATGGAGAATCCACATTGCATTGTAAGGTATACACAAAATATCAAACTCATTGGTTAAATTTTCGGTCAACGCGAAATACTTCTCAAAACCTTCGTGTGTCATGTCAGCGAGCTAAAGCTTGCGTATTGAGAAAATTACACTTTCTACAGGTAAGTTCGTAAATTGCAACACCTGTTTAAATTTCAATTAAACACTTACTGATGTGTGGTAGTCTCCACTTTACAGGCCTTCTCCTGCAAGTGTTTCGACAAATTTTAGCATTTCATGCACAATCAAATATGTTGTATAGGATGTCAGACTCTGTACGACATTTTAATCTGTGTCTTTAAAAATCTCAAACTTGCAAGAAAGTGTGCAGTTTTGACTCTGAAAATGGAAACAAGAAATTATCTTTGGTGTTGAGTTTACGTTTTTCCACATTATGAGCTAAAAACCTCTAAAATTAATGTATGGTCTTTGAATTTGTAGTGTCGGTAAGCTATGACAATATGGATAGCATGATAGTTTTTCAGTATGTTGTTTGTTTGTAAGGAAAAAAAAACGAGGAGAAATTGAACTCATCTCCCGACTTGTTCTCCTATACCCCTAACATAAATTCTCACCTCACCCCACGTACCCCCCACCCCTCAAAACTACTTCTCAGGTGCTCTACTCGCAAGTTCGCTATTCACTATTCACATGTTCGCTTTTTCAGTATGTCTTACGGAGACCTCAGGTACATTTCGGTGAACTGGATAAATGGTCTACGTTTATGTGTGACCTGTGCTGCTCATAATGACTACGTTTGTAAAAGGAATATTTGCTTAGAAAGTATTATAATTAAGTTTACATACATTCCATTGTGCTTATGCATGATGCTCATCCTCATTGTATATTGGTTAAACATTTCTCATCATAATTGTGTGGTTTGCTTCTCCCAAAATCTGATTGGATTAAAATTACCCTTATATAGTAGTTAAAATTTACCTTATATTTGATTGTGTGCTGTGTCTTATGAGGATTGCGTGATTAGAATTGTAGACTCCGCATGCACGTCATGCTTGTAAAATCACCCATTTGCATCACAACATTTGATAATTGATTCCTTTCAACACATATTGTCAAAAGATGTTATAGAAATTCTTTCTATTATGCATTTGTCATTGCTCAAGAATAACAGAACAAAAGAGCTAGGTTAGCTGGTTGAGAAATATACACACTTTGCAATTTAATTCACAAAATAGATAAGTTTTCGCAAAAGATTTGTGATCCTGTTTTTTAAACAAAGATTGATGTATCATGCCCCTGCATTTCAATGACATAATTGCACCGATCCTTCGCCGTCAATTCTATCCTTCAGATGTTGAAGTTGTAAAGATCGTGCTTCTCTGCGTTCTATTGTTGACCAGAGAGAGAGAAATAGTTTATTGGTAGCCGGGTAGAACCTATTTGATGGTCAGCTCTGATTCCATATCAGGATTCATGCACATAATGTGGAATATTCGTTTCCTTAGAAATCATTGTTCTCAATCTAACCATGCTAAATACAATCGCAATCAATCTGCTTTCGTAGCGATGCATAGAATTCATTATAATGGTGACAAAGAAATTACATTTATTACATCAGTGTCCCCTCTAGGTCGTTCCTGCGCAAGGTAGACACAGATCTCCGTTTTTATATGCCGTCAGCGCCTCCTCGACCCATCACGTCGCTCATCTACAGGCTTCGCCTCAACGTGCCATACAGTGGACGGCAAGGTTTCGTCCCCCAACTGTGTGATGTAGTTGAGGACGTGGATCATATACTCCAAGACTGTCCGGGGTACAGTGCACACCGTTGTACCCTTGTGTCATCGCTGGCCCTCCTGGATAATCGGCCATACTCCACCGAAACGGTTCTTGGGTGCTGACCAATCTGCTGGGCAAATCACCTCATACCTGCCATGCGCACTCTCGTGCAATTTGTCGTCTCGACAGACCTCTTTGACACTTTGTGACGCGCTTTTTTAGCATTGAGATTTCGCACGTGGACTCTCCCACACTGTTGCTTTTGGTTCCAAGTTTTGTGGTGATGTTTTCATCCATTCCGTTTCAAAGTGTATAGATTTGTGTAGTTTCCCTTTCATTTCTGAATAACGCGTCCTGGAGTAGCCAGTCCGGAGTGGCTCGAGACTAACATCTCAATTTTTTCTTTACAAATCAATCAGTCAAATTACATTTACTATTTCAGTTATACAAGTGTTTATTTTGTATTTTTTTATTTCAATATACCTCCAAAGGTCCCTTCAGGGACATTACATTAGGGAGTGCGCCTTAACCTGTAGGTCAATAACATTACACAAATATCTTAAGATGCAAAATTCATGTGATATCCCGATGATATGACAGTACTTATTAGAGGATTTTTAATCAAGGTAATGTCATCTTAACTAAAGTAAATTTGTGGGCCACGCAAAACTCCCTGAGATTAAACCCATCGAAAACAAAACCTGTTATCTTTAGGGCAAATAGTAAGACGGTTAAGATAGTTTCGACTCTGAAGTTGTGAGCTTCTGTTATTGAAATCGTTGA
Source organism: Ornithodoros turicata (assembly GCF_037126465.1). Taxonomy (NCBI): domain Eukaryota; kingdom Metazoa; phylum Arthropoda; class Arachnida; order Ixodida; family Argasidae; genus Ornithodoros; species Ornithodoros turicata. Next base: position 161,549,194 of record NC_088201.1, read on the forward strand.
TAACGTAAAGTTCCTGGGCGTGCACTTTAAGGAAACGTTATCTTGGGACAAACATGTCAATCATCTCTGTTCTAAGTTGGCAAGCGCAACAGGTAGGATCCATAGGTTCAAAAGCCTCTTGCCCTGCCATGTCAAAATAGCTGTATACAACGCATCGTTCTTAGGGCTTTTAAATTATTGTCACCTAGAGTGGGGCCCTACAACTGAAATAACATTCGGACCATTGCAAAAATTCAGATTCAGAAATTCAGAAGAGATTTTTACGCGCCATTGCCAATATACAAAGCCACGAGACGACCACCTGAATTTTTCAACAATACCAGATAATATACGGGCTAGTGACTTCTTTAAATAGGACTGCTTGTGTGGACTGTCTTAAATAACAACGATCATTTCCTATCTCTTGCCGATCTCAAGCTGAAACAAAGTTGCTGTCATACGAGGAGAAATGTCACATGGGAATACCCAAGAGCCCGAACAGCTTATGGCGAACAGAGTTTGTCCCGTCAACTCCCACGAGTATTAAACACATTTGGCTTCTTCACTAATGTCAAGGTGCCATCAAACAAGCAGTTAAAATGATTGTTTTGGTAATAGCGCGGGAGTATGCGTATTGTTATGCGTTTTCTTTTGTTTTGTCATTGTTTTGTTGTTAATGTTGCTACTTAGTATTGCTTTGCAGCGTGCCATTCAATTGATTGTCGCTGCACTGTAGGGGTCTGGGGCCTCTGCCAAGCTAGATGGGTAGCTTTTTGCTCCGGCTCCATCACATTGTGGAAACAATAAGTAAATAAAAGCGTACTACAACAATAATGGGTTACACAATATATATATGTATGCCGTACGTGTATGTATATAGGTACACACAGAGTATATGTACATAACTTTTAGTACAAAGAAATAGAAAAAGAAAATACAAAGCCATGATAATGTGAGATAATAATGTAACATATACAACGAAATTTACGCATGATGAATCAGCAATGTGGTACATCATCATTGAAAATGGATCATGTGATATAATTTAATGGCATGTAAGAGGTCCTGGACACAAGGAAAACACATAGGAAGGTAACCGGATGATAACTACGAGAACAAATCAGAGATGGCAGATGGTTTGTGTTACTGTAGCGATGTTGCTCGGAAGGTCATTCCGTTCTAGGACGGTACGGCAAAAAAATGATTAAGACGGCACTGTCCTACGGACGACAGGTTAAGTTCGCGTTTCAAAGCAGTGACTGATGTATTAGTAGAAAAATTATTACAGACGAATCGCGATGTTCTGTTTTGAATGGATTCGATATTACTTGTAAAATACCTCTAGTGAGGATCCCATATTGATGATGCATATTCTAGTTTAGGACTAACTAACGTTAGGTACGTGAGTCGTTTTAAGTTAGGTGTGGCCGATTTAAGATTGCGTCGGATGAAGGCTAGGGTGTGATTAGCATGTGAGATTATTTTATCAATATGGTTACTCCATGTTAAATCCGCTGAAAGATGTACGCCGAGGTACTTGTAAGTACTAGAGGGCGTTATAAGCGTGTTGTTAAGGGCATACTGGAAGTGATACGAGGTTTTACGGCGATGGAAATCTACAGGTCAGCATTTACATAGGTTTAGTGGCATCTGCCAAGTGTCTCACCAGGATTGGATTGAGGATAAGGCATTCTGGTAGTGTTATTTCATCGTGACAGGAGCAATTTTTACGATATAGCACGCAGTCATCGGCGAAGAGACGGACTTGAGAGCATATGAAGATCATTGATGTATACGGAAAACACAAGGGGGCCTAGTGCAGATCATTGGGGTATGCTGGATTTTGATAAAGTACAATTGTCCTATTCCAAACTCTGCAGTTTTCGTTTGTTGTCGTGGTTGATGAATTGATAATGCGTCATATGGTACTTCCTTATTATGGGTCGCTTGAATCCAGCGTTGATTAATGCAACCCACACGATGTCGCCGTATTTGTATCGCTTCAGTAACTTGCATTTAGTTGGCATCAACTTGCACAATTCCTTATTCATGTTTGCTTTCTTTAAGTGAAGATTCTTGAATGGAGACACAAGACACAACAGACAGGGGACACAAGAGAGTATTAGATGAAAATCGTCCGGTGGTCCACCACAGTTGGTATGGTCGTTGAGTTTCAATAAATGATGCTAAATCAGACCTCGTGCAACGATATTGAACTTCTGCTGATTCGATATAATTGCAAGAAAGGGTAGAAGAAAATAATTGCGTAACCGTGCCAGTGGAACATATAACGTGATAAGATTTTTTATGAACTCTTCCTGTTAATAGTTACATGTAATTTCAACAAATCCATAATGAATCGTGCGATATAGACCACTTGTATGTATATGATAATTTGATCTCACTGCTTTCTTGGTGAATGCAGTGCCCTTTGCAATGGTTGCGATTACCTCTGGTGTCGAGTACTTCAATTCTTCGTTAGCCGACCTCAAAAACTCCACCATCAATCCCAGTGGTCCTTCAGAAGCTGATGTGCAAACATTTTTATAACCATTGTAGTTCCGGTATACAAATTGTTGCACCTTCAGTTCTGTTCTGTTCCTTCTGTTCTGTTCCTACAATATCTCCGAATACGACCATGTCTATGACGTATCGAAATGCAGTCATAATAGAATCATTTCGAGCCTCTTCGAATCAGTTTTTTATCACCCCCTCCCAGGACTTATGGTAAAGAGTGCAAAATCTCTCTAGATCTAGATCTCGATGTAGAGCATTTCTTTTGTATTGTTTCTAGTGTGCGTCTACACTTAATTCAAATCATATCTATGCTTTATTGTTAAAAAATTTGTTATGCATCAGGTTTAGAATATTATTAATATACCGCAACTGTCTCGATGGGAATTATGGGAATTATGTAAGGTGTGCTTTCAATGATTCCAAGTAACAGAACGCACGAGAATCCTCCCATCCCTACGGACGTAACTGTGCCGGGGGGGGGGGGGGGAGTTTATGGTCGGTGACTTCCATCTCTCACTTTATTGTTCTAATCCACTAGTTAATCCTGTTTCTTCATTGCAAAACACAAGTTTCTGTACTGATTCTGTAGTGTACTAACGCTGCTTAGAAATGATTTGCCTGAATTAATTATTATTTTGTCTTTGTTTCAGGTGTTCACTCGATTGATATCAATAAAAAATATTCTGTGAGTTGGGAATTATGTACGCAGGATGTATGAGTTGTCTCTGTTGATTTCCTCTGTAGGAAACTTTTAAATGTTTCTCATTTGCTTAGACAATGGTTGCCTGAAATAAATGTTGCCTTGTATTTGTTTCAGTTGTTCACTCAATTGACACTGATAAAAATAATGCTCTTGAGTCGAATATTCGGTCCATGTCTAGTTTACCGGCGCCACTCGATTTGAGCCTTCAAATTTACATACCTGAATCAATTATCCTAACGCATCGTAATCCATAATAAATAAGCGGCGGTCGGTTTCAGAAATTCTTCCAGAGAGCATTCTCCAACGAAAACTTTCGGCTTCGGAGCCCACGACCATGTACATACGCCCATTGTTTGCAAATGTGTGCCTTCGCACTCCTTCTGTTGTCTCCCTCTCCTGTACCCCCTTGCCATTTTCCAGGGAATTCGTTCGGCTACCGGCTACGGAAGGAACGCGTGATAATAGCTACCACGTTCCTTGGTGCGCATTTCTCGAGTTAGCTGCGAACCGTGTTACTTTTCAGGCCGTTCATGGTGGCGCTGCAGGTGACACGTGTTCCGCGTTACAAAGGACATGAAGTGGTCGCTCCACTGCTCTACATATCCAAGGGACGGACTTTCTAAACATCTCGTGACCGAAGTTCCGAGAGCAAGGGATTATTTCCAAGGCGATAACGGCGGTTGTGATGGTAGAATTCAATAAAGGCCCAGATACGAATAATCTTTTGTGAAAGCCTGCTTTCTTTGAAGGTCTTTGAATGAAAACATCTGTACGCGTTTTCATTTGTCTAATATTATTACAACATTGCACAAAACAAGTTTGAACTGGAAACTTAAAGTGTATCCGTTCGGAGACTGTCATGTCATGTCATTATTTCAGAACACTAGACATTTTCTTCTTTCTTTCTTTTTTTTTTTCTTTTGCAACGGGGTGGTTACTTTCTGTTTTAGTTTTATTTATTTATTTGGGGGGAGGTGAGGGCAGGTAGCTCCTTTCTGTTAACCAAGTTTTGTGTGAGGCAGTGAGGCATTTTGATCCATTCTGCAGAAATAAAAAAAAAAAGGACGGGACGCGCTAAGACGCCACATTGATACGATCACTAAAGTCATTTACGCAAAGGAACACAGCACAAGCGTGTTTTCGTAGCGCAGTTCATGCTGTTTTCTTTTATTTGTTCAGCGGGATACTTTGGTCTTTTTTGAAGGCCTTTGCGTGCCCATGGGCACTTATATATTTTACGTGCTTCCCATTCAACTTGACACACGTATATAAGGCGTGCAAGCCCACTTCTGCCAAACCATAACGTCGTGTGCTCGGTCAGCCAAATGAGCGTCGTTCGTTGTCTATTGTACTCTTTTTCTTTTTTATAACCATGACGCAATGGTCTTTTGGTTTCTTGCCGTAGCTCACAAGTGTACCAGTAGAGTTCTCCCTCCAATCCAGCAAAGAAAAAAAAAAAAGAATGCATATGCACAAACCATTTGAACTCCATGATTTAATGAGCAATGACCTGGCAACAATACATTTTCTAGAGTCGTTTGTGCTCTTAGCAAGTTCACTAATATGTACACTTTGCAGCACTCAGTTGTCACTGAAAAGTGATAGTCAGAGCAGTGATGGCTATATACGGAGATAGTTTCTGGGAGAGGGCAAAAAGAAATTACAAAATGAAATAAAAGCACTGGGGTGACATAAAAACTGCAATAGGCAGTGGGGGACCGGATGAAAGTGAAATTAAAAACTGCAATAAGCAGTGGGGGGGGGATGAAAGTGAAATTAAAACTGCAATAGGCAGTGGAGGGCGGGATGAGAGTGAAATTAAAAACTGCAATAGGCAGTGGGGGGCGGGACGAGAGTGGAATTAAAAACTGCAATAAGCAGTGGGGGGATGAAAGTGAAATTAAAACTGCAATAGGCAGTGGAGGGCGGGATGAGAGTGAAATTAAAAACTGCAATAGGCAGTGGGGGGCGGGACGAGAGTGGAATTAAAAACTGCAATAAGCAGTGGGGGCGGGGTGAAAGTGAAATTAAAAACTAAAATACTAGAAACAAGCCCTCTCCTTCGCTGCTGTGGGTCTGGTGGCCTTTGGCTTTCTGTACGCGCCTAATCGGCTTCTTCGCTGTCGGAATCCCTGCCTTGCATTGCCAGCTGAGCTGCGGGATTGTACAGCTCAGCGGCGGCAGCGACGAAGGCGCTGAATTCGTCCCAGCCGGAGTGCGGAGCTGCCCACCTGGCAAACATGAACTTCGCCAGGTAGCCCACGAAGTGTTCTCTGTTTCTGCGCCCTGCGTTCATAATTTACGTTTATTCAAACATATTACAGCATTTGAAAGTTATATGCCTACCTGCCGGGATATAGCGCTATGCATGTATCCATGTGCCCTCAAGGGTGCTGGTGCAGGCGCCGGTCTCTGGGTCCTTGAAGTCAATGCGGTGGTTCACGGTGAGATGAGTGTAGTCGCGCGACCTGCTAAGTTCTCGATAGGCCGCCCAACAATCCGTCATCACCACTGTGCCCCTAAGGACCTGCATATATGGATAAATGTAACCTTCTGGGAACCCATTACACAAGAACAACAAAGATCACATGAGCAAGCGAATGGCCTTATCCAGTGTTGGATGATAAGGGATGAGTACATCGGAGCCGCGTGAAGGCACAGGCACCAGAAAGCACTTGTTCAAGCCACGCTCAATGCCACGGAAGACCCACTGGCCCTCCACTTCTGTTCCCCGGTTGTACTTCTTGTGGCCGAACTTGCTTTCATCTAGTTCGACCACTTTGCCTTCGCCACATATGGGCTCGCCGTAAGTTATCATAGCATTGATAACTACCTCACAGCAAAAGCTGGCCCATTCGGTGACGGTCTGATGCGCTACTCTAACCTCTCTCTCGATTATATGGCTTGGATAATTGAGAGCCCAGAATTAGGAGAACAAGGCAATCGTACGTAGGGGAAGATGCGATTTGTCGAAGAACGTCCACTTGCGCACGGAGGTCTTCCCTTGGCATCTTGACCGCCCTGCCTTCTTTTTGGGCCGTTCTTCGCTGGTGGAGGCCGAACATCTCCAAATATAGCCCTCAATACTCTCACTATCACTGTTCAGGTTCATTTGAGTGCCGCACAGTGGACACATTCGTGAAGTCGTAAGGAGCCCAAGAGACTGTAGAAAATGATAGATTACTCTGTTGTTTTGATTAGGAATATCTTCTTTGTGGTGGTATAGTTTTGATTAGGAATATCTTCTTTGTGGTGGTATATATTTTATTTCCTCTTGTGTTCTTGTCGTTTGTGTTCTGTTTGTTGGCTGGGAGCGTGCTATGTGGTGAAGTTCATTTTTAACATGTCTATTTTCAGATGAGTTTGATTTTTTCTTATGATTTTCTGAATGATAGATTACTCTGTTGTTTTGATTAATCAATGTAGTGGTATATATTTTATTTCGTCTTGTGTTCGTGTCCTATAGTCTTCCAGGTTCTGTGCTGTTCACATTTAACTACATACAACTATCAGAACTTCCCGCTATTGCACTGATGGTTCTCACGTATAGGAATATTAGACTTTTTATAATACATTTTGTAATTTTGTTTATAATCATATTGATTAAGAATATCTTCTTTGATTAAGTGTGTTATCACTTCAGATTCATTGAAAACTTGTGATTACTGTTAATAAAAATATTGTGTTTGATTTGTGATACCTATTCAATGCTAATGCATACCTGTAATAAGTATATTCTTTGTTACGTGTATTGTGTTCCTTCTATTTCAGATTTTTTGCTAAGTTTTTCCCATTCACGCAGAGTCATAACATAATTCCTAATGACTTTAATAAATATATTTTCACTTGTACTTTTGTGTATGGCTATCCTTTGCATGTAAACAGCCTACTGCACACCTGTTGTAGCTGGAAAAATTACGATAGATTCAAGTCGACTCAGGCTGAAAAATGACGAAAGTCGGCGCCCAGGCTGAATGGTTAACGCGCACGCAGCCCTCCGACCACGCGACGCGCACCTGTCGCGGGAAGGAAGTCGGCCCAAGTAGGAAAATTGTGAAAGAAGTCAGCCTAGGGTGAAGCGTAAGCGCGCACGCAGCCCTCCGGTCACGCTCCGCCCACCACAGCAGTCCTCCACCCGAGCACCGCCCACCTGTCGCGGGAAGGAAGTCGGCCCAAGTAGGAAAATGGTGAAAGAAGTCGGCCCAGGGTGAATGGTAAGCGCGCACGCAGCCCTCCGGTCACGCTCCGCCCACCACACCAGCCCTCCACCCGAGCATCGCTTTGTTACAGGTGGTGAAGGTTTTTCGGCTGGGTTTTTCTCCTTCATCTGATTGACATCGCAATTGGTACAATTGCCAGCACTATTGGCTTTAATAAATATATCTCAACTTGATTGGCATTAATAAATTGGCATTAATGTCTCTGCATGTAAACCGCTCACCTGTTGTATCGGAAAAATATGTGAATTCGGCCCAAGTATGGCCAAAGAAGTCTGCCCCAGCTGAAAAATATGCTACGATGAGCGCACGCGCAGCCCTCCCCCGCCGATAATCACGTGGACAACCCTCTGCGCAGGGAAAAATACGCGCAGGGCTCAGGGGCAGGGGTGCCGTAGTTTGGGGTTGCCGTAGTTGCTCCTCTGCCGAGCGGCTTTCTCCTGCTCTACCTGGATGCTGACTGCTTCCCCTCATCTACATTCTGAGTAAAAGCAGTGAAATGAGAAAAGAACCGCGAAAAATTACACGCATTTGTGCTCCAATAGCTGTAACTGCAAGAAACCGTAGCGCACGCCAATAAACTGAGAAAAAGACACCCATTTCTGCCACCAGGTAATTCTTGCATAATGCCACATACACAGCCGCATTACCCTTGCGTAAACAAAGCACAGGACAGGGATACACAAATTTCCTTAAGTGAGCAGGGAAAAGGCTTTAGTCGAACCGCTCAGGAATAATCGGAGAATCACCGCTTATCGCAACGAAACTCGACGGCTAGCACAGCATGACACCAACAAGATACTAGCAACGGGTAAAACTGCAACAAGAAAGACACTGCTAAACAAGTCCAGACATGCCATGATGCCGTCACAAATCAGGAAAAAAACACACGCACGCACGCACGCACGCACGCACAGAGCACAACGCATTAAACACATGGAGCGCTCAGGAATAATCGTAGCGTTACCGGACATCGCTACGAAGGTCAACGGCTAACACAAGAGGACAACAACAAGATATTAGCGGAGGGTAAAAATTGTAGCAAGAAAGACGCTATGAAGAAGTCTAGACATGCGACATCGAAAGCGAAAACACTGGTGATCGGGGAAAAGGCCTAAGCCTATGGCGGATCATCATAGAGCATACACAAGTTCATTTTTCTATTTCGCGTAAACTAAACGCGGTCTGCTTGGCGCTGGAATGAAAGATTTATCGCGAGGGTACTACAATGGTGAGCTCTGCTGCTGTTTAAGTGATAAAACAGTGCGCCCGAACCGCGCCTCACGCGAGCCGCGCGCGGACCCGTTCTCGGGACGCGACGCGCGCGATTCCCCGTGCGAGCGCAACGCGGGCCTCGCGGTTTGGACGCGCGCGATCCGTTTCCCCGTGCAGGCCACTGTTTCATCACTTAAACAGCAGCAGAGCTCACCATTGTAGTACCCTCGCGATAAATCTTTTATGCCAGCGCCAGCAGACCCAAGCAGGGTACCCAAGCTTGCAGCCAGCGATGTTGGAATGATTATTTTATTTGATTTGATTTCATTTTGAGTCATTATCGGCTCACCTATTTAGTGAAGACCTATGAACGCATGTTAAGTGGTTTGGTTTAAAAATGATGAGAGCTACAGTGTGTAGCGAATGATGTTCACATTTACCCGTTCTGCTCTATAGTATTCTTGCAAAATATATGGGTGCAAGGAAATAAAAAACGAAGGTGAATTCACTCGTGTACAATGATCGCTGCGTAGAAGCACGGCACCGCTTTCTTCGGATGTATAGCGAACATGCATTCCATTCTTTTTTGTTTTGCGACGGTCGACCGGTGATATCCTATTACATCCGGAACGAAGACCTTTGCGTGCGCATACATCTGTGAGCCGTCTTTTGACGCTGGTTGGATAATTATTGACCTGAGGAATAATATGGATTTATGTGGCAATGAATAGACTGTGTTTGTGAGTGTGAAAATGTGTGTGTGTGTGTGCGGGCGTGCGAGCTGGGACCCCACTTGACAAGTAAGTGTTTGCCTTTTCGTGTGACACGAGTGATACATTTATGTGCTATTGCGTGAAATAGTGGTTTAAAAAATAAGGGTAGTCGCGTTTCCATTGCTATCTGTTGGATTGGACGAGCGTTTTTAATGGAATTGCCTCGCGAACCCGGTGAGGTCTTTGTTTTGGAGAGGGTATTTTATGAGTGCCCGACATCGGTCCTGCTGTTGTTTGTTTGTTAGTATGTATCTGTCACGTTCGTGGCGCTGTTCAAGCTTTGTTTTCTTTGCAAAAATTCAGACTTTATGGTATTAAGCTGTCCGAGTAGAAGTGACTTTCCCTGCTCGCTTAAGATAAATTGTGTGTCCTTTTCCTGTGCTTTCTTCACGCAGGGACAATGCAATTGAGTATTTAGCATTATGCAATAATTGTCTGATAGCAGAAATGGGTGTCTTTGTCACAGTTTATTAGCGTGTGCCTCGTTATTTTATTTTATTCTCTTATCGCTATGCGAGCAAAAGTGCGGGTAATTTTTCGCTGCTCCTTTCTTATTTTCTCCACTTTTACGCAGAAGAAAGCCTCCTGGTAAAAGCTGAATAGTGTTCTATAAGTGGAAGTGGGGTTGTTTGCTTGATTGATTTTGTTGGGTGTTCGATATCTTGATCGAAGTAAGCAGTGCTTAATCTTGCAGGTGCTTGAACGGAAACGCTGGTATCAGAGCACGGAGTAGAAATTTCTATATATCTCTGCTCCCTGAGAAAATTTGTGCGTCGTTTTCCAAGCAGACCGCGTTTAGTTTACGCGAAATAGAAAAATGAACTTGTGTATGCTCTATGATGATCCGCCACAGGCTTAGGCCTTTTCCCCGATCACCAGTGTTTTCGCTTTCGATGTCGCATGTCTAGCCTTGTTCATAGCGTCTTTCTTGCTACAATTTTTACCCTCCGCTAATATCTTCTTGTTGTCGTCTTGTTTTAGCCGTTGAGCTTCGTAGCGATGTGCGGTAAGGCTACGATTATTCCTGAGCGCTCCATGTGTTTAATGCGTTGTGCTCTGTGCGTGCGTGCGTGTTCTGATTTGTGACGGCATCATGGCACGTCTGGACTTGTTTAGCAGTGTCTTTCTTCCCTAGCAGCACAATGTACTGAAAGCCGAGTGCAATAGGGGTGGACGGTATGTGTCTTATCGATGTCCCTTAGTTTCACGAGTCTGTTCAAGGCCTTCCACCTACCCGTCCACCCCTAATGCACCCGGCTTTCAGTACATTTTGCTGCTTGGGAATTGTTGCAGTTTTACCCGTTGCTAGTATCTTGTTGGTGTCATGTTGTGCTAGCCGTCGAGTTTCGTTGCGATAAGCGGTGATTCTCCGATTATTCCTGAGCGGTTCGACTAAAGCCTTTTCCCTGCTCACTTAAGGAAATGTGTGTATCCCTGTCCTGTGCTTTCTATACGCAAGGGTAATGCGGCTGTGTATGTGGCATTATGCAAGAATTATCTGGTGGCAGAAATGGGTGTCTTTTTCTCAGTTTATTGGCGTGCGCTACGGTTTCTTGCAGTTACAGCTATTGGAGCTCAAATGCGTGTAATTTTTCGCGGTTCTTTTCTCCTTTCACTGCTTTTACTCAGAATGTAGATGAGGGGAAACAGTCAGCATCCAGGTAGAGCAGGAGAAAGCCGCTCGGCAGAGGAGAGTTCATGAGAATGGAATTTGTTTGTTTTTTGTTATATGTTGAGTGTCAGTATTCGCTTTCCTCGATATGTTGAGGAAGTCAGCCGTTATAGGTATTTGTGCAGAAATGCTGGTATCTGAGTGTGGAGTAGAAATTCCTATAAAGCACCTCTCCTTGTGCATTCCCGGGCTGCTGTGTGTGCGCGCGTGCTTTTTCCTGGTTTGCGACGTCATGATGGCATGTTGGGGCTTGTTTAGCAGTGTTGCAATTTTACCCGCCGCTATTATCCTGTCGTTGTTATCTTGTGTTAGCCGCGTAGCGATGTCCGGTGACTCTGCTATTATTCCTGAGGTCTTAAGCCTTTTCCCTGCTCACCTAAGGAAATTTGTGTATCCCTGTTTTGTGCTTTCTTTGCGAGAATGCGTTTGTGTATGTGGCACTATCAGATACCAGACATGAGTGTCTCTCTCTTGGTTTATTGGCATATGATTCAGGTTTTTTAAGCGCAATTTTTCGCTGCTCTCTTCCTCAAATCACCGATTTTACACAGAAGAAAGTCGCATGGTGCAGCTGAGAAGAGGGTTTCTCTGATTGTTTGTTAGATGTTGTTAGGAGCTCGGTATGTTGAGGAAGTCAGCTGTTAAAGGTATCCGTGAAGAAATGCTTGCATCTGAGCGCAGGATAGGAATTCCTGAAGCACGGCACCCTCAGTGTAAATTAATTATTTTGGATGTGAGTCTGCTTCACTGCATGGCAAGGCTGAAATGGGAAGAGTGAAAAAATTGGAGCGCTTCATTAATAGCGATCCAAGTAATAGGTCAATTATAGTTTCCATAGAAAGTAGAATTTTAATGAGCTCCTAAAATTATAGCTTTGTAGTAGTTTTTCTAAACTGCAATGTAATGTAGAAAATCATTAATATGGTAGGAATGCCATCATGTTCCCGTAAAGGCGTTCTGTCTTGTGCTTTGGCGTGCGCAAAATGGAACTTTGCTCCCCGGCTTCCGCGCCTTTTTGCTCGCAGGTGTAGCCTCAGACAACTAATGTATGAGCATAGAAAGGGTCATGTATTACATAAGCCTGGAGGTGATGTGGAGTGGACTCACTTATCATTTTAAAGAGCAGTGGTAGTTTACTGTAATTCTAATGACCATGATGAGCCATTGGGGTGAAAATCGTTAATATGCAGGGTGCTTTTTTGTTGAATTTTAATGAGATAATGAATGTCATTAAGAGTAGGACAAAGGAAATAATCTCGCGATTCAATAAATAATAGGAGTCCTTGCCGCTGTCTTCTTCTTCAGACAGGATGTAATGACGTCACGCAGTCTGTAGCAATGCATTGACCGTTACTGGAAAAAAGTGTAGCAATACAAAAATGGTGTGTATTGTCCTGGACAGATTTATGATGAGCACTGTTTTTGAATAAGAGGAGTGCGTGTGCTTAGAAATAGTTTGATACTGGTTTTCTTCTTTGTTTCGTTTCGCTTTTTTCCCCCTTGTTGTCTGACAAACATGCGCTGACATGCCTGGGCCTGTTCTGACATGCTTTCCTTCTACATGTAGTTTTTTTCTTTTTGTACAAGGAATATTCTTGACGATGACAATAGTGCTGCCTTGAATGGGAATAGTGCTATTCTTAATAATTTTGCGATTCATTTAGTTCAGAGAGTAACCGCGAGGGGGACAGGTGTGTGACTTTATTCAGGAGGAACAAAGCGTCATTATTCAGTTAGGTGCAAGGCTCTTGGCTGGGATGGACATGTCTTGCTGAACCATTATTTTTTCCCTGTACAGTAAGACTTTGGGAATGAAATGCTACAATCTCCCCTTATCTATGGCGTCTTTTCTGCAATAGTTCCCTATGCAACCATTATAGTAGAATAAAGGAAATAATCTAGGGATAGTGATTCAATAAATAACAGGTCCCCTCTCTAGAGCGTAAGCGTCCTTGAGCCACGCACCTGCATGATGACGTCATACCGCGAGACTATTGTTTCAGGTTGACCTTGTCTAGAGGAGCATTAGTGGAAAAAAAGAGTGTAGCCCTGAGACAATAGGATGACGTCACGACCAATGAGAAGGGCCTGCAGGGGGCACAAGGATTCACTTCTGTCTTGAACACTGACGGGTCTGGACACGCAAATTCTGCTCCTGGTAATTGCGTTGGCCGTCGGTGGAAGAGCGTAGCTTCGCTGGGGTTCTGTCTGCCCCTGATGGGGTGCGGATGTGTGGTTCGTCACTGGTGAATGGTGTACGACCATGCAGGTGGATTTTGTGACGAGCGTATTTACAATGAGGGAATGCTGTGAACGTGAAAAATGATGGCGAGTGTCTTTTTCACTCTGTTCAAGTGTTTGTTTTCCTCTGTTGCCCAGCCGTCGTGCAATTTGTCCTGACGTGTTCTCACATGCCCCGATGTGCATGCTTTCCTTTGGTGATGCTTTGTATTTTTTTCTTGTTTGACAAGGAACATTGTCGTCTTGACGATAGTGCTGCCCTGAGTTCTGCGTTCCTGGTTACCCATACTCTGTGTTGATTTGTTGAGTGCCTAGTCCTCTTATTTGCCGTTGATGGACTTCGGTGTTAGGATATTTTGTTCTTTTGCAAGTCTCATTTAGTAAGACTTTGGAATTCCTACGATCAGCTTTCATGCGTGGTGCTCTTCTGCAATAGTTTCCTATTCAATCGTTATAGAAGAATAACGAAAATAATCTTCAATTCAATAAATAATAGTTCCCCTGTCTAGAGCACATGCGTCCTTGAGCCACGCAGGTGCATGATGACGTCATACCGTGGCTTCATTGCAGATTGACCTTGTCTAGAGGAGCATTAGTGGAAAAAAACAGGGTTAGGCTTGAGACAATAGGATGACGTCACGACCAATGAGAACGGCCAGCAGGGGGCGCAGGAATGCTCTTCTCTCTTAGCCTCAAGACCAATGATGTGACCAGCTCCGGTGGCGCAGCGGTAACGCGTGCTAGACTGGTAGGTAGCGGTAGACTGGGAGGTCCGCGGTTCGAATCCGCGCGCCGGCTGTGCCGTCTGGGGTTTTTCCTGGGTTTCCCTCAGATGTGTAATAGGCGTATGCCGGCACAGTTCCCCTGAAGTCGGCCCATGGACGCAGCTATCCTCCCCCCGAGCGGATTCCGCTTGGTCTTCCACTTCACCCTTTCCTCTCCTCCTCTCCACCACCTTTCCCTTCCCGAGAAACATGCCGCCTAATCAGGCAGGCAGACCTCTCGGGTTCCTCCCAACGACACTCCTCCTCCACGACCAATGAGAACGGCCAGCAGGGGCCGCAGGAATGCTCTTCTCTCTTAGCCTCTCGCGGGTGGCGGTAGGAGCGCGCAGAGGGCGCTAGGAGCGCATGCATAGCACCCGTAGAGTAGCGCGTACGTCAGTCCAGCTCTTGCTCTTGTAGGCAGAAGACGTGCGGTCGGTCGCTCCGTCGTCACTTGATCCCTGACTGTCGACGAGAGCGGACGCTCCATCTCAGCGGGGAAAAAGTTGAGTGATTTACCGATGTTTGCGCGTTGTTTTACCGTGCTCGTCTTAAGCCTTTTCTCGCCGTACGCGAATGTTTAGACTTGTTTAGCGGTGTCCAAGCCTGTTGACGAACGTTTACCATCATGTGGCTAGTGGTTCCTGCCTTGTGTTAGCCGCGAAGTGTTGTGACGCTGTGGTTAGGCCTAGTCGATTGCCTTAAGCCTTTTCCCCCGATGTGTAGTGTTTTCTCCGTGCTGTTTAGCAGTAGCGGTTAGGCCTTTTCCCCGTGCTCTGGCATGCTTAGACTTGTCGAGCAGTGTTGCCATTTTTATGTGTCGCTAGTACTTTCATGTTCTCTGTCTTTCTCGTATAGAGCTACGATGCTGGCGCCATCTGGTGTGATGCCTTGGAACTAGCGTGCCACCTGCCTCTGCAACCGTCGTGCTCCAGTCGCCCGCACCGGCGTGATTTCTTCAAGATGGCGTCATTGATTTTCAAATAAATTATTTCCCACTGTCTGCTTCCTTTCTATCTGTTTTTTTATTTCCTACAACCCGAGTTTCACATTGAAAATCCACGACAAGTATTGCACTGAGTCAGGTTTTCCACAATTTAAAAATTTTAAAAATTTAAATTTTAAAAATTTAAATTTTTAAAAAAAATTTAAAGTAATTTTAAAATAATTTAAAGCAAAAAGTGCAATACTTGCCGTGAATTTTCTGTGCAAAACTTGGGTTGAATGATTACTACTTCCATATAGTGTCGTTCTTGCGCTATCACACGGCATCTATGAGTGACACTCGACAGAAAGTGCACTAACGATATTTTGAGTTCCCCAAATTCACTCCACTTTTCTTCGGCGGACGGAGTGCGTAGCCTTGACGGCGGGCTTTGAGGTACAGGTTTGTGAAAAAGCGAGGGGCCCCGACAGCCACAATATCTCTAAATATGTATTTTCAACAAGGTGTTTATTTTATTTTAGTGGTGTGTCATTGTACCGAAACACATGCCATTACTCTCGTTAAGAGCCTGTGAAAACTTCGTATTGTCGGCAACCCTGCGGCGCCCATGTTTGTTGTGGAACGTGCCTGAGCCCACTTTGTTTATTGTGTGAAGAATATTTGCAGGATGTGGTTCTAAATCAAAGAGAAAAAAGAAAACGTTCTGTAAAAACGGTATTGTGGCGCACGACAAAAAAAAAATTGCCTACGTTCATTCTTATCTATCGTAATTGCTAACATCATTTAGTGACACTTACTTGAGCCGTGTAGTAAACACGTACACTGAGAAAAAAATTATCTGTTGTATTAACAGGAAAGTGCTATATATATAGTGCTATATATGTGTATATTACATGCTAGTTCTGTAGCTATATCAAAATTACACTGTGTTCACTAACTTGGAAGGATTTCTTTCTACAGATAAAAAAATCTGCAAGAAACGTGGTGAAGTCCATGACAAAACCATCAGTCCTAGAACTGCTCGTCTTTATTCGAGGATTTTACTATAGTTTCATGTAGACTTGCAATCATACATTAACTCTTCTCATGTGCAAATGAGATACTCTGAAGGTCTATTCATGCATCCAAGCCCTTGCTTGATGCTGCTTGGTGCCCCCAACAAGAGAACCTTCCCTGTACTCGAACAATGCTTCTTGTGCCTTCACATACCTCCCACCGGTTGATAGATCTCAAGGAAGCATCTGAAATGTAACCCCATTCAAAGTACAGTATTAACAAGAGCAAGTAGCGCAAATGACAGCGCAGCTGTACAATTGTAATTTCGGGACTAGGTACATAAGATGGGCATTGTTTTGTCAGCATATGTTTGAGGGCTGTACAGTCCAGGGTACTCAAACCATACGTGCAATTTGTCATTTGGGACACTGTTGTATTCTGTCTGAATGTTATAGCTAGCTGGGAAAAGAAATGTCTGCGCAAGTTATACATTGGAGGAAACTTTTGGTATGAACGTTTCTCAGCACGTTCATAATCTCTCCAATGCTTTCCCCAGAAGTTTTTGTATGGGAGCGGGGCGACACTTGCCAATTGATAATATGACTGGCGAGGGTGGAAGGGCGATACCCTGGAGTGTTTCTCCTGCCTGAAACGCAACGTGCACTAATACAATGTGCCTCATAATGCAGCAAAACACTCCTGGCTTCAACAACACGATCTCAGTAGATAACTTGTCGATTTCTAATATGACAAGCGAGGGAGAAATCATGGATTGGTTGCCCTGCTGGGAGAGCAACGTGCACTACTATAATATGCTTTATAATGCAGCAAGCACGCATGGCTTCAACCGTAGAAGTGCAAGGGTGCAGGCCAGCTGGTACATTGTAAAATGACGATAAATTGTAAAATTGTAAAACGACTATATCTTTTTCTGTTCCGTGTCTCTGGTTTTATCGTCGTTTTACGCATGGCTTCGTTCACGCAATCCCAGCACAAAGCTTACATACAGGAGAAAATTATATCTTGTATGCTTAGTTATTCTGTCGGTACCTGCAGTTCTTAAAGAAGGAATGATTCAGTCTCCTCCATACTGGAAATCGTTGGAGGCGGCAGAGGCTCTTTGAAGACGCACTGAGGAGAGAAAACGGAATGTGAAGAAAACGCCTCGCATTGCATCCAGACGCAGAACATGGAAACTTATAGTTGCTGACTTTATGATGTTTCCTTTGATGCCTAACGTAGCTCGTACGTGAAGTCATCGATGTTGCAGCTTACATTTGTACGTTATCCGTGTAGAAAAAAAAAAGAACAGGAACGCGTAGCTTACACCTACAGACATGAACAATTATGATGTACTCAATCAAAGGCGTGAATATCATATTCCGCACACAACAACAAAAATAACAAGAATCACGAGCACAACACAATACCAACTGCATGAACGGAGCATTGCTTTTGCTGCCATAACTGACGTACCAAATGAATGGTTGTAGCAGTCCTCCACAGATACCCGCGGACACGGCTGTAGAGTATGTACCACTGCGCCCATACACCATGTTGCAAGCCCATCAGCCGAGACTGTGCGCGCGCTCCGATTGGTCGAGAATGTTTTGAAATCACATTTTGTACGCGCGCATGTGCGTGCAGCGTCTCAGCAGTTTCAGCATACTTTCGAAATAGCACGGCTGGCATGTCGTCCTCCTGTGTTCTGTGGTGTCAATCGACAGAACGGTTTTCAGAAATATGTTCGCAGGTTTATTCGTTCGTCATTGTGAGTCTACGCGTGTTGTACTGTTTCTAGACATAACTATTATCCCACGAACAGTCTACCAACCGCGGTACCGGAATGCTTCATGAGTTGGAGCGTCAAGAACAAGTTCGGGCGCCGTTGCATTTCGAGGACTGTCAACAAAGACAGGATTACGTCCACACAAGCGCGTTTCGCTTCGCTATAATGGATGCACCGAAAGCAGCGAAGGAAGATGCTCATCATGAAATGGTACGCACTCATGAGACTAGCTCGGTATTAGGAGTTCAACGGCGTGTTCGTTCTGCTTCATGTTCGAACTTTGTCCCAGTGTATCAGCAACGCAGTAGGCTTTGTACGCACAGTGCACCCATGTATCACATCTTTGAATCAGTGCTTTGTATCCAAGAAATCTTTATTTTACCCAAACATCACTTTATGTATTTTGAATACCGAATAACGGCGGCAGGCCTGAAATCCAGTGGAAGTCGATGGTAACCAGGACCGGTCGACAGGCCAGCCAGACATTGAGGCTCCTGATTGGCCGACTGGTTGTGCATAATATCCACACCGTCGCAATTTCATTGGTCGTGTGCCCAGTGTTGTGGAATTATATCAAATTATGGGCTCTATGGGGAGCTGTTGGAGTCTCGTTGTAGTAACCGTCATTACGAACACCAGTGACAGGATCTACTTTTCGCCTGCGGGGTGACAAGCAGGAAACACGATTTCTGCATTCTAAGCAATGTGTGCGCATAAGCCCAGACTATCAATCCATTCCCGGAGCTATTAGCTACAACAGGCTTCCAGCACTAGCAGAACAAAAATTGCAGTCTACATACCTACGCTTCAACAGGACCGCAGGGCAGGCGAAGAGAAAGGCGAATGTCGGTTGCCACGCGGCGTCCGTCGGCACTTTGAAATGTTCCTGCGCTGTTCCTGCTTCAAAGCAATAACGGTGTGGGCGAATTGTCCAGAAGGACGAGTCCTGCTTACTGCTTCGGTCCTTCTGCGGGGTTACCTGACTGCTGCAAAGCATACTCCGACTCTCCGCAGCGGAGACCGCCTCAGCAACCATTTTTGTTTCGTTTTACCGAGCACCCCTGTTAATAATAATTAGCACCCCTGTTATTTAGCAAAAAATAGCACCCCTGTTAATTAGCAAAAAATAGCACCCCTAGCAAAATAGCAAAAAATTAGCAAAATAATAGCACCCCTGTTAATATGTCTGTTTTTCAACTAAATTTCTTAGAGTGTAATGAAACTGATATTCGCTTGGGCATCAGTTTATTTCCTTCTATACTCTTATCTTTTTTCCTCTTCGCCGTTGAAAAAACACCAGAATCATTGCCGTGTTTTTAGTGGCTGTGACATATTTTGTGTTTGCTTCTCTCATGCTAACGTCAGAATTCCCTGGAGTTCCTAGTGTCTTTTCTCTAATGTCCCACACCAGGATCCCTGATGCGTGTGCTCTGGTGTTGGCAACTTCTAAACTACCATGGTAATTGGTAACTTCTAAACGCTCCCTCTGTGGCCGCCCCTTGTAACCACCAAGAACAACTGTTTATTCGAAGGTGGGGTTGCGCCTGCACCTGTCAACATGAACTGACAGATGCACACTGGGCACGTTTGTCAGCGAACCGGCAAGATCCTTCCGCCGAGTGTTAAAACATATTTCCGTTTGACCTATTAATCCTATTGCAACTCAGCGGTATCTGGTACACTACTATGCAATGTCATCCAACAACTCTTCTCCGATGATTCACCCACCATTCCGCATTTCTGTTACGTTCGGCTGTCCGGCTGCACGCAGACGCTTCCTTAACGACCAGGAGACGCAGCCGCATGTCGTCCTTGTGAATTCCGAAGATGAGCTGATCTGGAACGTGTTCTTCCAGTGCTGTTTTGAACCCGCACAGTGTAGCATTCTTCTTCAATCAGCAGCCCACCTCATCATCGTACCTTTATGTGTGTGTGTCTTCTTCAATGTCGTCATAAAGTCTGTGATGGATTCACCTTTTCCGCGTTGGCGCTTCCGGAATATGTAGCGCTCGTCCGCAACTGAGCGCTTCAGACAGTTAGGCTGTGTGAAAGCCTGCACAGCTCCCTTGTAGGTAACCTTGGCAGGAATTTGCGGGTGTACAGGGTTTCCCAAGGTAAACTTCGGGGTATGTAATCAGGAGGGTAAAGTAGATGTTAGAGGACGTATTATGCCTTAAAATTTGATGTTGATGCTGCCACTTGGTCCGTTTCTCTGCGGGTAAATCATGACAATTGAAGAAAACCTTCTGTGCCTAACATTTTCAATCGGCTGCACCTGTGTTTTAGCTCCGTCCGTCAGATGGCGACACGGTCGGGCGCGGCGTTGCAGACGGTATCGAAACCAAGACGGTATCCAACATGTGGAGGTGAATGCAGTGGACTATTGTGCGAAGCCGTCTGCAACGCCGCGTTCGACCGTGTCGCCATCTGACAGAAGGAGCTGAAAGACAGATGTAGTCGATTCAAAATGTTAGGTAGCGGCGTTTTTTAATTTTGACGATTTATCCGCAGAAAAACGTGCCAAGTTGCAGTATGGACATAAAATTTTGGGGCACAATACGCCCTCTAGCATCTACTCTAGCTTCCCGACGCCGTTTCTATTTGTTTTATCTCCATTACAAACCTTGGCGCACTCTGTGTATCAAATTTCTCAGCGTCACGTAGGCTTGTTCACCGACAACAATTAGAAATAGCTGGACCTAGCTTCCTTTCCTAAGAAACGTTGTTGGTTGCAATGAAGAGCTCGAAACTCGAGCTGCCCTGGTCTCAGTTGTCGGCTATGGGGCGAGATAACGGTGGTCGTGGATCAGATGTTAAGAAAGAGCAGTTCACATTGGTTGCTCATATCTGAAGTCAGCACAGGAGCAGTGGTAAAGGAACATTTTTTCACTTGAAAGGCGTATTTAATGGGTGAAATGAAACAAAATAATGGAAGGCACAGCTTGATTTTGTGTAATAAAAAGATATTAGTTCAACGCAATAGTCCTCACCTGAGGCATCACCGGTGCTGCCTTCACGCATACATCGCTCTACTCACTTCTGCCCAGTCCAGTAAGGTTGGGCGCAATTTGCGATACGTTTTCAATATGGTACTATTAAAAAAAAACTGTAGAAATCCCTTTTCCTTCTTTTCCACCCCCCAGCCAACACACTATTGTAAATTCGACGTAGAAAAAAACGTTGGATATCAACAAAATGAATGTTGAATCGACGATGAAAGCGAACGTGAAATCATGCCAAATGTCCGCTCGAAAACACGTTAATTTAACAAGTGCCGATCAACGTAAATTTAATGTATATGAAATGCAGTTTATATGTGAATACAACGTACCAGATTGTACGACATGAGAGCATAAAAGAAACAGTGCTTTACAACGTTTCTTCAACGCTGTCAATAATTTCGCAGGAAAGTGGGGAATATAATCACTTTATTACCCAAAATACATATGGCATAGGTGTTGGACTTGAACTTGCTATAGCCCTCGTGTTTATCTTCTGGACTATTGGCTGGTGGTTGTGCTGGGTCCTCTGCTTATCTGTACACGTAGGCACTTGGACATTGCATCTAAAAAATCGTGAAGTGCCACATGATGAGCTGCCCATGCCTGTGTCAAGACCACTCTGTGGTTATTGATGTTTGTAATCCACGCAGCGTCCGTTTATACAGATCAAAATATTGCCACCTTATGTAAATAAGAAGGATAATCGATGTTACTCACCAGTATAATTAGCTCGTGTCCTGCCTGCTAGCGACGCAACTGTAGCCTCTGGTCCCTTGTCGCCTTATGAACGGCTACCGATTTCATTGTTCCTTCGTGTTTTCCAACCTCTGGAACTCACCGACCAAGTAGAAGTTCCGCTGTCGAAGCATACTGAGAAAAATAACACAAACATGACACAGACATATCAACGTTTGAGAATTTTCCAATTTAAATAGCATTCTTACCTGTAGCGCATTAGACGATAAATGATTCCAAGCTTGCTAAAAAGACTTTGAGTCCTAAAAGAACATGTGTAGAGGACGATGGTCTTCCTCTACATGAGCCCCGACCGGCGATGATGGTATGCCACGGAGAGGCGATGACGGTGGCCTGTCTTCATGGCCGCGCAGGTGGAACTGAGAAGCGGGTGCTCCATGCGCGTGGCCATCCTTGTCGTTGTCCAGCGTCCGCTACAGGGGTCCCCCTGCCGTCAGAAATCGACCACATCGAGACCAAATCGAGAAATGCCGTCAGTGAATCGACCACAAATTAAAAGTAGCACACGCACGCTAATGTGCCTACAAGCATACCCGGGATGGTTTCCATTTTCATGAACTCTGTTGGCTGAATCGACTGGAAGAACAATAGAGTCTCAAACGAACGCTAATCGAGAAAGACACCACGGTCGTTTACCTGTATAGACTGTGGCCGCATGTGGTGCATCCGTTACCTACGAGGGACACTCACTTACAGCTTCACCAACTTCAACCTGTGCTGGAGCTGTTCGCGCTGGAAATTACCGCACTCCTCCAAGACATCGAGACGCCGTCGTGTTCTTCGACTCCATCCTCCAGCCGCGTCTGGAACAGTTGGAAATTAACCGCTGCAACGGTGCAACGGACTAGAGTATCACGTGATTATCTCTTCTGCGCCTGACGAAAAAATACGCCTTCTGCGCAGATTTCTCATGTGGCCTGGCGCCAGTCTGGCGGTGGTACGGTAGTGTGTGGAGGGGTCTCAAACGGCAAGGGGCAGAGTTAAGAGGATGGGGTGAAGACGGATGGCGGAGAAAAGGGGGCTCAAACGCCCAATCCTTTATTCTTCCTTGAAATCAATGGAATTTGATTATAGGTAGGATTTTTAAGATGCTCTGAATTTTATAAAATAACTGTGCCTGGATTACTGGGAGAGCAGCTACTGGTTTCTCATCAGCTATAGGTTTTTCACGTATGGAATTACTACCATATTAGTATTTTCTTTGTCGATCTCTTGCAATGTTAACAGTAGCAGAATCACGCAAAAGCAACCTTGGTAAAGCGCTGTTGAACGGCTTGTGCGACAGATCCACATAGTTTGAGCCTGCTTTTTGCTAAAGGTATGAGGCAAAATGGTCGCAAAAGCAACGTTGTATATTCGACGTCTGTCCTTCTGTGACTTTCCATTACAGTTATCGACGCTGTTTTCACGTATGACAATCGACTGTTAGTTTGTCTGCAGCAAATCCACGTTATATTCACGTTCAACATCTGACATGATGAATCGACTACGTAAAATCAGCGCGGAACCAATGTTCGCATTTTGCGTTCTACGTTGTTCAGCAATATTCAACGTTAATTCTCTCCCAACAATGTGTGTTGACTGGGATGTAAGCTTTTTGCAAGTATTGTCTATGCACGTGTATTAGCCGAGGTAAACATATCCGAGGGATGACAACTCCCCTCAACAGGGACACTTCCTGGCGAGAAATTACCAGCTCGCGTGGCGTAGTGGTCAGGGGGTCCGCTTTCCACGCCATCTCGGAGGTGAGGCGGGTTCCAATCACTGCACCGTCTGTGCTGTCTTGGGTTTTCCCTGGGTTTTCCGCAAGACTTTCCGCAAGACTTTCCGAATGCCGGCACAGTTCCCCTTGAAGTCAGCCCAGGAAGCAGACTAACCCCTCTGTCCCCCACTCCTCCCTGCTGTCATCTCTCCATCTGTTCATGTCTGTTCGCCGCTCATAGCCTCAGCTACTTCGAGGCGCTAACACGTAATATTGAAAAATAAAATAAGAAATAAATGCCGAGAAACTGTATTGTCCAGGAAGTCCCCTGTATCTGGCACAGTCGGGCTGAGGACTGCAGATGACCTCCTGGCAGCGCGTCCCGCAGCGGGGCTACAACAGTTCTCGCGGTAAACAACAACAACAAAAGACCATATATAGGTTGAAGGAATTGGGCAGGTTGGTACGTACTGATGGTCGGGTCTACACTCTAAGAAAACCAGGAATAATATTAATCCCTTTGGAGACTAAATGCATTGCCACAAATTTGGTCCCTTTAGGCAGTAAATGCACAGTTCTATATGGATGTCACAGAGTGGAGACCGCATTTCACGCCCTGTTCTAGCTTACCTGGGTACACAATTCATGTGCATAAGAAAAATACTTTGACTTAAACCGTCAACCGTGATATGTCGAGTGATATAAAATTTTCCGACATGTATAGGGCAGAATTTTGCAAGAAAGAACCACAAACTATTTTTTCCTCTGTGTGGGCAGGGCATTGCAGTTATTACATAGCCTTATGCCATCAAATTCATGAAGAGCACATATTTACGTAGACCTGCATTCAGGACACAATCTGCATAATTCGGTGACTATTTGCAGTTCCGGGGAATAACTATCGCGGTTAGGGGACTAAAATGGGGAGTAATTGCAGTCAAGGGGACTAGAAGCTGCAATTACTCCTCATTATACTTGTTTTTCTTTCCCTTAGAGTGCAATGCAACAACAGGCGGGGCTAAAGCGTGATTTTTGCTATTTTGGGGATTATTTCTGCTAAGATACTGTGCACATTTTTTGTTGGGTCTCCGGTTATCCGTCTCTGGAAAAAAAGTGAGGTTCGCTTGGCAACTTTCACAGTTCAGTTTAAAAAATAAATAAATATCCCGCAACTAAAAATTCTCTAAAGCGTTCCTCAATCGTGGCAAGAGTGTCCGGATGATACTTGCCGAAAGCCCCACAATCCTCCGGCGAGTACGTCGCCAGTTAGAATTTTTTATCACTTTAAGTAAAGCACCATGTTATCCGCGACCACTAACTTTCGGACATTGTCCATGACACGGTTTCCGTCCGGTATCCGAACTTTTGAATTCGCCAACATTGGTTAGTTATATCACAATAAATCGATACATACTGACAGTAACATTCAATAGTCACTCTTTAATATATACTTACAGTATGACACGATAGTCATTCTTTTCTGCCGGTGTACACATGCACACACATCCTCCTTTGTACATTTTCTTCCTTATGGACATTGTTGTCGCGTGGATGGAGTTGGAATTAAAAAGAAAACTATAGAGATGGAGGCTCCTACAAAACACAGGAGCCGGCTACTCCAAAACACTTGGAGAGAAAAAAAAGAGTCAGTCTAAACAGTTAGAGGCGCTGCAATGTCCACAAGAAATGTCATTAAAGCAGCTGTCTGAGGTCCCTCGGCCATTCCCCGAGGAGCTTCCCTAAGTTTAGAGGATGGCGGTCCAGTCTTTCCAAGGCGGCTCTTGTTGTGCGTTACACTCCGTAGAGGAACCAGAGCACGAGCCGAGCTGCCGCTATAAGAGAGCTGTTTATTGTACGAGTACCAAGTGCGGACTGCTTCTAGGCAAAGCCCGCCAGGAAAGATAAACAAGGGTGGGAATATGAGACGCGAAAGCCTTGAACACGCCGTGCGAAGACGCAATGTAAAGATGAGTCAACGGCTGGGCTCGAATGCCAGATATCTCACATTTCCCTTCCTTTTGAAGTCTCTGACTCAGGAAAAGCCTTTGACGTAATGCAGAGTCCACTTCTGGTATGCATGTGAGACATATTCTCACAAGTGCTACTTCTTTCATGCATTTGTGCATCTGCGAGGTCTGTTGTTTCGGCCATGTGGTCATCACGTAAACTCTGTGACAGCAGGATGAGATGCGACCGATGGCGGCGAAGATTTCCCCTCTCCGTTGCCACAAGATAGGAACGTGGTGTTGAGGCTGAGCCTTTCACGGATCCTCTTCTTTGTACATCGATGACCCATACATCTTGACCCCCATCAAGATGAGAGAGAGGTCGAACGCCGTAGTGTCTATCGAACTGTTGTTTCTGTCTCTTTTTCAGTAGCTCTTCGCACTTCTTTACGACCTCGTGGTCTACCTTCTTGGGTAGCAGCATTTCTTCCGCTACGGGAAGTGTAGTTCGCAATCGTCTACCCATCAGTAGTTCGACTGGGCTGTAGCCATTCTTGAGCGGTGTTGACCGATAGGAAAGAAGCGTTTCGTACGGATCCCCCGTTTTCTTCATAGATCCCTTGATAATCTTAACAGCTGCCTCTGCCATGCCGTTGCTTTGGGGATATCTCGGGCTGGAAGTGGTGTGTTTGAACTTGAATTCCTCTGGGAATTTTCGAAATTCTGATGATTCTGCACCGGCGAACTGTGGTCCGTTATCCGATATTACTTCGTTCGGTATGCCAAGTCGTGCAAAAATGGACTTGCAGTGGTTTACAACCGTTGCGGCCGATAGACTCGATAATCGCGCGATTTCAGGGTAGCGCGAGTAGTAGTCGGTGACAATTAACCACCATTGTCCGTTTAGGCAAAACAAATCCATTGCTAGCTTTTCCCACGGACGTTGTGGAAATGATGTAGGCATTAGCGGCATTTTCCTGTTGATGCGGTGTTGCGCGCACATGTTGCAGTCCTTCACCAAGTACACGTCGGAGTTCGCGCTTGTTTGATGGCGGTGGCATCTCCTGTACTGACTTGAGGATGCTATTATCCGGTCGAATGCCATTGTCGTCTATCCTATGTTCTAGGAAAGTGATGCTGGAAGTTCCAAAAACACACTTTTCGGAATTCAGGGTACGTTGTGCGTCGGCTAATCGTTGTAGCACTTTCCTCAGTCGCTGGGAATGTTGCTCTTCTGTACAACCGTAGATAAGGACGTCATCCATGTGGCAGAGTTCCCCTTCGAGGCCTTCTAAGATCCTCGTCATTCTCTTCTGGAAGTGTTCTGTCCCCGAACTGATGCCGAATGGGAGGCGATTGAAGCAAAATCTCCCGAACGGTGTGATGTATGTAGTAAGCAGTCGGCTATTCTCATTAAGAGGAATTTGCCAAAAGCCAGAGTTGGCATACAGCCGCGAGAATATTTTTGCACCTGAAAGCTGTCCTAGTGTCTGCTAAACTGATCGTACGGGGTGCAATTCGTGGTGCACATGTTGATTGAGTTCTGATAAATCAACACAGATACGGATGTTTCCTGACGGTTTCGGGACCACCACCATTGGAGCACACCATTCTGTTGCCTCCATCTATTGGTGAGATAACTCCACGTTTCTGCATTCGTTATATTTCTTCCCGTGCCTTTTTGAAGACAGGGAGCGGCACGCGGCGCGGAGAAACGACAGCATACGGTTTTGCATCTTGTTTGAGAACAAGAGTACATTCCCCCTTGAGGTTACCGAGTCCTTTGAGGAGCTGAGAGAAGTCCTTACGCGGATTGCAGAGGTGGACTGTCTTGGTACCCTCGACACGAGGCGTAGAAGTCACGTTGGAACAAACAAAACGTTTCTTTTGCTGGTTTGCCAAGCAACGACTTGCTAAGTCCCTTCACCACGTAGATCACTTGTTTTGCCTTTTTGCCATTTACCTCGAGGTCACAATCGATCGTTCCTTGGATTTGGAGTGGTTTGCCGTCGGGACCGTGTAGCTGTCTTTTGGGCTTTGTAAGCGTGATGCCTGGCTTACGGTGCTGGCAGAACGTTTCATACGATATAACGGTTTCATCTGCTCCCGTGTCTATTTTGAAAAGGTGTGGCCCATCGGTTAGGAGCACTGATATATCCCATCTTGCGCCGCCATCTCCTCCAGCGATGCCTACGAAGCCAACGTCCTGCTGTGCTTCAATTGCGTGCACTGTTGAGGAGGATTTGCACACGAGTGCGAAATGTCCTTTCTTTTTGCACTTGTTGCAGATGGCAGTTTTCGCAGGACACTGCTGTCTCGGATGTGGATCCCTGCCGCACCAACGGCACGTCTTGCTTCTGGAGTTCTCTGAGCTCTCTGAAGATTTTTGGTGGTGTTTCTTCGTGGTTGATCTGTTACCCCCTGAATGTTTAATAATGCGATCGATGTTGCCGTCTTTTTCGGGAAACGGTCGAAGGTGAGCCTCCTGCTTTCGAACCGCTTCATGCTGTCGGGCCGTGACCAATGCTTTGTGGAGGTTGAGGTCCGGATCCAGCTGCAGCTTCTCTGACAGCTTGCGATCGAGAACTCCTGCTACCAGAGGGTCTCGGATCAGATCCTCTTTTAACTCGCCACAGTCGCAAGTTTACGATAAGACGTGCAGAGCAGTTGCAAAATCTTCCACGGATTCGGCTTCCTTTTGGACTCGAGTGTTCAACAGGGCTCGCTCGTAAATCATGTTTCGTCTAGGTACGAAATACTCTTCGATTTTTTTCAGTACCTTTGTGATGTTGGTTGATTCCTCGGCTTTGAGCTTGAACGTTTGAAGGATGTCTTCGGCTTGATGTCCTATCACATAGACGAGCGTGTCCACCAAGTTGGTCTCTTTCTGTCCTTGCAATCCGGAAGGTGACAGAAATCGAAGAAACCTTCGCTTCCATGCCGGCCACTCGTTGCGTTTGAATGAGAACGAGTCTGGAGGTGCTATCTTGTACGACGTCGTCGTCACGGGCGTTGCCATACTTCACGTTTAAGGGTTTGGAGTTTGCACAGTTGTAGAGATCCACGCTATACGAAGAATAGACCCGTGGATCCCACTTCTGACACCATGTTGTGCTTTACACTCCGTAGAGGAACCAGAGCACGAGCCGAGCTGCCGCTCTAAGAGAGCTGTTTATTGTACGAGTACCAAGAGCGGACTGCTTCTTGACAAAGCCCGCCAGGAAAGATAAACTAGGGTGGGAATATTAGACGCGAAAGCCTTGAACTCGCCGTGCGAAGGCGCGGTGTGAAGATGAGTCAACGGCTGGGCTCGAATGCCAGATACCTCACAGCTCTAAGGGCATTACGTTGGACACTGTATCTGGAGCAGTTGATTAATATATGTTCAGTGTTCTCCACCTCATCACACGTGAGGCAGTTCGGCGAGTTTACCTTCCCCATCTTGAACAACAGGGTACCGCTGAAAGGGAGGTCTAGTCGAAGGCGGTACACAAATGATTCAATGGCACGCGGTGTGCGACTCGGAAGGCAGAAGCGTAAATTCGAGTCGACTCTGGCTAGCAAGCTGGGCTCCACATCAACCAACCATGTACGTAAGCAGACGTCGTGAAGTATTTTACGAAGCATTCTCTCGGCGTGCGACGCCGTGAAATATACAAGGGTCTTCTCGTTTTCAGGTGTGTCATTACAGTCAAAGCATCAGCAGCTTCATTTCCGGGAATGCCTACGTGAGCTGGGATCCATTGCATGACGGTATCATGCCCTCTTGGAACAGCAGAGTGATACTCGCCTGGATCTTCTTTCAAGTTTGGATCTGTTTTTACTTTGGATCTTTGCCCTCAGGCACCCGATCCCGTTGGATGTTCTTTCCCGATGGATCTTTTATCCCGTTCTATCTTTCTTCCACAAGCGATTGATGACCAGCCATCCAAATGCAACAACACACACCGTGAACCGTCGACGGGTCGGCCAGAGTGACAGCTTGCTCTTTGTATTATACCAATCGCACAAGTTCGCCACTTTTATCTATTTCGAAAAGAGGGGGCGGTGTTACACGGAACACTCTGAGCGCGTGCTATCCCTTGCTGATAATCAAACAGGTCAGAAACAGAAATAACAAATATACGAAGAATCCAATATGTGTTGTGGCGCTATGCTGAGCAGTAGTGGCGCTTCTCTCGGAGCAGTTGTTTCGATGATAATAACAATGATAATAATAATCTTTAATAATAACATCTATTTACGTGCCCAAGAACTGCACAGGGCCTTAGTGTTGGCACGCGAAGATAAATACAGAAAAAAAACATGTGCATGCACATAGTGTTGCAGTCAAACATTGGGAAGACATAATAAGAGCGCACATGGGACACGGACAAAGTAAAGAAGACAGGACAGTTGGCTGCACGCACAACGGATGAACTGATCTATTCAAACATCTTGGTGGCCTCTGCCAACATTTTCGCTACCATCTCCATTTTTTCTTTTAAAATCAATCAATCAACATTTTCGCTAGGGTAACACCTACACACCAGGTACCGTTCCTATCGCATGCTCTTTCAGATACGCTATCTCTGCTGGCAGTAGACTGATCCACGGGCTGCTGATGCATACGTCTGTCTCCACTATGCATACATCTTATCATGTCTTCCCACTGTATCAACAGGCTACCCATCTACCGCACTGCAGCAGTCAAACATGTAGGACATACACACGAAGCAGAGTCACACATGAATGAAAGTCATACATAAAAACAAAAGAGCAGAAGATATGGCGCGCCAAATAAAATTGCTTTCCAGCAATGTTGAAAAAAGTAACAAAGAAAAAGTAATACAGAATGGTACGACTGCGCGTTTGTATGTGTACTTTTACGTAAATGGACTGTGCCAAGTGGTGTCCACTGGATTCCCTCGAAATACCCTCATGGAACTGGTACGGGAGTCAAAGAGATCGACATGCGAATGGAGGGCAGTTGTGGCTCGCCGAATTCGTGAGATGGGGTTAAGTGGTGTGCAGTGGAAAGTATACAAAATATTGGTGTGCCCGATGACATTGGTGGGAATCACAATGCCATTGCCCTAATAGGGGAGATCTAGCCACAATACTCTGTGTGATCTTGTAACAGAACATAATATCATGGTTAAGGCAGCGCACAGAAAGTGCCTTGCGATTAAGATATATTGCCGTATACATACACCCTAAATGAAATGCACTATTATTATTAATATTATTATTATTATTACAAAGGAAGAACCCTGCCGCACGTGATAAACGCACGTCAAATGCATGATTATTTTATTTTGTAACACGTAGTTGCTTTCGGTCCATAGGGCGGCTAACAGATAAAGCCAGATGTTATTGGAAATCTTAGAATTGAAGTGAGCTGAATTATATGCATTTTTATTGGAAAAATACCAGATTAAGTGCATGACTCAAATCACCCAATCGAGCACCCAGGACACAGGAGACAATGGAGGGCCCAGAGGGAAGATTTCCCGGTCAAAGGGTCTTCCGTATATCGTGCAAAGTTAAAGAGCCATAGAAAACACACTATACGTGAGAATAAAATAAGACACAAACACGTCTGAATACATTAAGCGGACAGTATTTCTGAAACATGGAGCACCAAAGCATATACGAGTACAGGGGTGGTCCACCAACCATGATAGAAATTCATAGTAAATAACGTAGGCCCCGGAGAGACATGCGGTCAATGGATTTTTTTCTGCCAATAACTTTTGCCACATATTGGTAACATTTTTATTCCATTTCAATTGACGGAAAGAATTTCTTTCCGTCTTGAATTGAATTGAACTCCGAAATCTCCCAAGGGAACCTCACGTTTTCTTTGCAGAAATGGGTTCCCCGTTGTCATTTTACTCAGTATAGCACATAATCCCACACCTAATGCAATGGCAATTTCCGAAATAAATTCGCCGAAAATCCGTGGAAATAAGCCCTTGGCTCCGCCTCTTTTTTGACGGCTCACAGTTTGAGCGCGAAGCTGCGAAGAACGGAGGTTACATTGACAGGCCACACGAGGGGGGAAAGGGTTACAATTCATCGGGTGATCTCATTTGTGATAAGATAGGTCTGATTCCGGCACTCGCCGCGCGTGTTTGTTCCGTGGGTAAGGCTTGTAACCCTTTCCCTCTCGTGTGGCGTGTCAATGTAGCCTCCTTTCTTCGCAGCTTTGCGCTCAAACTACGAGACGTCAAAAAAGAGGCAGAGCCAAGGGCTCATTTCCGCGTATTTTCGGCGAATTCATTTCGGCATTTGCCATTGCATTACGAGTGGGATTATGTGCTACACTGAGCAAAATGACCACGGGGAACCCATTTCCGCAAAGAAAACGTTAGGTTGCCTTGGGAAATTTAGGAGTTCAAGAAATTAACTTTTCGCAAATTGAAATGAAATAAAACTGTCACCAATATGTGGCAAAAGTTATTGGCAGAAAAAAGTCCCTTGACCGCGTGTCTCTCCGGGGCCAAGGTTTTTTACTATGAATTTCTGTAATGGTTGGTAGACCACCCTGTATAGTGCTATTTTGGCAAGGAAGGAATAGCAACAAAGTAACAACAAGCAATTATCAAAAACATTATTCCAAATAATTACAAATGTATTCTAGAAAGCAAAACGAAAAAAAAAAAAAAGACACTGCGTCGATTTGTAAAACTCAGCGAAGTTTCTCGCATCTTTGACGATTGGTGAAATTTCGAATCAGTTGACTGACCACTTCGAAACAGAAAACTCAATTTTCCGTAATTAGCAGCATTTGAAGAGCGTCAGTGCATCGCTAATCTTTCCCCCTTCTACACCCGACCATGAATAGTGCCCACAATAGGACGCTTATTATCATGATATAGGGAAAGTTACTAATGTGTTTAGATAGCAGGCTAATATCGTGCTGCAGTTCGTCACTTTTCTGCTCCTGTCTCCCAGCGTGCCGCGCCATATCTCCAGTAGCCTGACGCAGTTTATCAGTAGTTCGCTGCAGTTCGCCACGGGTCCGTTGCAGTTCTGTAGCGGTGAACTTGAGTGCTATACGTGTGTGCTGCAGTTCACCAGTAGTCTCCTTCAGTTCAATAGTAGCTCGCTCTAGCTTGTCATTAGTGCGCTTGAGTTCGTTACGTGTCTCCTCCAGTTCAATCCCTTGCTGCTGTAGTTTGCTACTAGTCTCTTCTAGTTTGGCAGAAGCAAATTCTAGTTCTCTGCGAGTCCATCCCAGTTCGCCAGTAGCTTCGCCCAGTTCCTTCATACGTGTACCATATGGGATCCAAGCCGAACCGGCAATTCCGATTACGACGATTACAAGCGGGACGAAAAGCCACTTCCATCTTTGTTCCCCTTCCAGGGCATGGGCCTCGATCCTTGCAAACCCGTCACTTGACACGTTGTGCAGGTTCTCCAGTCTTGCAGGGTCTTCATACCGCGTGTTCTCCATCGCCTGCTGGTCGAGAGCTAGACGGCAGAAGTTGGTTTTTCAGGATATTCCGGCTCGCTGCCTTCTGAAATTCAAACAAAATTCAGGTAACCGATTTCACGCATCAGTGTGGTTCTCCTGAACGCAAAAGTTTGGTTGTCAAAATGACATCCAGGTAATTTGTCCACTCATTAGATCAGATTAGAAAGAAGAACTTGTCACATAAACACATCTATGTTTACACCGCGTTCACTTTCAAATGGAAGGCAACTTAAAATTTCAGCATCTTTGATTACTTGCCGCGTCAGCTATTCTCAGAGCACTCAGTGGATAGTTCTGAGAAATAATCGCGGAAGGAGGAATGAAACTGCCTTCCCCTTTGAGCAGACGTTTGTTACCTATTGAATATGTAGGAAACCCTCTTCGGTGCCGTCAAGGTGACAGAGCATGCGCAGAATCGTTGTGCAAAAGGTTAATTACGAGGGGGACATTTTAAAAACATACGCTGGCTGCCTAAGTTCGGCCCGCAGTCGGACGTCTGTCACGCATCGTTATGTTTTCCGGGGTCACGAGACTCCGATGTGCTCAAAGGCTGCGCGTGACGTGATTGCAAGAGCCTCACTGAAAATTTCTTACTTTAAACTTGCTCTCCCAGTTTATACTCTTCACTTTGTCTTCATCGTCATGCGAGGGTTCATTCATGCCGCCTTCCCGGACCACTGTGTCCGCACTCTCGTCAACATAGCGGCGCCAATGCAGGTAACGACAAGAACGACACTGCTCAAACAAGGCACACAGACACTCTCGTGTGAGGAAAGAACAACATCAATGAGCACTCGCTGGGCTCAACACATCAACACAACTAGCCGTAGAATACCTAAACAGAACTTTGCGCGAGGGAAAGTTCAAGAGACTAGAACAATGTGCAACAATGCAAGGACACAGGAGTGCCTAATCTCTTGTTCTAATTATCGCCGTGGAAGCAAACAAGTAGTGCATGCTTGCTAAGGGGACCACCACACGAATAGGTTTGCGGTCTGAACTTCCTCTACACTCCGTATGTCTAGGAACCCCGAAGAGTCTAGAGAACAAGACGTTGGAAATCTGGCTATCCTGATAACCCGTTCGTACAAGGCGCTGTAACTGAGTTTACAGCTGAAAACACCCTGTGGTCACATAATCTCTAAAGAGCATTCCAAACAGAGAGCATATAACACCCGATTTTACATTCTTAGTGTGCAATTCTGGAAGTGTCTGCGTCACCTCTGGGACTTCTTGTCATCAACAGGCCTCTCCACCCTGCTTTGATTACCGGACCCCTTATCATATCCATCATCATCTCTCATCACGTACAAGTAGCACTGGGGCAGCGCCCAGCCTGCTGGCCGGCATCAGCCCCATCTCATCATCGTATCTCTATTTGTGTGTGTGTGTGTGTGTGTGGGACTGTAACACAGAGGTAGAGGACAGTTGTCTGCATTCCCAACAAAAAGAAATGTGGCACAATTAGCTTCGAAGTCGCGTTCCGACGTTGCGGAATCACTGCCTTCTTGTGCCAGTCATGCTGTGGTTTGCTCGTGTCTTTCCCACTGTATTCGGGCTTTTCTGATGTTTCGTTTCGGCCTAGTTAGGTACTTGCTCCGTGGAGTCAGGAGCATTTTTTCTGTGCATGTTTTCCTTCACTGCCACGTCTAGAGGAACCTTACGCGTGCTCACGGATGTTCTTTCATTTATTTGTCCTGATGCGAAAGTAGCTATGTTCGTTGCTGGAGCAGTGTCGTTCTGTGCCTGAACCGCCCAGCCCTGCGTCCATGATCACTAAACTGCTGTCACACCCTGATGATGGTAGCAGCCAGGGAGCCAGCTTTGCACCGGGGTAGCGCCTGTGCGATGATGCCGACCTTTGAATGTTGGTAAGTTATTAACGTTATTTTACATTTTTTTGCAATACATTTCTGCTTTCCACAACTCTTTGGATATTCCTTGACCGTAGTTAGTAGCGTGTCAGGCTGCTGACACCAGGATCGCGGGTTCGATTCCGGTGGGGGACGGAGAAACCTTGGTGACAACGTAAAAGTAGCATAGACTCGCCGTCTCCAGCGAGGGACGTTGAAGAGGGTGTCCCATCTGCTAAGATTTCGGGGCACGTGAGAGAACCCTCAGGTGCACACAGGTGCGGATCTATCCGACTGGGAACGGCAGGGGGGGGGGGGGGCGTCCTGCCTCTGTGACTTCACTCGTAATCCTAGTCGTCGTGGTGCTGAAGGACGCGAATCATTGTTACGTTCCCCTTGTGCATATAGTGTCTCTTAGCGATGTGTTGCGAGGATTAACGGGATAATGGCAGGAACTAGTACAACATATTAAGAGGGGATGTACCCCGCGCCGTTTCGTCGTTTCTGTGCACGAGATGGCGCCGGGGTCTACCCAGCCACGAGGTGGCGCTAGGGGCGCCGAGTGCTGTAACTAGTGCTGAAGTGTATCCGAGTAGGTTACAGCAACATAGCACATTTAATACTGATCAATAAGGCTACATGTCGAGTACGAGCGAGTGGCTCCGATGCTCGAAGGAAACCGACTGCCAAGCGAGGTGAGAGTCCATCCCGACAGCGGAGGCATTCACCACCTTGCATTCACGTTGACGGTAAGCAGATCCAGCGCTGCAATTACATCACGACCACATAGGCTTGGGCCCTCACGGTCAACGACGTAAAGCGAAGCTGTTGCCGTCCGGTGTCCGTAAGTGACTTCCATTTTCAGAACGCCTAGCACTGGTAGCTGACCCATGTAGCATGATAACTTGCGTTGGCATGGCAATAACGTTGGCCAGGAGGCTTGATGTTTCCTGTACATGCTAGCAGGTATCAACGTAACAGACGAACCTGTGTCAACCTCCATGTCAACCGGGATGCCCATCCAACGAGTGGTGATGATCCACGGACGCGGCGTTGCCTGGGTGTCGACACTATGGATTCCATGCAGGTTAAGGCTTGCCCATGAGGTCGCCCCTTCTGTTGAAATAGCATTCGTCCGACCATGTGCTCGTGGTCTTGGTTGTCGTGAGTCTGACAAGCACATCTTTGCAAGGTGTCCCTTGTTTTTACAGCGGTGGCACTCAGTAGTCTTAAATGGGCATGCTGGTGCTCCGTGATCGCTTCTTCCACAACGTATGCACTTAAATTTCTGACTTGCCTGTCTTGGTGAGGTTCCTTTAGGCTCTTGACCAACCGGACGTTGTCGACCCTTTCGGTTGATGATCCGGTTCACTGAGTTGTCCGGAGGCTGACTCAGTTCCATGGCATTCTTGGTTGCCACTTCTACGGCGCACGCAAGTGTAGTAGCTTTCTCCAGGGTCAATTCCCGCTCAGCAAGCAATCGCTTTTGTATGCCAATGTCCCTGACACCACATACTAGCCTGTCCCGTATCATCGTATCCAGAGTGGTTCCGAATTCGCAGAACTCAGATAGTTTTCTCAATTCAGCGATAAATGTAGATACAGTTTCGTTCTCGTGCTGGACACGAGAGTTGAAACGGAAACGTTCCACAGTTTCAGAAGGCGTCGGGGCGAAGTGACTGCTGAGTGTTGCTACTAGTTCCACGAAGGTCTTTGTGCTCAGCTTGGCCGGGGCCAGGAGACTCCGAAGTAGCCCGTAGGTTTTCGGTCCCACAACCGAGAGAAAAATAACGGTGCGCTGATTCCCGTCTCTAATCTTGTTTCCGACGAAGTACTGTTCTAACCTTTCAACGTAGTGACTCCATGGTTCCACGTCTGCGTCGAAGGCTGGGGCGGTTCCGAAAGTAGCCATCTTGCTTCCTCGCTCCGGAGAACAAAGGGAAATGCAGTCTCGTCGGATGAGATGTTTTCAGACGTGCGGTGACTGACGTGTGGTCGCGTACTGCCGCTGCGTCACCAGTATCCCATCCTCGTCACCAATTGATGTGTATCCGAGTGGGTTACAGCAACATAGCACATTTAATACTGATCAATAAGGCTACATGCCGAGTACGAGCGAGTGGCTCCGATGCTCGAAGGAAACCGACTGCGAAGCGAGGTGAGAGTCCATCCCGACAGCGGAGGTGCACTCTGACCTGATGTTATGGGCGCCCCGAATGTGGGCCTCTCCGTGTGGAATGCACCATTGGCATGGGTGCCGAGACTATCGTCTTTTAAACCGCATGTCTGGCACACAGCAAGTGCCGTTGTTCAAGAAGCGCGCGATACAGCGCGGGGGCATGTAGTCCCCATCCCCACGGCATGCGTGACCTTGTTGTTTTTGTTCACCCCGACTTCGCTCGGGATGCGCGGTTAATCTCCCAAGAAAAGAGGGGTTCTTGAGGAGAACGCAGCTTTGGGGAACAAACGCATCTATTCATGTGTCTGTCGGCTGCTTCCCGGGTTTGCACTCTATTCGACTTGTATATCGTTTTGCTGTTTCACCAAAATCTCCCGGCTGGAAGAATAGAAACGGTTCACGATGGCGAAATAATTTATTCTGTGTTGGCATCAGTGGGGCCGTACTTATGCTATGCAATGTTCGTTTGCAATACCCTCACCAATTAAACAAAAATTACTAACTTGTGAATTTCGCATGTGATGGTACCAACTGTCTACTCCATGAACGTGCACCTTCAGCAACTACATTTTTGCGACAATCCCCAAATCGGCACCTAGTGGCGGGGGGCAATCATAAGGCCGAAACTCATAAGGCGGAATTATCAGAAGGCCGAAAATCAAAAGCCCGAAAAATCAAAACACCGAACAATCAGAAGGCCGAAAATTCAGAAAACCGAACTATCAGAAGGCCGAAAAGTCAGAAAACCGAATTATCGAAAGGCCGAAATATAAGGAACCCAGGATACGA
Source organism: Ornithodoros turicata (assembly GCF_037126465.1). NCBI lineage: Eukaryota > Metazoa > Arthropoda > Arachnida > Ixodida > Argasidae > Ornithodoros > Ornithodoros turicata. The sequence continues at coordinate 161,586,695 of NC_088201.1, forward strand.
AAACTTTTATTCCAACTGCGATAAAAAGTTAGCTCTACAAATTAAGTAGGATAGACTTGCTGTGAATTAATACAGCAAATAAATTATTTCACCGAACTTCGCGTTAATAACGTACTTTCGACCACTTAGGGGAAAACAAAAAAAAGGAAAAGTAGACATATGAACCACTGTGTTATTGTATTGTTGTTTATTTTACACAATGGAAAATGAAAAATTACGAGCTATGCGATGACCTTTCCCATTCTCATCCCATTTTTAACAACGGCTTCAACCTCGGTCATTCCTAAAACCACTTCCCTATCATCAGCTCTGACTCAAAACCGCACATAATTGTTCGGCCTTTCGATAAGTAGGGTGAGTAGCCGATAGAATGACCTGGGACAACTGATGACCATTCTGGAAGAAATCATATATGTTCTCCTGTGTCAGGGGACAAGCGCGGTCATTATACAGTTCTTGAAATAGAACGGTACAGAAAGTTGCAGGCGAAGCAAAAAGAAAAAAAAAATCCCACAGACCTTGTCATAGATATCCTATGTAGGGGTAAATTCACGATGGTCATTAACTGGGTTTAAGTTATTTCTGTATAGCAAGCGATTCAGACGGTTGCTTGTTCAAATCACGTTCCGGTCACCAAATGTAGAGAAACACCATCTCCTCTACAATCCATTCAGTAGGTGATACAAGTCATGCACTGGTATTCACCCACGAGGCACTTTCTTTTTGTAGTAAACATGTTGTAGTTTTTTTTTTCTCCAGCCAGTCCATTTCTGAGCACCAAATGCTACGCATTCCAATTATTCGATTCCTGATACAAGAGCCAGGAAACTTTTTTATAATCTTATGACAAGAACAGTCCCATTCAGGGTCTGCTGTCTCTTTGGCCTTTCCATTTTCGGCCTTCTGATTTTCGGCCTTTTGACTTTCGGCCTTCTGACAGTTCGGCGTTATAATTTTCGGCCTCTTGGCTTTCGGCCTTATGATAGTTCAGCGTTATGATTTTTCGGCCTTTTGGCATTCCGCCTTCTGATAGATCGGTATTATGATTTTCGGCCTTCTGATAGGCTTCCCCTAGTGGCTAGCACGTGGTCCGCCAATTTGACCGAATGCTGCTCAGTTGAATGCGGTTTTGGGCTAAGACGTTTGACTGAACGCCACTTTTGACTGATCACCTCCTTCTGTGTACAAATTTTACACGAGAGTATGACTTGTGTATTTATTCTCGCTCGGTACTGAATAAGGAAAGAAAAACACACATACACATCGTATACATGTTTCCTTTTGTATCTTCGCGCAGAAAAAGTATCTGGTTGGAATGTCCGAATACGATCATTTGAGCTGGAGTTGAACATATGATATTACCATTATCTTATACGTTATGCACGGACGCAGGGATGCAACCGTTCCCTGTTGCGCGTGCACGTCTTGAAGTATAAATTAATGCCAGAACAAACGTTTAGCAAATAATCTGAATGCTAGGAAATAAAAATGCGAAAAGAATGGTACTTGTAATAAATAAACAATAACGACCAGTAATGGCGGGAAAAGGGTGCTCGGTTTTGCTCGTGCATGCCCCATAAGCAGCGGAAACAAAGAGTCTCATTGACAACTCAGCCCTTAAACCGATAAATAATACTTAATTAATTAATTAAGTAGTTTTGTCAGAATCATTCAATGTCCATAAAAACATTTTGGGTGCTCAACAGAACCGCGCTGTACGTATACTTTAAGTGCACTATAGCAAACGATTGAGTATGTGACATATGTGCTATTATATACTAAAACTCTGCCACCAAATTTAGTTTTCCTTTGTTTTCATTGCTGAGATAAGATGCCATTGTTGAAAACTAAGCAACATACTGCAGGAGCACAAGGCGGTTCATACTCGCAAACGAGCAGCGCATTGCAATGGTCAATGCTCTTTGTTACATCTTTATTTTTCTTTCCTGCCCCCGCCCCTTTTTTTTGTGTGTGTGGGCGGGCCTGAACCGTACCAACGTTGTTATCTGTGCCAGAACGCGATATCTTATACATACAGAGGTCGCGTCCACAAACCCAGATAGAAATGCTTCGAACGTGAAAAGGATCGGTGGCAGTCTACCATTGACCTGTTACCAACGTTACAAGGGAATTCCCGACAACAAAGTGAGAACAACCAGAGAGAAAGCGAAAAAAAATCTATTTAGGAGGCCGCAAGACAATGGGGATGTTGTGCTTATCTCACTAGTATTTATCATCATCATTATTTTGGCGGGTGCCGAATTTTCAGTTGCTCAGCTCATCATCGCCGCTCGTCCCTGCGCCAAACATATCTTTCGACGCTTCCAGATGTTCGGAACAAACACGCACACAGGAACCAAGCGAATCGACGGGACAGTCCGAACTGCAAGGACGAGCCCAATACCGAGAATAACATGCTGAGTCATTACATGCTCACTTGTGCCCGCTTCTCACAGGCCGGCGCGGATAAGCCACACAGCAGGAAAAAGAATAGCCCCGCTGTAGTGGAGCTTAGCGCTCTTCCCCTTTTTTCCTGGGAAAGGGAAACTCGGATAGTATGCTGAAATAAGGGTCACACTTGGCGGATAAATACCTTCTGAACGTAAAGCCCGCGTCGTGGCAGCACCGGGCGGCAGAAAAAGTTGTCCCGAGGAAGCGCTGTACATACGCTCAGATATTCTCATTTATCTCAAGAACGGCTGACTTTACACGCGAGATAGTGGTACCAAAACGTTCAGGACACATTTTAGAAGAAAATGGATTGAGCAAATGTCGCCTAGAATGATTTCTTTTCTGCTATTCGCTTCAGAAGTCCAAGGTCAATTTTTGGCTATTTTCCACACGTTCTACAACGTCTCAACGAAAAATCCAAGCGAAAATTGAAGATTTGAAAAATCCATTTTCTCATAATTGTTAAAAGCTATCAAATGAGACCGATATCGTGAAGATCGGACGAGTATTTATCGAGAAAAATGAAAAAGTTTGCCCCTTTGAAAATACATGGGGCCGCGACGGGTGATATCCCCTCTTAAGACAACATGCAAACGACAACCGCCTGTGTGCTGTATTTTGTATCAGCTGTCGCCGTGACCCCATTACGCCATAAATAACAAATTACCCAGTGCGCTGTTCTCTCGTTGAGTGATTTCACCATAGTTTCTTTTCTGCGCATGTTAACTTTGCTGTCACGCATACAAGTGTTGAACCCTGCTCATGGATGGTCTCCGTTTTTCACAATGGGCACAATGGACGTGATCCTCGATTTTCTATTTACTTCCTTGTTAGCGCCGTGAAACAACTGTGACTATGAGTGGCGTACAGATGTGGACAGATGGAGAGAGGACAGTAGGAAGTAGTGGGGGGACAGGGGGGTTAGTACGCGTGCTGGGTCCACTTCAGGGGGAACTATGACGACATTCTCGAAAGTATTCTGAAAAGCCAAGGAAAACCTCAGACAGCACAGCCGGTGACAGGATCCGAACCGGCGTCGCCTCCCAGTCTCGGCGTGTGTGTGTGTGTGTGTGGGGGGGGGGGGTTATTGGCAGAAAAATAAAGAGAAAAAATCCATCATCCCAACCACTATGTCACGGGTAGCTGGTGCTTGTCCATTAAGCAATGTCAATCTTATTTTGGCCTGCATTTCGACGTGCCGCTGCCATTTTGACGAGAGCACGGCGATGATGGTAGGGGCCGGGGAACGAGAGAAGCTCTGGCGTCATGCCAGCGCTTCTGAACATGAACGGAGTGACGATGATGATGTCTTATCGGTCTGGATGAGTCATTTTACAATTTTATTAGTTTACAAAGTGCTGTTTCCGACACGGTTGTCTAACGTCTCTAGCCTGCGGAGGAGTGAACCCCTTTCGGCGATGTCGCGCGCGAAGGAACTATACCAACAACCTCCCCGAGGGGAGGTCGCGCCGAACTGCTTTCCCTAGCAGATGACGCTGAGTATGCGATGGTACTCTCAGTACTCTCTCCTGATAGGAGGCGCTGCGTGGACTTACCTCGGAGATTGTAATGGTATAGTTCCTTCGTGCGCGACATCGCCGAGAGAGGAGTGCTCGGCCATGGGCTGGACACAGCCGTATATTAAAAGGGAGTCTGGCCATTGGGAGGAGTCACGAAAAGAGGCTCGACCTGTCAATCACAGTTTTGCTCTTCTGATTGGTTTGCTTTTTACCAAAGGGGTCGCCATGACACCATACTGCCACCCAAAATGACGACGAAAACAAACAGAGAAGCGGGGATTTCGTGACCAAAAATTTTCATAGACTACCCTGATTTTACGCTGCAAATGTACATCCTAATACACGTTTCTCGGAAATCAGTTTCAACTTATGCTCATCCGTCGATATCTAACTGAAAAGAATACGTTTTGTCGCCGGTGTTAGACCTAGTGAACACGGCGATCACAACGAAATCATAACAAAAACTGTGCTGTGCTGTACAATCTTATATTTAATTGCTGTATTTCATGGATATAAACATTCTTGCCCCTTATATTCCAACTGTTAATGTTGATTTGTTTAAAAATCACACCGACAACAGAATGTGTCCCAGCAGGTGGTTCTGCCGGCAGCGGTACAACGACGGAAGCAGACGACAACTCCCAACGTGCCTTATGCTCTCTAGGTGGCGCTCATCAAATTTACACCAACAATCCACTACTTTTGCAACTTCGGGAGGTATCCATTTCAATCCCATCCAATCCACTTGCCACCCAAAATGGCGCTGCCCATGTTGGATAAGGGGGCAAAGTGAGGATAGGCTGATTGATAGCGCAAGACTAGACTCAACTAACTCAAGACTTCGTTGGTCAGAAAGCTGAAAAAGCGGGTGGAGCTTCATGTATAGGCATGACCCATTAATGGCCAGACTCCCTTTTAATATATGGCTCTGGGGCTGGGGACTTTAGAAAACCGTGTCCCAAACAGTAACTTAGTGTTCAGTGTGTAAAAGTTTTGTTTTTTCGATGGAACGAAATAAATAGGACGCGATGTTCTCGAGACCGTATCTGTTGCTCGTTGGCAGTCGCCCTTTGCATTTATTCTTCCCTCGCCATACCTATCGTAATGATAATCACAATGATTATAAGCCGCTGGAGTCGCTGCCCTACTGCCCGCAGCGCCACCACAGCCTTGCACGAGGGCCCTCGATTTCGCATCGCCATCCCATGCCTCCCGTTATCTCTCACCATGCTCTCCGAAGGAGCAATGACATCATTTTTATTTTATTTTTATTTATTTATTTATGAAATACTGTAGACTCCGTTGGAGTCAGAGCAGGAGTGGTCTCTGACACTACACAGAAAGGAATGCAAACGAGTAACTTCAGTACAAGCAATTTCGAGGTTATCACATAATGCAAAAATAGAATAGCAGCGCTTTGCACTTCACTAGATCACAAGTGCTTGACAAGACAAGTGCTACATACGATCGAGACAGGAAAGAAAACTTTCTAGTGATGTAAATGCAACCTGAGGGATATTATTCCAATCTTCTATAGTGCGGAGAAAAAATGAATTTTTAAATCTACTTGTACGAGCATATATTGGCATTAAACTGTATTCATGACGGTGTCGGGTACTTCTAGACTGTATGCTGGATACATACTGATCAGGGTTGAGCACTAGTCTACGGGTATACAACATATAGAGGAATTTTAACCGCGCGCATTTCCTTCTATGAGCTAGAGATTCTAAACCGGCATCGCGAAGCATTTGTGTTGACGAGCTACGCCTGTTGTATCTATTAAAAATGAATCTCGCTGCAAGGCGCTGAATTTTTTCAAGTTCACCTATGTCTTTCTATGTATTGGGATCCCATACCACGGCAGCGTATTCAACCGATGGTCGAACAATAGATTTATGAGCTGCGATCTTAAGGTCCTTGCTAGTACAGTGAAGCTTTCTTCGCCATAATCCCAGCTTCCTACGGGTCACTGTGCATATATTTGCGATATGTTTGGACCAGGTAATTGATCTGTAATGGTTACGCCCAGATACTTATGTTGACTTACTCTTGTTATGGCAGTATCACCTATGTTATATGTGAACACTTTCGTGTTCACATATAACATATAACGTGATTCTTTCTTGCCGTTATCCCCATAAAAACGGTCTTTTCAAGAATAACAACCATGTCCCACTGCGAACACCGCTCTGACACTCTATGTAAACTAATAAGTGCTCCTGATCCTCAATGAATGACACAGGAAGAAACAATATACAATCATCCGCAAACATTCGGATTGAAACCTGGGGGCCCACAAAATCCGGTAGATCATTAATGTACAGTAAGAACAATAATGGGCCCAAGACTGACCGATCTGACTTCTAGAAGGCCCAATAGTGTTCCACTTATGTCCACAAACTGCCTACGACTGGATAAGTGTCTTTGGATCCACCTAATGATGTTGGATGGTACCCCTATTCTAAAGCAGACAATTTAGAAATTAATTTATTATGTGGGACCCTATCAAATGCTTTGGAGTAGTCAAGAAAACATCATGCGCGAAATGCGACAGCAGATGCCCCTAGTGGTGAAGGATCGCTCGTAGCGCCCTCTAGTGGTGTACCCTACACAATGGCTAATCCTTCTATTCATCTGAGATAATGCGTCTATTGGGGGCTGCATTGGAAACAACACCCAAATGGGTAGGGTATACGACTCGTGCATCTCGATCGTTGCGCCACTTTCAGCGCATAGCGGCCTCGGGAAGAACCTGTTCCGAAGCTCGTTCCCACGTCTTCGCTTTCAAGCCGTGCTGTTTGCAAATCATTTCGTTGCTTTTTCTTTGGTTATTTTGGCAAGACGTTGTTGAATGGCCCATAACCCCGCAGGCAATGCCCATGGTCATTCAATGCGGCGTTTATGGCTGCTCAAACATGAATGCGAGCCTCGTCTTAAAGTAAGTCGTTCTGGTGATTAAGGTTTTAGCTTCAGACCCTAGGCTTGAGGAACCAGCAGTCCGTTTCGTTAGGTATTTATAGTTAACCACTCTTATCTAGTACATCAATCTTCTCTAATCAATTGTTTTTTTTTTAAATTCTGGGTTTATATGACTGCTAACGTTCAGTTGAGATCAGTTGCCTACATCGCGCCCAGGTTGTTTTCCATCTCGGTGCTTGTTAGGGCAGTCTTCTAGAGTAAGGTACGCCCCATGCCATTATTGATAATTAGGGTTCCCAGTTTTCGGAGTTTTCATTTTGGAAAATTCGGAGGCTGTTTATCGGAGTTTTCAACTTTTCCGATATTCGGAGTCTATAGGAGGATTAAAAAGTCTAAAGAATGAACGGCACCGATTTCGGAGTATTTGGAGTATCGGAGTATCATCAGTGCCAAACGGAATTTATTCGGAAACGGAGATATTCCACAACATGGGAGTATTGTTTGGGAAGGGGGAGTATTGTTTGTTAGAGTCTTGTCACGATGCATGTGACAAGACTCTAGAAGTTTTCTGGGTCTCCATCTTTATTCTCGAGCCAAGGTCACCGCGTTGTGAAGTCGAAACAATGTCCCGCGTCCCAACAATGTTCAGTAAGCTCCGTCTTAAACCATGTGGCGTGCGTCTTTATGTCCCGCTTATGTTCTTTGAGACGAGTGTTCCGTTTCCTACCTGGACAAACAAGTACAGAAATCCGACTTAACATAACAAAATAACAAGTTTTACTCAGACGTTTCGTCCGTCGCAGGACGGACGAAACGTCTGAGTACAACTTGTTTTTTTGTTATGTTAAGTCGGAGTTCTCTACTTTTCTGTCCAGTTATGTCGTCTCCCGGCTTTTGGAGTATTTTTGCGTTTCCTACTTTCTCGCCAATGTCGCACGTGCCATAGTATTGGCATTGTAGTTTGTAGACTACTCCAGACTGGTCTTCCAGGGAGACGGGGTCCTTTTGTTTCGATACGAGACTTCGGAGTTTAACATGCGGTTTGAACGTAGTCCTGACATCCAACAGGAGCAAAGCCCGGCGGATAGATTCAGAAACGCCTTTGACATAGGGGATTGCAACCCGTCTGTGGTGGGTGCGGTTCCCGTTCTGCGGACGAGATGCTTCCATGCGTTTGTGAGTGTCCTCAATAAACCTGCATGGGTAGCCACGTTTGTCCAAGTAATCGTGGTGTCCTCTGTTCTCTCTCTCTTTCTCTTTTTTTTTGACTGCTCCAGCGAACCAGTAGGACACATATTGAAGAAAATGGCCTCAAGTTGGCAGCAGCCAATAGTCTGTGCTTCTTCTGGGCACCTTTTTGATTGCAATCGACAAATTTAAAGGGAACAATCCGAAATAGGATAGTCATATGTGCGCGAAAGCCACTCGAAATCTGTGGATGCTAAGAATGAGATTTCGCCATGGTACAAAATAAAGATATTGAATTAACAGCCATATAAAACCTGAGTTCAACCTTGTTTAGAGTATGCATCCGCAGACTGGGATCCCTACACATGCACGCTATCAAAAAAATAGAAAAAAAATTAGACAAAGTACAAAAATCTGCTCCCCGGCCTATATTATTTAGGTTTCGCCGCAAGTTGTTCGGCGCAACAAGTTGTTCGCCGAGTCGTGTCACCCACATGCGCAAACGCCATCTAGAAGCTCTCACACTTGTATGATAAAAATTCTGTATAGGACTTATGAAAAATGTAAAACCTAACATCCAGTATAAGTGAACAACAACAATTAGAAGTTTCTGAAACGAGTAAAGGAGAAAAATAAGGGAAGAAAAAACTTGCTGGGCTGTTTCTCGTCGTGGGGATCTCACCTGACTTTGAGCGTCCACTGCAACCTCACATGTAGTAGAGTCCTACATCCGTTTGGTTACCTCTCGACCCCTTGTCGCAGTGTGGAGCGACGTAAATCCTGCTCGTGTGGAAAACCGATACGCCCTATCACTAACTACGTACTTCAGCAGCGCGGATGTAGGTGTCTCCTCTCAAATCGCTCCTGTTGCTGTACTGCGCATGCTCCTTGTAACCGTGGAGACGCCGCCGCCAAGGAATTGTGTACTGCGGGAGAACCCTTTCGGAGGCTGTCTCCGTACACGAGGAGGGGTGAGAGTATCACGGGGCCCTTCGACATCGGTCCTCGGAAGACGGTCACGTGAGTTTGTCACGCCGAGCTTTGAACGCTTCCGACCCGATCCGGAGGAGCTCTCATGCTGTAATCCTCGAGAACAATAATCGTAGTAAAACGCAACACAACTTGATAGTGGAAACATTACAGGCCTTGCATCGCAGGCTGCTTCTGGAACTCATTTCCGGAAACAAAAATTGTGCCCTTCAGATTGAGGATTCCTTGGTTGCAAGGTATTAGTTTTCAGGTTGAATGACTACATGGGGAGCTCAGCACAACATTACGAATGCCCCATATTACAAAAGACCGGTTCGAGCAGCAAGTGGCTCAAATTGCCCAAGCTGGGGCTTTTATATGGCGTTTCTCCTTCAAGTATAGCTGCTTTTTGCGCCGTTTCGCCCGCTCTCAACGCCCAGTAACCGTTCCTTGTAGTGCAGGCAGCGCGCTTGAAGAAGTTCAGCAAATGTGGCAACAACGACGACTACATGAATGACGATGGGATGAGGTGATTCACCGCCACAATTGCGGTATCGTGCCTCAGTGCATGTGGGATAATATATGAGTGGGATGACGATGAAAAAAATGAGGCAGACATAGTCGCGCGCACACATCGTACTCGCAAATGCAATGTCACGCACGCGGGTGCGTCGTAACTGATGGGGGTAGTCGTTCATGCCGGCGCCCAATGGGTCTGTACCGTTGTGTACCAGGGAAGTTATCTTTACGCATCAGTTTAACTTTTCTCTGCTTATTTAGGTTTAGCAACTGCTTTCTACCTCACTTCTTGAGTTAGATATAGTTTTGAGAGCATGATTGGTACATTATGCGGCCGCGTGTGGAACACGAATTTTGCAGTGTTATCTCTTGTCAATTTAATTATCAAGATGTTACTGTTCGATGAATTCGTTTGTGTGAACGTATGTGAGAAAATTTTAGCAGTACACTTTTTGTTTATCGCCAATTGCCGTTCGGTTTTAGGAACATCTGACAACACAACAGTGCGTGTTCACGTAATTATGCTGCACACACTGATTATAACTTCCGAACAGGGTGGCAGTCCATTCCTGGAATCGCGTTTTTGTGTATAGTATGCGGTGAATACACTGTTTAGGAAGAAGACACATGTGACGGCTGTGAAGATCACGTGATCTTGCCATGCGCATCATCCACATTCTTGCACCTCGTACTGTCATTCCAGTAATGTACTTCATCGAGTACGGACGTCCTTACTTCCTCTACATTATTGCCAAACCCAGGAACACGGTTTGCTGATCGGGTCAAGGCTTGCCGAAGCACGTCGGCATGAAGAACTTGGATCGCCTTCAGGAAATGCGTACTGCGACCCGAGCAACGGTGACATGGACTATATCGGACCTGACGTCCCTCTCTATGTAGCCAAAGGTGAGATAATAAATGTCTCATCGACGTCGAAATTTGGGCGACTGGCAGGTCTAGTAGATGTCTCTCAATAGCCTTAATGTCTAGGGGAGTTCCTCTAGCCTTCCTCAAGAATAGCTAATGTTACGCCACCTAGACGTCTCAAATTAGACACCCAACGTCTACAGCCAGCCCAAGTTTAGGCCTTTTATACACCAGACTGAGGCGGCTCCTAGCCCTGTACTAGCCCTTAATTAGCCATGATGTCTAGAATCATACCTTCATTAGCCTTTACTTAGACCCCACCTAAAAGTTTCTCTGTATGTGCGTACTGTTTCAGGAATGCGTGCGTGTAAAAGTGACATGCAGTAGCTCGCATATGAAGCACATTTTGACAAAACTTTATTTTAACGTAAAGCTATTAAAACACTGCAAAAGTGAACAGCGTATGCACTTTACGATCGCGCAGCATCGCGACAAGCCAGTAATGCCACAAGCGCTCGTCAACGGCTAGACAATGACTAGATAGTATAATGCCAATAATATCAAAACACATATACCCGTATTCACCAACTCACTTAAACCATTGGTTTAGTGACGTCGAGTTTAAATCGATCACGTGAGACTTTCGTTCGCCAATCCTGGATCACCACCCCATGCCCTACAACCTGCTGCTGTGAAGCCAATGGCACCGCACATAGCGAGCTTCCTGCACGGCGCATGTGCATTTCGCCAGAGTCTGCCAGAAGCGGTTGTGGCCGGTAGGCCTAATCCCCGGTTCACGAAGAATTTTTCATCAAATCTTCGGTAAGCTTTGATTGATATAGTTGCTAGAAGCGCCCAGGAGATGGATTTGATCGCAATGGGACGAATATTCCCTTCAAATATTCCATTTCGATCATCCACCCAAGCTACTTAAACCGGTGGTTTAAGACCCATGTATTTGAATGGGACGTGTTTTAAACTAGGGGAGGGGCTAGTTTAACGTCGGCCTAATTACGTTGTAACTGTGAACTTGTGCTGAAAAAACTATCGTAGAGTGGTTGTGGTAGGTGATGTTTCACTAATTCGAAGTCTAACTGGTAAAAGTTAAGCAGAATCGGTTTAAATGCGCAGTTAGTAGAGCAAAGTGGCGTAACGCTTGACCGGGATCACGAAATGCAGCAGTTGTTTTTCGAAGGCGCTATTGCAAGCTCTTGCATGGTAAACGTAAAAGCACCGTCGAAGTGTGGTCAAAGTGAGTGACATCGACATGTGCCACTGGACAAAATCTAGATACCAATCCAATGGACCGACATAGCGTGCGGATGGCCGAACTTCAATGTGCATCTTCAAAAACAAAGCGTAGTGCTGTTTGTGCTGGCGCTTATTATGAGTGTCATCTCCTGTGATACACACTGTAAGCATCCCTCTCATTGTACAGTAAGAGCAATAACGTGCTAGATGGTTGTTGCAAGCCCCGATGGAGAAATTGAGGGGCGTTACCCACTCGCATGTTTATTAACCGTCCCAGTATCTCTCATCTCTTTGCAGCGTGTCTTATCTCCAGAGACCTTTAACCGTGCAATAGAACTGATCGTAAAGTGCATTAGCGTCTTGCGGCTGTTGTGTGGATACTATCTAGGCATGGAAATATGCATGTTGTTGCACTACACTGAACACGGAATTTGAGCAGATTTTGCTTTCCCGGGTTATGAAAATGCTGGAGCAAAACCGAACGAGGTCCCAATTTTCCCTGGATTCACATGTAATAGATTTGTAATTCACATAGATGAAACTGAAATGTGTGTTTTACTTATTTCAGCATGCCACAGCAGAGGAGACCAATGAAAAAAAGTTATTCAGGTATTGTGTTACAACTGCTACATTGGAAAACATTCAAAAAGACAGCTGCTTACTTCTATTTTGATTTATTGTATGGTAACAGTAGATCTGCTTTTGTAGGGCTGTTTCTGCAAAAGACACTACACAGCAGTGTGCTAAAGGAGGCTGGAGACCTTTTGGATGCATCATTACTTTTTTAGGTTAACCATTGCAGGTTCATAACCATAACCAATCAATGACTGTTTTTTTGTGCATTGTATAAGCACAGATATTCTGGAGATCATTTCTTCAAAAATCTCTGTTGTGGACTCATTCGTCACAACAACTTTGTATTCGTGAGATTTTTGTTTATATTCAGACAATAAAGGCTATTACGTAGTTCCACAAGGATGACTTTTTTCATAGAGGCATGCACTCTCGATACCCTGCTCAATTAGATGGTGAGGTGACGTGAAAGCATAAGTAAGCAACGGTGCACAAGGAAAAAACCTCTTGCTACATTCCACATGCTGACTCCACTAATATGTCTGAGGTTTACTGCAAAAGAGCTGAATTGCATAGGAATCAATGGCAATGTGTACAGAAACTTTAAGCTCTTTTGCTCATTATTGCATTGCACTTGAAGTTGAAAATTAGATCAACTGCAATTACTGATAATAACACCTTCCAGATAGATTTAACAAAACATAGGGTACAGACTTATCAATAGATGGTATTGATAATTATAATAGTAGCCAGCTGGTACATGCAACATCAAAATGGAAATGTGGTTCTGTCATAACTGTAGCATGAGTGCATGGAAATATTGTACATGGCCACGTGACTGTTGTCAACTACTTAAAAGAAAGTTAGCTTCTGTTAGCATGGGTACAGATTTGTCCTGCCAGTGCAGCTGTTTGTATATACACTGAGCACACGAGAACGTGAAAAGAGCACGGTCCCATGTTAACAGTAGCTATTGTTCTTTTATGTTGTAGACAGCGGCCATATGGCTGCATAGTTAACTTCTGTGTGCACGTGTTCAATGTGGATATTGATGACAGTAGTAAAGCAGGGTAAACATGCACCCATGTTACACTATCTCTCCTTTTATAATGAAAGAATGGCTAGGAAGCAAGCGAGCTGGTGAAGATGATGCATAATTTTTTAAAATACGTAGGCCACACCGGCAGCACAACAGGATAAAAACAACTTAAAATATGCACTAAGTGTTAACGTTTCGTGGCCTATTCAGGCCCCATCTTCAGAATGAGGTCTATCCGTCACGCGTCAGCTATTTAAACAGGGGGGGGGGGCCGCTTTCTCTGTTGTGCTGCCGGTGTGGCCTACGTATTTTAATAAATGTCTACCCCCGGTACTTGGACTGTTTTTAGATGATGCATAATGTAAAACCCCCCCGAGACTAGGGAACACGAAGGGACAGACACAACACGAAGTCTGTTGTGTCTGTCCCTTCGTGTTCCCTAGTCTCGGGGTTTCTACATTATGCATCTCCTTTTATGTTGTTGATAGCTGTCATATGGCGACAGAGTTTATCCATGTACTCAGGTGTTGAGTGTGAATATAGTACTAAACAGAAAAACAGAGTCCCTTTTGTGCCTCCTGAAGCTCAAGGCTTTTCTTTCAAGCTAAAATGTATGCATGCTGTTCTGCATCATTTCTGTGAGCAGGACTGTTAAAAATTGCTCGACGACACTGCAGCTTTACACTAGTGTGATCAGTGCACTCTTGTTGTGTAGTCTCTTATCCTGTAGAGGTACATCTTAAGAATGGGAAAACACATTCCTATGGAATCATGCTACATGATTTATAACATACTCCCGCATGCACATTGCTATCATGCTTGTATTTATCACGAATGCCACAATGCCTCTAATTTGGTGTTGTGCCTGTCTTCAACGTGTTCTGAATAGCTGAGTTCAAAAATAGTGAACCAAACCAATATCCACTTCTAATATGCATATATGTAATACCTTACTGTACATTCAACTATGTTACAACTTGTTCCCCTTACACCAGCTCAGGTGCATGCTATGGGTCCACAGTTTTTCCCGTACGGCATGTCCTGTACAATAACTACGCAGAATGGGTACTCCCATTTCACACCAGCTCTCCTCTGCCTTGACTCGCACTCCACTCCTAAAGCAGTGAGTGGAGGGTATACAGAATATTGGAATACTACGGTAACAAAGTTCGGATGTGGCTAAGAATGTGTCATCAGCGACAAATGGTGTTAACATCTATGGATCTGTCACTCGAAACAGTGCCTGAATGCTGTTGCAATACACGACACCATGACATACATTTATCGCTGGAAAGCTTCCTTCCCCCTCATCGTCACCAGGAGAATATGTGGCATCTCGTGCAAACTAGTTTCACTGAATGACTGGCACCAAATGCCTGGGACATTAGATTGTATATGTGTCACACCGGGTTATTTATTTTGTTTCAAGTAAGCAGTTCTTCAAAGTCACATGTGAAGAAAATTTACTGCTATACAAATATGTGGCTGGCATTAGCTTAGGCCTATCACATACCATGCCATCCCCAATACAACTGACCTTCATGTAACACACGAAAAACATGTCTGTGTAAGAGCTTGCTTCACCATAGGTTCATAAATCTTGTGGTGAAGTGTGAAAAATTTTTTCATTTCTTTTTAACGGGAAATTCACACTACCTCTGTTTCTTTTCAGAACCCCCCCCCTCTCCTCCCACATTTTCATTTTCTTAGGGGAGCATAAAGTTCAGTAAAGTGGAACGAAATAATTACATGCTTATTTTGGGCGCCAACATAATGCATTTGGCCGGCACTTGTGAAACTGTTGCTTTGGGTGCTGGTAAATCTTTTGAACCATTTCCCCATACATCATGTATTAATTTCCTGAAGTTGCCTGAAGACTGCAGGTTCATCACTCGTTACTGAAGTTAGGTGGTTTGTCATGCAGAGGCATCTGTATTATTTTACTACATATTCAGTGTTATGTCCTATACATCCCAAACTTTGTCCTTCCCAACGGAAGGACTCCCAAACTTTGTCCTTGATGATGCAGTACATCATGCTCACTACATTAAACTGTCCAGTTGCATAGATTTGTGTTGACACAACTGGATGAATATGTCCGCCTCTACAAAGTGACAACTACCAAAGTGGTTCAAAAAATAAGTGAAATTGTGGAAGAAAGATATACAAACATGTAAATTTTAATAAAAGTAATACAGCACATTGTAGTTAAGATGCACGTGATTTCAAGTTGCATTTCTTTCTTTGTGTGAGCTTATTTGCATTGTGCATATTTGTCCATCGTGAACTTCATGTCACTGTCTGCTATAGATCAATACAGAAAGCAAGCAGACAATGATCAGTGCTACTACAGAGATTTCATGCTAGAATGAGCACCTCTAGGTGTGCCTTGCTTTGATATTCCACTGTGTCGTTTCTCAAGAAATAGCACAATCTCTCAATACAAAGCTGTACAGTCAAACTGCATAACCACACAGTGCAGAAATGCAGCCTGCGCAATAATTTTTCAGAGCTTTATCATCGGTGTAAAGAACGAGAATTAGTCGAGGCAAGTCACAAACATGTAATCCTCGAATGCCCAGTTGCTTGAATCACCGTGTATATCTCAGGATGTCTGCAATCCAGTAAGGCATGGAAAACTGGGAAAATAGTCAGAACTATTCCATGACTGGAAAACTAAAAAAATGGCAAGCAAGTGGTGAAATAAAAATTAACAAAATAAGTTTACACAATTATACAGTGGCAGTTATCATTCTCATGGCATCACACAGGCCTCTTATGTCATTTCACAGTCAAAGTTGAGTGATCTGTGTTAGAGTGGAGCGATAACTAACTGCATCACTAACGCAAATTCATTCTGAACAGGAATCCTAAATTAAAAGCTTAGATAAGGAGTGATTTCACAGAGCGTAGTGCATGATGCAGTCGTCCGTGTCATTGTCCTTCTGTCCGCGTCTTTTGGCTGTCTACACACCATAACTCGTACGACCTACCCTGCCTTGCTACACTTGTTTAGTGCATGATGTGCTCTTGGCAGCCGTATTTTAGCATGGCATGGCATGAGCTGGAGGGAGTTTTTAAGCATTGGTGGTCGTGGTGGTTTGGCATGTAATGGTGCGATGATAATGCTAGTGAAATTTACAATGCCAGTATGAAGTTGAAAGAGAAGCTTGTAAAGAATGAGCATGGAAAATGTGCAAGTCCCGAACCAGTTGCATAAAAGTGTTCCCTCAATAATATATGAAGTTGAAGAAATAAGCACAATGCAATTATTGAACAAAATAACAGCACAGGCTTATTTGTAGCTGATGTTGCAGCTGTTGTATGTGTTTTCTTTGGTCCATTCCTGTTTGCTCTATCCTTTGAACACCACTTGTCAAACTGGTATAACATCTCCTTCTTTATGATATATTTGGTTAATTTTAACATCTGTATTTTGTGTACATGGTCTCATTAAACTACAAATCCTGAATGGTTCAGACGTAGTGTGCTGGCACTAAAGTGTGGCCATTTATTTTAACAATGTTGAATGCATCATATCAAATGACAAATATGCTCAGTAACTGTAATGACAAATATATACATTAGGTATGTTCCTATTTCGTGAAATTTCATCAGAGCAAGAGACAGTCACAACGTAACGATGAATCTTCGTGGGCTGAACAGAACAATCAATTTAGTGCTTAGTGATTTCTACAATAATCTGATATGCTGAAATGCAGAAATAAAAGAGGTCAGAGTTAAGCACAGCAACGCACCGCACTGACAGGGGGTCACGACACTTCCACGCTCACAAGCAAGGACGCCCTGGGTAACATGACGAAAACAGAGCTAAACAAACAAACGAAATACACAGACACACACACACACAGGACGACGACGGAAACAAGGCAGCACCCTGAGTAAGTCTTCCGTATCAGTCGCGCTCCAAAGAAACACAGCCAGCAAGGAGATAATCTAACGCGTTGCAGGTTTGTGACACGTTGAAAGTATCACGTCGAGTTCTTAAAACGATAACACTGTAAAAGTTGTGCGTGTGGGAGTCCCATGCAGCATAAGGCCATCCTTGCATCAACTTTCTTTCTGTTTACATAGCCCACAGTGATCAAACACTTGCACACACGTTGCGCTCATGACACCAGGCTCGAAAGCGTATAAAGGAATGCCCCCGCAATCGAGAGGCAATCTTGATCGTTGCAGTTCACCACATATATCGCACAACAGACGATAAATAAGCGATGGTCGATGCGGATGAAATTATTACACGCAACCACCATCGACGACTAAACACTGACAATAGCACAACGATCACCTCCGCGAGGATACCTACTTCTGTTTTTCAAATAACATTGCAAACGCTGACTATGTACACCTTTTTAGCGACCATAACAACCACATCTCGCGGAGCTTGTCATTAACAGATATGGAGGTAGATCTAACCACCGATTACCGATACCCTGATCCGCAACTCCGCAACCACCTGCAGCAGCGCCATCTCAACTTTTCTTCCGTAACAACCTCATAATAAAAAAATAAAAAAAAACAGGAGCCTTCCCTCCCTCGCACTCCTGTCGTCTGCTACTTTCTCCCTCCCCTCAACCGTCGCGTGACAATGTGAATAATGCGCATGCGTTGTGGTCAACCCTTTGGATGGCGCTTCATAGCCGGAGAGATCACGTGATCGATTTAAACCCGACGTCACTAAACCAATGGTTTAAGTCGACTGGTGAATACGGGTTATATTGTTGAACTTCTTGAAATAATACTGAAATATTAAACTCCAGTTACTTATATTCCCTGATCCGGCTGACTCTGTAACTACTCAAACGCAAAATATCAAGTTGCAATAATTTACGAACAAATTCCAATCGATACTGAGCGCCCAAAAATGCTGTCGAATGTACTACCTTTTGGTAGAATGCTTGCATGCATAATGATTTCCAAGTGACATACGGAAAGGAATGGACTAGTTGAGCATTGTTATGCTCAGCTGACAAATGTGACTAATGTAAATTAACTCTATGAAAAAAACGACACCAGGCAATCCTGATGGGTCATTCATTCGCCAAACACTGTTAATTCCAGAACACCTTTTGGGGTGTAATTCACACATAGCATAACTGACTCCATTTTAGGTGTATCTTAACACCCTTGGCCAGCCTTACACCCTCCCAAAAATGGTGTAATTATACTCCTTTTTTTTGGTTACACCCCAGGTACCATAACTGACTCCTTTTGAGGTGTATATCAACACCCCTTGCCAAATTTACACCCTACTAAGAAGGGTGTAGGTGAGAAAAATGTGTGCCTGAAAGAAAATGCAGATGGAAAATAACGATATGTGACACTTTATTTGCATAGTCTCATAAAATTCTAACACAAATAAGTTGATACCACTGCCACTAAAGCACACAGGGATGATAGCACTTGTAAGATGGCAATACTGGAACCAGATGGGTGTCCGTTCATGCACAAGACCACAGGGTTTCAGGACATGTGCCAAGATAGCTGACATACTGATAAGGGAACACTTTCTCTTCTGAGGTACGGGTATGTTACAACCATAATGAACGTAGCATAAACAGTACTCTGTATGCTGCTGGCAAAATTTTAAAAAGCAGTTGTGCGGACTGCTATCCAACATCCATTTTTTCAGAACTTCCAACTATAGTTAAATGTGCTTATTGTGTTAGACATTCACTTGAACAGTGACGTAAAATTTCCAAAGCAGTGCCTACCTGTTGGCACGGTGAAACCAAAAGTCATATCTAAGTCAGTGGCTAAGTGGCTAAGTAAGCTCTGACTAAAATAAATACTCAATAAATAAGAGAAAGTTACTCAACACAAACAATGTTGTGGCAGGATATACATGTCGCAGTAGCCATGAAAGCAGTCTAAAATTGATATTCTATGCAACATGAAAATATGCAGTCAACGGCCTGTCGATGACCGAATGTTTTACCACGCGTCACAGGTAATCTTACTTCATTTCAATCCGTGGAAATTCATTTTTCTAAATTGAACTTCCTAAATTTTCTAAAGCACTTGGCTCCGCCTATCTTTATCGCCCTTTTTAGCGCAAAAAAAAAAAAGAAAAAAAAATAGAAAAACGACGAAAGGCTGTCACGCCCAGCTGGAGGAACAGGATCGGAAATCACCGTCCGTAAAGTCACATGTATCACGGCTGCCGAAAAGTGACGTGCTTTTTCCAAAATCCTCTCTTCCTGGCTAGTCGTGGTGGCCTTTCCTCCTTTCGTTGGGGTTTTTCGAGCTCAGGAATTGGGGGGGGGGGGGGCAACAGAGGTAGGCGGAGCCAAGTGCTCAGTTTCGCTCAATTACGTCACTAATTTTCGCTGTGCTAGGGACTGTACGTTCTTGCAGAATCAGGACAATTGGGAACTGACATTCTATTTCCATGAGAAAAATTAAAGGTAGGTTAACCAGGCAAATTTCGAAGTTAGAAAACTGAATTTCCACGAATTGAAATGAAATAAAGCTACCTATAATGCGTGGCAAAACTTTCGGTCGCCGACAGGCCATTCACTGCATATTTTTACGTTGCATAGAATATTAGTAAGACTGACTTTACGGTTACTGGGGCACCCTACATGTAATATGACTAGGCAGGGAACAGCTGACACACCTTCGCATGTAACAATGCAATATTGAAGAAAACATGCTAATGAGAATGCAGCATAAACACAAAATGCACTAACACCATCTCACTGTATATGCACTAATAAGTTGAGTAACATGACTGTTCCCACGTGCAACCCTGACCTCCGGGGGAAAAAAAAGAAGTATTTCTTCATACTTTATACAGGATACTCAGCAAAAGAAAAGGAAGCTTTAGTTGATGAGCACCTGCTGAAAAAATAACTTACAGCACTAAATGGGGTCATGAACATTCACAAACCACTCACAGTTTTGTTCACAAGCCGGATGACTGATGCTCTGGGCTTTGTCACACCCAGCTTAAACCACTGGTGTTCGGTATACGTGAGGACGTTGAAAACTTTTGCATCATACATGGCCTGAAAGAGCCAGTAGGCAGCAAATATTGCGGCCACACCGTCTTCTGCATTGATGATTCGAAAAAGTTCCTGGCTTTCAACTAGCAGGTGCATCTGTTGTGCCTCCTCTAGAGATGCTCGTGTGTACCGCACACAAGGTGTCGAAGGGAAGTCTTCAGGCTGAAACACAAATTACCAGAAGTTGAGTATTACAGTAAAGAATATCCTACACAGCATTTCTTTTTTTTTATTGGAAACACAGCACTTCACACTTTTTCTGCTACTTCAGTTAAAAACTGGTGCTCTACAGCAAGTACCACCTGTCTCTAACTCAACTAGCAGGAAGACAGTCTCCAGTTTTCTTTTATTGCTCTCTTTGTGACGTGCTGTCTCCAATAAAAAAAAAGACACTGCATAACCAAAGAGCAACATACTGAGCTCAAGGGATGTTATCGTACCTGAGAGGCTCATTAGTATACAGAGCAGCATATGATAGGAATATGGAAGATAAAGAAGAACAAATGACAAGTATTACGTGGCAGCACAGGCTGATGAAGCTTTGTGGCATACACAGCATCAAAATGGCCACTGTCACTGCATGCAGTTGTTAGCACAATGCTGCTGGAAACGACTAGCCAATTAACTCGACGGCAGGTAATGAAGAAACACGGTGGATAACAAAACAAATGGCCTCCCAATGCAAGAAATACGGGGTGTCTGCTTCCACTGGAAACAACACTTCATGAGCAGGGCTGTAAAAATATTTTTGTGGCATTTTTGTTATAAACAGGTGCTGTAGCGCCTCCTTGTAAAGCAAGTACATACCACAAAGATGTCATCCAGTTTTCCTTTGTTGCTCTGCTAGTGAGGTGTTCTGCTTTCAATTAAAGCAGACATCCTGTACAATACAGATAAGATTACCATCGAAAGCTGATAGAGTAGAAGCTGGCTAATTAGAACTTCATGGGGACGCAAAAGAAGTTTGAATTAAAAGGCGCTCGTATTAACAAAAGTTAAAGGAAATAGAGCCATATCCAGCGCTGGTAAAACTGGAATCGCCCAAAGTTTCCTTTGTAAAGAAGTCCGTCAAAATTATTAGGATTTCGCGGAACTTCATGGATTCCGGTACGCTGCATGGAGATAGACGCTTGCCACATAATTTCGCGGAATTGTGCAATTCTGTTCTACTCCTAAGGCGGACCTCATCCCACACACACAAGCACCAGCTCTAATTTTTTACATCAGTGGTGGTAGTTTTGAGATGGCAAAAATCACTTTGGCAGGCTACCTTTTTACATGGGAGGTGGCACTCAGTTTTAATTATCCTTAGTAGGAGAGATCTGCATGTGAGGCATGAGGGGCATTATAGATAGATGTCTATGGGAAGCTGGCGGGACCATGAATGTTCGAATTATCTGGAAATTCGAATTCGCAAGTGGCAAATTGACAGGCTTTTACTGTACCCTTCTCACACACTGTATTAATGCACAGTCTCATGTAAACCGATGACTAAGCAGCAACCTAAGCTATGTGACAAAGTTGTACACAAGTAAAAAAACTTACATCTACGTCTTCATGAATGAAAAGCTGCGAGATGCCATCCGGCTCACGTAGGCAACGGCACATGATGCGCACTGCAGCAACAGCAAAAATGTCTGTGACAGAACAAATGTAATTACCAAATGGCTGCCGTATGCAAACATACACTACAACAAGTAGTGGCTTACGCTTTTTTCGTGCTGAGCAGACATCATCCAAGTGGGGGATTTGTTGCACAATCTGAAGAAGTGAACTGCTGGTGGAAATTGTGCCTTTGAGTGTAAGATTGACCACCTCTTGAATGCCATCTTGGACCGCAGAGAGAGCCAGCCGCTGCGTGACACATTCGAAGTCTCTGAAAAACTGATAGCCAAGCAAGCCATTATAATATGCATCGAGGACAATTGCTGGTGATCTTACCCGCTCTGCAATCATTATGTAGGGGTATGTTTCTAATGACGCTTGCACAGGCATTACCGCCAGCTTTGCGCACCTTCCTTTGTAAGTTGCTGCCATGCGTATCTTGATTTGCTCTTCATTGGGGCTCCTCTTCTTGTGCTCAGTCTTCAGCCATTCTTCGTGTGCTTGAAGGCTTGCATCATCCTCATGATCTGTCCCAAGTGGAATATTCTAAAAAAAGGAATGTTGAATACACTTGATGTGGAGGGTCCTCTGATCAATGTCCCATCAGTGTCCCATCAATGATGTGCTCCAAACGATGTTGCACAAGCCCTAAGGTGTTTGTCATTTCTAAGAAAAATTAATGTGAAGTGAAATATAATTAGGGCCTGACTTAAGGAGTTGGTTTTGGAATGGGTTTTTGGGTAAATTTGGGTTAAACTCGAATTTTTCTAATGTCGTTGTGGGGGGGGGGGAAATATCGGTCGGATTCGGATTAAACGCGAAAAAGTCAGGCCCTAAGTATAATGGATACTGCTGCACCTTCAAATTAAGAACTGGCAGCTACAGAAATGCAGCGCATGTGACAAAAGTGTGGTTCGAAAGCTACAAAGCTAATAATCATGCAAAGCAAAACAAGAGTGCATGGTGGCCCAAAAAAACCGTTCCAAGTAAAAAACAAGCGGCAAACCCATTATAGCTCCCATGATGGGAGAAATTCGAGCAACAGCAACAGTGCCTGTACCTGTCGCCTGGTTCACTGTAGCTCGGAGTTGGCACGTTCGCTACTAACTCGGCGCCGATGGCTCCCGAACTTTTCCCGCTGCTTTTGCACTTCATGGTTGTTTTGCAGTTTCCTCCTTTCATTTTTAAACTTGTTCTTCAGAGCCACAAGCCATGAGCTCTGCAAAATTTGAAAAGCAATGGCAGTTAGGCTTCTTTTTTGTGTGTGAGCAGCACGCCACGCAGGGGACAACTTCCTTCACGTTTTTTTCTTTGGTTTTCATACAGCGATGAAGGGAGATTAAATTTAAGGGGGCATTTCTTCATGCAGGGCTCGCGAATAGAGTAAGCACAGTCAATGTTGTATTCTTTGTTTTCCTGTTGTCAATGGCATTTCTTTGGAGACAACGACGAGCCCTTCATCTGCGAATTCGCAAAGAATTTTAGTGTGCGGCACTTTGTCCAGATGGCGGCACATGTTTCGGTTGCTCCAACCTCTAATTCATTAAAAATCAGCGACTCATCCTTGTCTTTCAAAACGCATGTCACTGACAAGAGAAAAGTGAGGGGAACATGCCAATGCATATCTTATGATGACAGTATAGACCACTAGAAGAGAGAGGATGCAGTGTAGCTGGTATGACATACTAGATGATGAACATTGAGATAAGGACAAAGGGGAAATTCTGTCGTGTCGTCCCCTTTTTGTCCTTACCTCAGGGTTCATCTTCCAGTAGCGAGTATAGACCATTGCAAACAAAAATCCCTTTAGACTCGCTGAGGAAGTGCTTCTGCCTTAAGCACATAAAGTCGTTCACCTAATATCAGTAAGTAAAAGGCGGAGCAGATAAACCAATATTTCTACAAGCAGACTATACCTGGGAGAGGCAAGGGTCTTAACTTTGAACTCGAGGAATGCACGGAACAATGCAGAAAATGTCACCGCTGCTTCTCTCGCTTACAAAGAGGTGCAGAGAAAATTGAATTTTTTTTCCTTTCAGTGAGTGGTCATAGGATTTAAAAAAAACATCAGTGGATACTGGTACTAACAAATCCATCCCCAATGGTGTCCGCAAGATGTGGATATCGCTCCAGTAACATGCTCACAGCTTTGTGGTAGAACAGATGAGATGGGTACCTGGAGTGGAGAAAAAAAAAGGGGGACACATTGAACAAAAGTTATTGGAGAGGCCATGCAATCTCCGTGTGCTAACTTTTCCCAGTTCTGACAAAATGTAGCCTTGCCAAAAGGCACAACCACGTGCTGAAATGTGTACTTACAGTGTGGTAACGACCATTGACTGATACACCGCGTCAACTATTTTAGTTTCAAGGGACGACCTCAAGGGGTTGCCACTGGACACAGCGGCAATTGATGCATGCAGGCCACCAAAATCTGGGAGTACGTAACCCTTGCCGTCACGGTTGTCTGGGCGACTCCTGCAAGTTTCAGCATGCAAGCCATGAAAAAAGTGCTTCAGAGAAATACAGCCAAAGTGTCATAATTTGAGGCACCACAGCCGAGTCATGCTATCTCGTACCATCAGTTTGTATCAACAGGAGATGTCACAAAATCTGTGCATCTTTTAACGGTCGCTGTGCATCAATATCTCAACATTCGCAACACAATGTCTCAAACTGCAGTGAACATTGCACAGTGAAATGACGGGATATCTAGCTGAAAGGCAGCTCGCGATCAGTCAAAGCGGATGTATACCATTCAGTGTACTGGCATGCCTGGCGAATGAGTGTGAAGCCTGCCTGGGGCTGCTATTCTTTTTTTACCGCCCCTGTTGCAAAGCAAGCTCCAGAACACATAATTCATTTTTGAAAAAGGGAGTGAAAGAGTGTCACAGCTTCACCGCGACAAAAAATATGTAAACCAAAACCGATAAATTACTGCAGCAAATGACCTGGTTTGGCAGTAGTTTTTTTTTAAAGGTGTCCAGTGAAGGTACGAATAGGGGTAGCACCCATTTTTATAATGACAGCGCGCTGTTTAAGAAGCTATATTTTTCACAAAACTTATATGAATTCTTATTTAAATAATGAGCACCTTCAAGTCATTCACGTCGCACGCAACTTGTATGTGGTATCGGACATATACTTGTAAAAAAAAAAATATATATATATATTCGATTGGCATTACCTGTTTGCAGGAATCTAACTGAAACACCCTGTATGTAATATACAGGCTATCTTTGTTTAAACAACACCGAGCGCTTCACAAAGAGTATGATAAAAGAAAAGTAAGGCTCATTTTTCTTGTGGAGCGCCCTTTACCCTTTAAACAAAAACACTCTGTGCTGTTAGCGACCGGAAATGTTTAACACCAGGCACTGACATTATCCATAAAATCAGGTCATACTGAAGGAATGGCAAAAAATATGTGGGTTGGCAATACGATTACCACTGAGGTTAATGGCGGGATATCTTATAGGACAATGCAACATCGTCATTTATGGCTCCCACAGCCAGCACCATGCTATCATCGCGACTGTCCACATACATCCTCCTCATAAGGTTTCAGGTAAATGTGCACATCATTACCCTCAGAGAGATCAGTAACAGCATGCTTTCCAGTCATATGATTATGGCAGGGAAACAGTGTCAGTCACACAAGGACAGTCCTGTAATTTCTTACATGTTCTGTGCCACAACACAACTGGTTCCAGGTGTGGGTTCCCCTAAGTCAGAGGCTGATGTTGACTCTACCCATGTTGGAACTGAGTCGACTAATGAGGACGTTAGAGTGGGCAAATTCATGCAGTCTAACAGGGGCGCCTTCTCTCCTTCGTCAGTGCTCACACCATCTCTTTTCGTCACCCGTGTTGTAGCCAAGTGAGGGATGACATCGTCGTCCACAAGGGTGACAAAACAGTTGAAGTCTTTGTCAAACATCTGCAAGTGGCAAGTACGCATTCTGCTATTACTTGCGGCTAAAGGTGTTACCCTGCAGAATTCATGAAGTATGATGCCACACCACCAATACGGTCTCGCGAGTACTTTGTCCCAAACTTCGGTAAGCTGCCTTACCGTTTCCAGCTTCTGGCTCTCCGTTTTTACCCGTGGCGTCTTTGCAACCCCCCAAACTGCGTCTCGAAACCACTACGGAAACCAAAATTGCAACAGACGCTTACCATTGGTAAAGAAAAATGACTTGCAAGAACTGCGGAACCAAACAACACTGGCAACATACTATATAAACAGACAAACGCGCTTAACAAAGCCAAAACGTACGTTACGTAGCAAGATAGCATTTCACATATCGTGCCAAAGAAATACGGCGCATGTTACCGTCTCAAAGCTATTCGCTGTAGCGTAAGATTGCTGCAATGAAAGTAATAGGGAAAATAGCAATACCTTGAACAGCACGCTGTCGCACTGTACGCTGCTGCCCAGTAGGGTACATCCTTGTATTGCACCTTTCAGATTGCCGAGGGTTGTCCTGGAGTCGAACTGAACCTTTCGCTCTAGATCTGTCCCGTTAATTTCGACTAGGCAGACCACCGCAGACATCGTGCGCGGAAAGTCGAAGGTGGCAGCAAAACGGGAAGTTAACTGTCACTATAACACGCGCACATGGACAAAAAGTTTCAGAACTTGAAGCGTTCCAGCGGTTACAAATGCCGCCAACAGCACGGATGGATCGGATTCTGATTGGATTCGTGAGTGGATAGGAGCCGCTCTTCGTATCGGTGACGCTTGTTTTTTTTGTTTTTTTTGTCACATTTGCATAATGTTTATTGTTTCTTGTTATGAAAGAAATACACATACAAAAGAAGAGAAATAAACAATACCACATTTAACGAACTGTAAACATTTCGCGCATTAAATGTAAAACTTGACATCGTACAGACATCGTACCATTTCCGCTTCCGGCGGCTGCGAGATTCGGCGGGCGATTGCGAGCATGGTTGCGAGTGTCTTGTGTCCGTCTGTCAGACGCTTTCCTATTTCAACTGTATTTTTGTCTTGTGCCAATCTTGTCGGAACGATATCCTCTAGCTGTTGAAGGAGATCCTGCCGTGCAGCACCGTGAGTGTCTTCCTCCAAACAGCTATGCGCAAGCAGATCAGCAGCAAGGAATTTAGATGAACTCGCTGTTAAAGTTACAACCACGCGAGCCTTGTGGCGTCAACTTAGTGCCCGTTTTACCATGTCGTGTTGGTCACCACTATTGATACCACCGACCACCTGTTGGGATGTGAACCGTGTGTGAAAATTTTGTCCATCCCCTGTGCATCGCATGCACCATGCCATATCTCACTGTAATTTTTCATCTTATGCTGTCATCGATCACCGCTCGTGCATACCAAACATCATTACTCAGTTACGGGGAAGGAAAAAAGACAATGTCGTGCTGGTCTAGTGCATAGGACGCCATTTCCAGCTGCGGTAGTTACGAAGTTCAAATCCCGGCAGTGGGTTTTCTTTTTCTTCTTTTTTACAATGAGCCTGGTAGGTCGTGATTAGATAGGTGCATTGGCTGTGTGTGACTTTGGATTCCTTTCGGTGTGATGGGAAAATCGTCCGAAGAAATCGGCCCGGTGTTTTCATGGGGCTAGGTTACGTTAGGTTAGGTCGATTATGATAAGTTGGTTTGTCCAGGTTAGGCTAGGTTAAGTCAGGTTAGGTTAGGGAGCATGGTGTTGACATATTCACACTCTTGACACACTTCACTCATGTGAGAGTTAGTTAGGTTAGTGTGCCGAGATATTACATCAACGTGAGGGTAAGTTAAATTCTCTCACTTTGTTTCGGCATCTTTTTACTGTATAATTAGGTTATGAACGACCACAAACAATGGAAATGTCGATGTTGTTGTAACGTTGTTGGTTGATAACACAGCGCGGACTGTCGCTGTTGTAACTGCAACTGGCTGTTCCCATTACCGTTGCTGTAATGCTAGCCATGACGTAAGAATAAACAAAGGAGAACCTTAATTTTCTGTGACTGTGTCATAAGATTAAATTATGTAACAACAGAACCTTAACGTGTCTACATTTTCGCTTTCATGTTTGTCATTACAAGGGAAGGGCAATTTACAAATGTGAGAAAGACGGAAAGTGATTACAGTCGAAAGTTCTTCCGATCCCGGAGGACACAGTGGGGGACGGGGGGGCGGGACACACATAAGCCACTACCATCTTACCACTCCGTTAAAGTGAATGAGGCATGCATGGTGCATAATTAAACCAGAATACACACAAAAAGTAACCCTTGCTGAGTGGAAGTGTCATTGACTCATACTGTTACAAACTGCTCTCAGATGCCAAACCTTCGGTACATCTCCTGCACGCGCTGCCAGTGGAAGGGATTCACCCACAGAGCCCTCTTCCGCCACATGCACTCAGCTCATGGCCATGAGAAAAACTGGACCTGCGGCTTGGAAGGATGTATGATGACGTACAGATCCTACTTCACATACCGCAGGCATGTGACAAGCAAGCACAGCGGCCTCCTTGGAAGTCACGACTCACGAGCCACCTCTCAAGCCACCCAGAATGAAGGCAGTGAGGAAATTGGGGAACCCACGGGGGCCGAAAGTACGG
The DNA here is from genome assembly GCF_037126465.1 of Ornithodoros turicata. Taxonomy (NCBI): domain Eukaryota; kingdom Metazoa; phylum Arthropoda; class Arachnida; order Ixodida; family Argasidae; genus Ornithodoros; species Ornithodoros turicata. Next base: position 161,615,223 of record NC_088201.1, read on the forward strand.
TGTCTCAGGACGATGATGGCAGTAATGAAGCTGATGACATCAGTAATGAAGAACAAGATGCATCCAGTTCCGTATGTACAGCAGATTCTACGAAGCGCCTTGCACTCTTGCTTCTGAAGTGGAAGGAGCAAATGAGGCTACCAGAGTCCAGCTTGAATGAAGTTGCAAATGATGTCATACATTACATCCAGGACTTAGTTCAGCAATCTGCAGATACACCTGATGCACAGCCACTTACTGACATCATTAAGGAGCTGCCTATTCTACAAACAAAAGGTGGTCGGGAAGACTACTGGAAGAGCACACTGCCTTTTGTACAACCAGCGACGATGTACCTGGGAAACAACTCAAAGGGAAAGCCAGATACGTTCCAGTATGTCAGCATACTGAAAGTTCTCAAGATGTATCTGCAGTCTCCACAGGTTCCACACGTAAGTGTACAACAGGGCAGCGAAGGCCACCTCAAAAGCGTGTTTGATGGCTCCGCCTTCAAAGGGCACAGATATTTTCAAGGCGATACCAACAAGCTCTGTATCCAGCTCTACTGTGATGAATTTGAAGTCTGTGATCCCTTGGGTGCCAAAAGAGGAAAACACAAGTTGGTAGTCATATACTATTCACTTCTAAATGTGCCTGCTGAGTACAGATCCCTTCTGCAACATATCCATCTAGCTGTGGTTGTTCGGGACAAGCTTGCGGAACGCTATGGACTGGACCGTATTCTGCAGCCCCTTGTGAAGGATGTCACAGAGCTAGAAACAGAAGGCATAGTCGTGAATTCTATACGGCACACTGGGTCAGTGCTGTGTCTCTCAGGCGACAACTTATCCAGCCACCGTGTGGGGGGATTTGCAACAAGCTTCAGCCACGGTCGCGTGTGCCGCTTCTGCATGGCTTTGCACTATGAACTGTCTGCCAAGCACAAGGAGCAGCATTTTCACATGCAGTCTCCTGGAAGCCATGCATACCACCTCGACATGTTGGAAAGAGGGTTGCCTGCACTTTCATTATATGGAGTGAAAAGGCCCTGTGCATTACCACTTCACGGGTTTGACCCCACAGAGCACCTGCCGCCCGACGTGATGCATGATGTTCACGAAGGCATCTTGCCATTCCTCCTGAAGCACGTACTTTCCAAGCTTGTTTCTGACAAATATTTCTCCTTGGAAACCTTGAATGCTTCCATTGAAAAATTTGGATACGACCCATGTGATGTGAAAAATAAGCCCGAGAGTATACATCCGACTGTTCTGACAGGCAAGGGCTCGCTGAAAGGGAGTGCCTCTCAGAAGTTCTGCTTATTCAGGAACATTGCTCTTTATGTTGGAGAGTTCATTCCGCAAGAGAACAGGTTCTGGAGGCTCTACACTATGTTCCGAGAAGTCGTTGACCTGATCATGTGCAGAGACTTGCCACTTGACCACGTTCCTTATCTCCATCGCCGCATCGAGTTTTTCCGGCAAGAATTCCAGACACTGTTTCCAGATGTGAGAGTCCCATGCAAAATGCATTACATACTCCACTACCCCACCTACATCTATAAGTATGGACAACTCATCCAAGTGTGGTCCATGAGGTTTGAGGGAAAACATCAATGCTTTAAGGACATGGCGAGAAAGCTAAAGAATTTTAAGAACATAGCTTTCTCAATGGCACAAAGGCATCAGCTCTACCAAATGTACATGTGGACGCAACCAGACTCCAAGGATAGTGTATCCAGCAAGGGCTGCAGGACAACCCCTACGGAGCAAGCACCTGAGGCTATCCAACTGTATCTAGCAAGCCATGGGATCGAGCAACGTCAGGTTGTTTCCATGAAGAGCGTGGAGTTCAGTGGCAAGGCTTACGTCACGGGCTGTGTGCTCACGTCACAAGGGGCTGATGGTGAATTACCAGAGTTTTTGGAGGTTTGCGGAATATATTCTGTCAACCGACGCATCCTCCTGCTTGTTAGGAAGCTTGCAACGATGGAGTTCAACGACCATTTGCATGTTTATGTTGTCGAACGTAGGGAGGAGACTTTCATAACAGACATTTATTTTGAGCATGTATCGGACTTGCTCAAAGTGCACAGGAAGGGAGACATGTTTGTCATAAATCCACGGCAGGCACTTATATGATGGTTGTGTCATCGTCCTCCTCCCCTTTAGATCCTACTTTTGCATTTTGTTTGTGTATCTGTGCGTTCTTTGTGTACATATCTGAAGTATGGTTCTGTAAATAAGCATTGCATGATCTCTGACCACTAAATAGATACTTATTGAAGTCACATGTCATGTCGATCAGATAACTAGGACAATGCAAGGGGCGACTATCATTATAGGGCCACCAGTTTCTGACTGCAGCAATCCTTAATTTCTGAATTCAGTTTTTTTTTTCAATTCCTCAGTTCAGCAAAAGCAAGGACAGGTACTTGTTCAAACATTCTTTATGGTTTGACAGTAATGCTTGCATGCTTTCCATGCTTGTCCATAGAAGCTGGTCTGCACAGAGAAAACATATGCACGAAGGGTATATGTTCCCCTTCACTTCGTGAAGAATGAGGGTAAATTAGCTCTTGTCAGAGAAGAACTGGTCCACGTAATGCACGGATCGAGACGTTTAAGTCCATGCTGCATGACTGCATTCACCGAAATTAAAAAAAAAAAAAAGTAAAGCCTGGAAAATATGACTTGACCGGCTGCAAACGGTTCTGTGAAGGGGGCTTCCCGCAATGCTTACGTGTGCAGGGTGAAGCCCGCTTTAGAAACGGGTGGGTCACGTACGTAATTGAAGGCTTTGTTTAAAAAATCTGATCACCTTAGAAATATCCAGTCTAATTTTCAACGGCCATGAGTTTTCCATGAGTGAGCCATTTTCATGAGTGGAAACGGCCCATTACGATGTAGGTTGGTCCATTTCTTGTCAACCTTCCCTAAAGTTGCGCAATTCCGCGGAATGCTGTAACACGCTTGTAGTTTCACGGCACATAGCGAATTCCGTGCATTTTTGCAGAATCGTGGAAACGGGTGGCGTTAACTGTCAGGTGCAGTGTATTTGGCGTATGCTGAAAACACCATTTCTACACCATATGGTTCTAAACATAATGTGAAGGGGAGTTTTCTTCGCAATTACACCCACTTTACACCCCAGATGAAAAAAAAGTGCCCACAGATGGTGTAATAGAGGAGTATAACAACAGTTACACCCTTATTACACCCATATTACACCAGAAAGGGTGTTCAGAAATTAACAGTGTACAAGGCACGATGTTGTCACGTGGAAGTTGTCAATAAAAGTATGCGAAAGAAAACCTTAACATAAAGATGGCTGAAACATTCAACAGAACTCCTAGCACAGCGTCGAATCCAGAGAGGGGGGCAGTCATGTGGCCTGCCTGTCAAATCCGAATGTTTTCGCCGTCACTGCGAGCCCCTCTCTGGTGAGACTGAGCTTTGCTCAATGTTCATAGCATCCGAGTTCATTGTAGCAGTCACGGAAATGCAGTACGAACGGTTCACGATTGTCTCCGTCACTTCCCCATACCGTCTGGCTCATTGTAGAAACTTCAGCGGCTCGTCGGCATCATGTGTAGAGTGACTTTGCACGTCATCGGAGTGAGACAGCCTTTTGTAAGACTCTCCATGCAAGGGGAAAGTCGTCCTACAACTTCATCAGTCAAGACTTGAGTGTGATGACCTCCTTTTGTCGGAAAATCTCCACAAAGAGACCAGCGATCTGTTGGACTTTCTGTTCGCTTTGGATGTCACCAACACAAAATCAACATTGCCTCATCGTCGTCCTCACACGGTATGTGGATCGACTTAATTTAAATATCGATTCGATGCTGTGTTAGGTTGACTGTGTCATGTAACGTCAATAGAAGGAATATTTATCCCTACAGCGAGACATGTGTGTAATTGCCTTACAATATGTCCGTTACTTACTTTCCATAACAGAGTGAATTAGAGTATGAAAATCCAAATGTCATCGAAGCTCAACTGTTTTGTAAACGAGAGTAGCACTATGCTTTGCTCATTCTTTGAAATGACTATAGACTTGAAAGATAACTGTGATCTAACTGTTATAATAAAAATAAGTCATGAAAAAGCGAATGAATTTGTTCTTTTTTTATACTCGTTATTTTTTACTGTTTCGTTAGGGGTGGAGAAAAATTTACAATGTTTTCTCCCCCATTTTGTTTGCTCTCTCATGCTTACAGTATCGAGGAGGGGGTTTCCTCATGTTATTGTTAATTGCAAACGGAATATTCATCTCAGTCAGAGCAACCTGCCACTTTCGATCTAATTGCACTGAGTGAGCGAGTTTCATTCTAAACTTGCTCCTTGTGTTACTAAGAAATACATCACTCGAGCCGTTTGACAGTAAACTGATGTAGAAGTGCTTCGTATTTTTTTTAACGAAATCATCGTGATGAGTCTAATGGACTAATGGCGGGAATTTTTTAAATTCGTCATAGCTTCATCTGTTGAGGCAAAAGTGAATTCGCCATCTGTTTAAAATTTCAGAAAAGGCGGGCAAATTTAAAATATGCTGTAAGCTGTTGAACATGACACAAAAATCTGCGGGCGCGAAGGGGGGCGCAAGTAGCGCCATCTGTTGAACGGCGGTAAATTTGCTGGAAGTGCTGCCATCTCTAGATGAACGAACTCAACTCCCCATGACGCCACCTGGCGTAAAAGAAATCAAACGACCTCTCCACCCCACACAATTCTATTCTGATTAGCGATGCAAGTAAACATGTACAGCCCATGGCCCAGTGGCTTAAGCTGCTTGTCTGACAACCTAAAGGACCCAAGTTCGATTCCTAGTTTGTTTCACCATGACGTCATTATTGTTTAATCTTATCATTGATATCATATAACTAAGATTAACTATGTGATGTCACTGATAGTGTATCCACTGATTAACTATCTTATCCGCTAACCTCACTGATATGAGGGCGGCTGCGGCCTGGAGTGACGTCATACGTCCTTGATGACGTCATTTCCTGGCTGTAGAGTTAATCTATAGTACTACTGATGGGCATGACCGTTTATGTGCGTGTTTATTAAAATCTTAAATCAAGTAACGAAACATGTACAGAAAAGATAATCAGTGATAATGGTCATAATAATAATAATCACATCGAAAGAAGTGACAGGGCGCTGACAAGCTGGTGCATGATGAGAGAGGCGGTACCCGAGACGGGGAGGGAGAGAGACGACACAACAAGAATTCTCGAACACAGCAAAAAATTTTATTTACCAGAGCTCTATATATTCAAAAACCTCCGGAGAGGAGGAAGAGGAAGGAGGGAAGGCTTGCTTACGCAGTTGCCACGTGTACTAATCTCACAGGTCTCCCTGAGCAACCTACGCCAAGTGTTCTTTTCATTGCACAAAACTTGGGTCTCGGGGAAAACCGGCTTACAGCCTCTGCATTCACGGAGATGCTGCACGAGTTCGCTCGACACAAAGCTCCGTTCATTGTTGCGCGAGTGTTCCCGTAAACGGTCATTGAGGCAGCGTCCCGTTTGCCCTACATAGCAAAAGCCGCATTCTATCCCCCTTGAATGCGGCTTTTGCTATGTAGGGCAAACGGGACGCTGCCTCAATGACCGTTTACGGGAACACTCGCGCAACAATGAACGGAGCTTTGTGTCGAGCGAACTCGTGCAGCATCTCCGTGAATGCAGAGGCTGTAAGCCGGTTTTCCCCGAGACCCAAGTTTTGTGCAATGAAAAGAACACTTGGCGTAGGTTGCTCAGGGAGACCTGTGGGATTAGTACACGTGGCAACTGCGTAAGCAAGCCTTCCCTCCTTCCTCTTCCTCCTCTCCGGAGGTTTTTGAATATATAGAGCTCTGGTAAATAAAAATTTTTGCTGTGTTCGAGAATTCTTGTTGTGTCGTCTCTCTCCCTCCCCGTCTCGGGTACCGCCTCTCTCATAATAATCACATGGATGGTCGCTACGCCATACGTCATACGTCCTTGATGACGTCATTTCCTGTTTGACGTCATTTCTTGGCTGTAGAGTTAATCTATAGTACTACTCCCCTCATTATCTTATTGAATATTCATTATTATACATTTGTACTATTGTATTTGGACACAGTTCGGTTTGGGGATACCTGCGCTTTTGTTCCAGCAGATGTGGAGTAGCATAGTAGGAAGAGGTAGCAATAGACAACGTAGAATCAACAGTAATTCACAACATTTGGTGAACGTTCTATCAACGTAGAAAAAAACAACAGTCAACGTAGAAATAGCGTTATAAAATTATAGTAGATTCTACGTGCTTTTGACCGGACATTTTCTACGTAGAATCTAGAATCAACGTTGAAATAACATTGCAAATCTACAACACCATCGTGCTGCACGCTATCGCAGACTCTACGATGGTGTTGTAGATTTCCAATGTTATTTCAACGTTGATTCTATATTCTGTGGTTGACTGGGAGGTTACCAACGGCGCTTTGTGCTAAACGTTATGTTATATATTTCGATGCCTACACACTGACTTACACTGACATTTTGAAATTGTATTTCTTACAGACGAATCTCGTACGAAGCGACAGGTGGTGAGAACCCAATCTGGCCAGTTACTTGGCGTCTTACGCAAGCAAGGGAAACTAGGCGGTGCATCGTGAGTCCCCAAGTATACGTAAAACAGACGAACTTGACCACCGAGAAGCAGAGTGCCTCAATAATATTTTTCATCGCCGCTGTACGGACATTGGGAATATGTGTCCCATGAGTTCACGCTTTGTGGAATACGACAGTATGTGTTGATGATGACTGTATGCTTTCGTAGACATGTAAGTGCTAAATCTAGTTTCTGTTGCTGCTATTTACCGTTTCGTGTAGTTTCTTGCGAGCGATCCTTCAACAAATATTAGATATTCACAATTCTGCAAGTAACTGTTAGATAATCTGATAGCAGTGTGCATGCCTTGAGTGTATCTGTACAATCGAAGGAACTCAATATATGTGGAGTTTTGTGACATGTACTTGTCTGTATCTATCTCTGGTGTATCATAGCACTGTATGATTGCACCGCTCCCACGACCGGTGCAGCGTAGACGGCGAAATTGAATATTGATGTTCCGATATCAGATCTGGGCATTAGCTTCTGAGAGGTCCTGAGAGGTCCTGTCAATCTGGGAGGTCCACCAGCCTGAGAGGACCTCTCAGTCCCAGAACACATTAGACCTGAGGGGTCTTTTCACTAGAGCAGGAACGCGCAATGCGAGCACATCGTTTGAATTGTTCTATCTATCAATGCGGATTATGTTGTGGCGGCATTGCCAGCGCCATCACATAAAGGCGCGAATAATAAATAGCCTTGCCTCGGTCAGCCCGAGCTCTCGCTCTCACCTGGCAATTCCACCGCCATGTTGTTGCCTGGTCTCGTTAGTGTTCAGTAGCACTACAAAGGTGACCTGAACAATACCTTGGACAATACCTGACAGACCTGGACATGGCAGTCGTCAATTCCTCCGGCTTCTCGGAACTGCCCGCTCCGCCTGTTTCCCAGGCCAGCTTCGAAAGCTCCGCCGCCTCTGCCGGTAGCACCGTTCCTGGCACGCCCGATTCCCACGCCTTGTCTCAGCAGGTTCGTCACCTTACCCAGCTGGTCGCAAACCTTTTATGCCGACCAAGATCATCAACTTCCTGCCGCTATGACCATCGCGCAGATTCCCCATCGGTACGCAGAACGCGTTCCTGCTCCCGAACCTCCAGCAGACTTTGTCGCTACCACCACCGTTTCGGCGCCGATGCACAACGCTGCCTCCTACCTTGCTCGTGGTCGCGATGGCCGAAAACCCTTTCCACGACAAGCGCGGCCGAGCCCAACAGCTGCCGCTTTTTCCACATCATCGACAGTACCACCGGGATGCGCTTCCTCGTTGATACGGGCGCGGAAGTAAGCGTCATACCCGCCGACAAATTTTCACGCCGACCCCGACAGCAATGCTTCAGCCTAAGAGCCGCCAACGCCTCTATCATACCCGTTTACGGCCGACGGTCTCTAACCCTCAACATCGGGCTCCGAAGATATTTGAGATGGCTTTTTCTTGTCGCCGACGTCACCCAAGCAATCCTCGGAGCAGACTTTCTCAACAGTTTCAAGCTGCTCGTCGACGTCAACGCTGGGCGCCTCATTGATCGCTCAACGTCCCTGTCAGTCTGCGGCCTTATCCTCCCTGCACCACCATCCCGCGTACTATCTTGCACTGCGCCGGACGTCGCCTTCGCCTCTATCCTGAAAGATTTCCCTGCGTTGACTCAACCACCCGACTGGACGAAACCCGTACAACTCGACGTTGTTCACCACGTCTCCACCCGGGGCCCACCAGTCACAAGGTCGACCCCGCCCATTTGTTCCGGCGGCACTTCGACGAGAAGTATTCTCGAGCTATCATTCATTATCCCATCCTGGCATACGCGCAACTCAAAGACTCATTTCTCGGGGCTACGTCTGGCCCTTCATGAACAAGGACATCAAGCGCTGGGTTCAAGGCTGCATTCCGTGTCAGCGGACCAAGGTTCAGAGGCACACCCGCCTTCATCCTTCTCAGTTTCCCGCGCCAGACAGCAGCTTCGCTCATATGCACATTGACTTGGTGGGACCACTCCCAATATCATCCGGCTATCGTTACATCTTCACCATCATTGACCGCTTCACCCGTTGGCCTGAGGCTGTACCGGTACCCGACGCCACTGCATCCACAGTTGCAGCCGCCCTCTTGAACACCTGGGTGTCACGCTTCGGTGTACCTTCTATCATCACGTCAGACCGAGGTCCCCAGTTCGAGTCCGCCCTCTTCTCTAGACTCGTCAACACACTGGGCTGCAAACGGATTCGAACGACTGCCTACCACCCGGCGTCAAACGGCTTCGTTGAGCGCTTCGACCGACAGCTCAAGGTTGCTCTCCGGGCTGCTCCTGAAACACCCTGGCCAGAAGTCAGACCGCTCGCGCTCCTGGGGATCCGTTCCACCTTCAAAGCTGACATGGGCTGCGCCGTCGCCGAGATGGTATACGGCACGTCCCTACGCCTCCCCGGAGATCTCATTTGCCCGTTGCCAGGCAGCACTGCTCTCTCACCAGCTGACTACGTTTCGCGGCTCCGCCGTACTATGGCCGCCCTTCGTCCAGCAACATCTCGGCCCTCGCGTGTGCCCTCGGCCTTCCAGCATCCCGACCTTGCCTCCTGCACACACGTCTTTGTGCGCTGTGACGCTGTACGGAAGCCCCTTCAACCGCCCTACATGGCCCCTCACCTCGTGCTGCGCCTTTCACCCAACTTTTACACCATTCAGCTGAACGGCCGCGAGGACACTGTTGCCTTAGAACGTGTCCACAATGTTGCACAATGACATCTCAACACGTGACATGGCGCACATGGCTTCCTCCATCGCGAGAAACGACGAGTTGAGAAAGTCCGAAAAATTTCCCTGAAAGTGGAATGGCCACAGTGAGAAGATGCACTTATGCACTGGACTGACAATAAATTTGAAGGCAATGTGAAATTTGTTCACAATGGAGTCTACGATGTTCGCTCATGCTTTTGATACTACTCCGGAAAATGCCAGTAACCCCCTGAAGCACAAGCCCTGCGTGACAGTCACTTTTACCAGCGCCACAGTGGAACGATATTCCATCGATCAAGCACTTGCGCTGGTGTATCTGGCTAAAGCAGCGCTGCATAGAGTACAGATGTACAGAGCAAAATACTTGTTCGGCATAGCCCCATGGTCGGTCACGAACGTAGATGCGCAGTGGCGAATGTGTATGCTTTACCTAACTAATCAGCAAGTCATGAACTATGAAGAATACCAGAACGGCAACAGTAACACCTCATTCTCCTTATCGTATATATCTACAGAAACGGTGCACAACGAAAACAACTTGATAGTCTAAAAATGCGTATAGGACACGAACTAGTTTATAATGCAGTCCTGCAACAATACACAGTATCACGAAACAGGATAATATCTCAAGCTGCCAAGGTTGACTGGGAGGGTCACATGATAATCAATGTCAACGAAGACGCATATCATATGCAGAAGAATAGCAATTTCACATTTGACACGCATCATGTTCGTTCTTCTACAAGCTATCCACGAGTTAACTTCCTTAACCAAAGGATTGCGTTGCACTGGATAAATTTTTTTGTACGCTAAAGTTTTTGAAGCATTGACGCCAACACACCGCACACGAGTATGTCATATGCGCACGGAGCCAGCAGTTGACCGCCAGTGTCCAATGCTTTTGACCAATAGCACTAGCGGAGCGTTTCATACGCTCTATTCCACCCCTTAAGAACTCGAAACCATGAAATGACACTTTCAACTTCCACGAGCATGAACAAAGCAAACAATGCACTCCGCCATCTTCACTGCTCCTCTCGATGTCGCTGCGTCGCTCCTAGTCAAGTCAGAGGAGGCACAGTAAGCGGGTTTCGCCGCCGCGAAAATAGTGTCGGCGCTGGCATTTGCCGCCAAATTCCGGCTATTTACTTTTCATTGGCTCTGGTCCCCCACGTGACCTTTCTCGGTCATGATTGGCTGAGGCTCATTTAACCGGTGGATTCGCCTGCGTTCGTTTCTCCAAGGCGCCGACCCGTCTGACCGTTGTGTAGATTGCGCAGGCCTCCATAGCTCCCCGCATTCGCGGCAGTAGAAAAATAAAAATCACGTCACAGTCACGTGGTATTACATCTTGAGGCATCATGACGGATGCCCATTGGCCGAATGAGGTTGCGCGCTCCGGGATTGGTTGACAAAGTTTCGAAATATCTGACAGCTCACTTTTCGCGGGCAGTCTGGGCAGTCGGCCATGCGGGCAGCTCCAAGCAAGGTCGCTGCGTCTCCGCGGCTCGCCGATGTCGGTTGACCGCAACGACCAAACAGGAAGTGTATTCGCGATTTTGTTCGTGAGTTATAGTGACTCTGGCCATGTACTGATCTCCGATAAAGTATCAACCTACGGATATTCTACCCGGGTCGAAACTGGAATGCTTGGTGAGCTGACGCATGAGGAACACTTTCGAGCGCTGTCGCTTTTTCAAATACAGTGACTAAGAAGAGATTGTTCGTAACGACAAAAGTATTTTCCGTGACTGTGTGACTTTCGGTGCATCGCCAGTATGAGAAGGTGCTCATCTGTGAAAAGCACGCACTCGTGGACTTCGCTCGCCTCCAGAAGTAGACTGTGTGTGTGCTTTGCAAGTTCGAACTTGGTTTGGTTGCAGTCTATTCAACGAACGAAACTTCCTCCACGCACGGTGAATATATGAGTCAAACATTTGAGTCTATACGTTGCATCAATAAATATGTATTTACCCTATCAAAAATGCCTTAGTTATTTTGGAAAAACGGGCGCCAGGTATGAAAACCAGTAGAAGTCAATGATAGCCAGGGCCGGCCGAAAGCCGAGCCAAGCGGAGAGGTTGCTGATTGGCTTCCTGCTAGGCATCACGGCACGCTTTCATTGGTCTTATGTCCAGTGTTGCCTGAATTATATCAAACTATGGGCTCTATGGGGAGCTGTGGGCGCCTGGCTTGCGTCTATGCGGGGAGACGGTGATTTCGTTTCGTGGATTTCGAAGATATTCGAGCCATGGACGAACGCCTGAATGAAAGGTGTGCAGACAAACGTATGATGCATGACAGTGATCGGACGTTTAATACTGTCGCCTAACTGTGTGCATGGAAGTGCGCCTTGTCCCGTATTACATCAATTTCTGCCGGTTATCAGTCATGGTTGATGTGCTATTCTGCGTGACATTACTTGTTGCGTTTTGTTCCTGTATTTGAATGTGTCTGATGTTTAACGGGTGCGCATGAAATGGAAAACAGCGTGCATCGCGTACGCCGGGCTCCTCGAATTTTGTCATTAGTCGACATTAGGCGCGTAACGATAGATGTCTTACATAGCGTATTCAGCCAATTAACGTTGCCTGTGCTCGGGTTTACCATATCATTAACAGGTTCCTTTTTTTTTCATTCAGACACCGACAGCTGTTCGTGGCCCTGTGATCCGCGAGCATGTGGCCCCTGTCACCTGAAAATTCTACAGTTGTGCTGGGATGAAGCGGATGGCTTCTGCGACTCATCACGTGGTATCATCTGTATAATAATATCTACTTTCTCCAAACCGAATAGGTTCCCCTAAGAATTGTGTAATATGATAGTCACGCTTTCTGTTGCTCGGCACTATTTATTCTTTATTTATTCTGCAGTATTCTGTAATAATCGTGTAGATTTACTTGCATTCAAATGTTGCTTCTTGTTTATATGTTTACCGTGTCAATAAATTTGTACATGTGAATTCCTTCTTCTTCTGGATTTGCTTCACGATAATATTAGCAGATGGCCTGGCGAAGCGCTCGGAACAGGGGGGGGGGGAGAGAATTCGAGTGAGAGAGTATGGAGAGGGCACGTAGCGCACATGCGCAATTCGATCAGCCAGCGCGCGCTTTTTGGCGCCGTTTTCCGGCTACCCTGTCGTGATTCGTTACGGATGATCACGTGGTCAAGGGGGGCGGTGGTTTTCGTGGCGAAACTGTGGAAGCTACAGCTGCACTCCACTGGTCAAGTCAAGCGAGCGCCCTGTCACCGTTGGTTGCCTCGCAGGCTGTGGAAAGCGAAACCACAGAGACAGCGTCTTGAATGATCTTAGAGATATTGTCCCTGTGTGCACGTTCATCTAGGCATTGCTGTATGCAACATGGAGAACCCCGAAAATTGTGCGTGTGGTGAAACTTTGAATATGCAACCAAAAAAAGGAAGTCCAGCATTTCTCAAACAGTTCTAATAGTGGAGTTTTGAATTTGATGCACATTTGATGTACTTCTTCTGGTCTGGTGAAGCAGAGGGCACAACAGTGCAAGGTAGAAGAGCTTTTACATCTGCAAACTTGTGTCAGCAGGCTGTGCACCATTCAAAACTGTTGTCTTCAGATTCCCAGAATGACTCAACAGCTGGCTCTACTAGTGGTGCAGATATTGTCATATCATGCACCTGCAAGGAATGCAGAGGTTAGAATGTTAAAACAAGAGCTTGGCCCACCTGTGAGCATGAGGGTGTATGAGCAATAGGTGTTGCACTCATCACTGGATTAAGGTTGAGAGGTGTTGACGGTGAATCATGCGTTTGCATGCTTTTACTTCCGAGTTTCACTTTCTGGTCAATCACGTTGGAAGCCGGTGTCGCTGATATAAATGAAGAGTACGTCAGTAACCATAGCGCACAATTTAGTGTATACTTATATTCTCCTGCCAGAGCTCAGGACTCCCAAAGGGAAGGGGGATATTCCGTTTGGTACATTACGCATCGTAGCTAGGCATCACAAAAATCAATCTGAATTTGAAGTGAACCATATATATGTATTATTCCTGTGTGTCGGTAAATACATACCTCGTCTGCACTGGTGTTCCCATCGTCAGACGTCAGAAGGAAAACATTGGCGTCGGGACTGCGGTCCGTTTGAAACGTTTTCGACCGTCCGCTGCTACCACTTCGTGCGACTCGTCAGGGAAATGGGTTGAGCAAATATGGCATGGCTCACGAATGTCTTGACCAAGAGCTTGCAACAACTTTTGTTTCCGCGCATTTTCCTTTGGAATCTTGTGGTACACAACCTCCCTTGTCGAAAGAGCACCCTTGGTGTATCCCCGAACATTACAGTAGATACCTGGCATCGCTGTCAGATGATGTTCTACGTGTTCAATTGTTGTGTGGCAGGAAAACTTTTTTGCATACACAAACCCCGCAGGACCGCAATACCCGCCGTGCGATATGGTTGGGAGAAGAGCAAACAGAGGGCGCTGACAGTATTTTGGGATATTGTTTCTTCGATATTTTGAAGAATTGTCGCAGTAATTATTGATTCCCAGTGATTCTAAAAGTAATATTTATTGATGGTTAGTAGCCGGTCATAAGTTCATTTTGTATTACTTAGGTGTCACGTGACGGGAGTACTCCCATCATGACTTTTGTAGCTGTTGTGAGGCGCAACCTACCGTCCCATTTCATATTTCTAATTTATGCTGTGTAATAATTAGCGCGCTTTGAGGGCTTAGGCTCTCTGTGAGGCATCACACAGGCAAACACTACCAGGTCTCACACAGAAACAGGGGGGTCCAATATCACTTTACAGTTCCTTTAACAACGCCGCATTCTATTTGTGGGACGTACCCAGGACCTGCTGCTTCAATCACGAGACCGATTTCTCCTTCCTGACACTTATTTGTCACGAAAAGCACCGTCATCTTCGGAAGGTCCTGCATTCTGCCTAATGAGTAATCAGCCTATCCAGGCACTAGAATACAGCCGCCTAATGAGTCCCGCACATCCTATGGATACAATCAGCCTTTCCAAACGCGTCAAACCCGAGATATCTGAGCCCGACGAGATCAAGTACATTATCGAGACCCCATTGTCAAGGCCCAGACTGCACACTTCTGTAAAGAAGTATGTCTCGTTCTGCTTGTGGCGATACCTCGGTGCCCATGCTACTTATGTGCAGGTCAGAGGTGAGTCTTCATGGTAGTTATACCTCCATGTATTCTGATGACAAGCAACGCTCTGATTTTGGCTTTCTTGCGCGACCTGAAACGTAAACTGGAAATCTTCGAGTCCGAGAAAATCTGCGATCGAAGCGTGTGCACATTTGCATGGTATGGCTGGATCGCCGACAGTTGCTGCTGTATTTTATTATAATTTGATCCTGAGCCCATGTGAACAAGGTCGTACCCAGTTTCGTTATGTTAGGAACAGGGAAGGACAGTAATAATAACAGTTTGTACTATATCACGATATCACGGTAATACTTCTGAGTAGCTATGTGTATTATGTATTACAAAACTCATTCTATGAATTTATTCGTATTATAAGCTAAAATAGAAAAGTGGGGTACTTGGTAACTATTACACATCCTAGCATCTGATTACAGCCTACGCTACAATTCCCATAAGAAGTTTCCTTGATTAGCTCGCTTCGAAGGACTTACATAATTATTTGTGCTGGCAAGTACCAATTGGAAGTTCGGTGCCATTTTTGTGCTGTTGTTAAGCTGCGCTACTCATGATCGTTAGTAACATAGCACAGAAAAATTCAACTATTCCATGTATGATAATACTCTAAAAGGGGCAATACATACTCAGAGTTCCTAAGTCCGACTTACACATTGTCACCGGTGCACTCCATGGGTAATTTTCCTGCGTCCCTCAAACGTTTGGTCGCTACCAAGGCCCCTACAATGACCTTACATCAAATCCTCAAAAGAGCGTGACCTCAGGGCCAAAGGTTACTGCAGGCTGTCATGCGTTCCTTCGAGGTCAGTGTCCCCAAGTGTGAGTCACCCATTTGCAAGACCTTTGCAGTCAGATACAGTATGTCCAGTCACGTTTCTATGCACTTGCACCATGGAGACTCCCACAATTTTGGGTGGTCCACTCCTTATTCCGGAGACTGACAAGATGAAGACTCCGTCACACTGAGCGCAAATTGCAGACCATACGCAGAATTGATCAGTACTATGTCATCAGATCGCAGGGGCTATTATCATTTGGCAACTTTCTTCCAACACCGAATAGTCATGCACTAGGTGACATTCTCTTTGACAGCATGTTAAAATGTGAGCGCCTCGAATAAAACATGACTGGAACATGACTGTGTCAGTGCCTAAACTACACAGATTGTGCACATATCACTTTGTGGTTCTCTCTCCTGTGCCTTCGTGTGTTTGTGCGTTTTTGTATTATTAGGCTTCCTCATCAACTATCCCAACACTGCATGCCTTTAAGCTTCATTTAGACTTTTTTCTTCCTTGGTAACCTTCAGGTTAAAGTGTCTATGACCAGAAGCTGGAGGGACTTTTCCGCAGTGGATGCCGATAGAATACACGGAAGCAACTTCACATACGAAAATGCATGCTTCAACACCTCGTAGTTTCCGTCAACTCGAATTTTAAACATCGCGATTCACTCCGACGCTGGCACACCTAGCGTCAAATCAAGAAAACATACGTATATATAGAACCTTCATCTGATCATCCCAGTGGGATGACGTCAAACGGCCATGCAATCAACGAGCAGAATGCCGTCACTTCATCAAACACTACAACAACTTTCTGCAAGAACCAACGTTTCTGCGCCAATATACTGTTGTCACAATGTCTGGAAATAAAAAGTATGTACATAGTTCGACATCTGCGTCCTGTTTTATAACTGCAATAATCCAATTATCGACTTTTTTATTTATTTAATTATTTATTTCGGAACGCACATTTACAGAAGAGAAACAGATCTATAACAGGACTATGAGGGCAAAGCCCTGTGGTACAGTCCAAAACGAACAATCAGTTAGGTAGAGCAGTTACAATAAGAGTAAATAAAGAGGAACCAGAACACTGAACAAAAAAGAATAAAAAGAAAGGTAACAACGACGTTGGGATTAAGATGAAAGAAGCAAAACAAGAACAACTTTATTTTGAAATGGAAAGTGGGGAGGCTCATCTCGAAAGAAGCAAAAATGCAGTATATATGCAGTAAATATGCAGTCAAAGTATCGCAACAGCACAATAGCATGATGTTCAAAAATGCACTTTAACATTCACCTTCAAGCAAGCACGGCTAGCAGTAGAGCTTAGCTCGAGTGGTAGTCCATTCCATACCTTGCTACCATAAGATGAAATTAAAAACTAACCAAAGTTCGTACGTCCATTGGGATAATAAAATGTGTACGGATCGTACCTGAGAGAGTAATAAGTGACAACATTTTGCAACCAGGGGTCAAGTCTAGTGGATGGGGTGTAATAAAATGAATGCATAGCAAGAGCAACTTTATACTTCAAAAGGTCGTAGACGTTGTGTACGGACAAGAGAGGGAATGCATATGATATGGCATCACGATGACCGTGTTGAAGGATAGTCCTCAAGGCCCGTTTCCGAGCCAGCAAAAGTGGAAGGAGATGACCTGGATAGGTGAGGCCGTAAACTTCTAGAGCGTAGCTGATGTGAGAGTGAATAAGAGCGTGATAGACAGTGAGCAGGGCATTTGTGGGAAGACGATTTCGGATTTTCGAAATAGCGTAGAGGCCAGAAGCAATTTTACTTCTGACGCGGCTTATATCAGGGTGCCAGCTTAAGTTTTCATGCAAGGGTATACCAAGAAACCGAACAGTGATTGTTCGAGTGAGCACATGGTTATGAAATTTAAGTTGAAAGTAAGAGAAATGTAGTGTTTTTTTGAGCTGGATGAAAGACGACGTAGGATGTCTTTTCACTATTAGCAAGAAGTCTGTTAGCAGAGAGCCAGAGATGAAGCTTTACTAAGACCAGAGATGCCTCATGATAAAGTTCCGATAAATTTGGAGCTTCAACAAAAATGTTAGTGTCATCGGCGTATAAGTAACAAAGTGTTAGAAAGATAATCAGGCAAGTTATTAATGAACACTAAAAAAAGGAAAGGGCCGAGGAGAGAGCCCTGAGGCACACCCGCGTGTAAAGGCAAAGTAGAGGAAGTTGCTCCGGCGTTATACACGTACTGTGCCCTATTACTGGGTACTTAACAGGTAAACTAACTGGGTAGAATAAAATAACATAAATGAAATGAAACTTTTTAAGAGTGAAAGGGGAATACCTCTCACTCCATATCTCTCTAGCTTTCTGAATAAAATTTCGTGATTTATTAGGTCGAAGGCTTTGGTTAGATCTACAAAGATTCCCATGGGTAGTAACTTTGTTTCAATGTTTGCACGGATTCTTTCAGTAGCATGAAGAAGAGCAAGAGATTTGTACCTGGCTTTTCGAAAACCGAACTGGGAATCACGAGAAACGTGATTGGTCTCAAATAATCGTTTCAGCCGTGTGAGGATCAGCCTCCCCAGCACCTTGCCAACGGAAGAAAGTAAGGAGATAGGTCTGTAATTGCCAGTTTCCGACTTTGACCCTTTTTCGTGTATTGGAGCAACTTCAGCCACTTTGAGGTCATCCAAAAAAATGCCCGATGGGAGAAGTTCATTATATATCTCAGACAGTGGCGCCCCCAAGAGGTGGGAAAATTTCTTGAGGAATAGGGGTGAAATTCCGTAAGGGCCGCACGATTTTGCGGGTTTTAACGAATGCATAACTCACACGACCTCGTGAGGAGTTGTCGGGACAAGAAAGAAAGTGTAACAGCTGACAGGTGGAAGAGGAAGCTCATCCTCGGTACTAACAGGGATGTCGATCCGCCTGTGAATGACACAGAAATATTCATTGAAATTACTTGCAATAAGTGGTGACTCCGTAACTGGAACATCATCTCGGATGAGCAGTTGTGTGCCAGGAGTTTTATTCTTAGGGGGGGATATGTTTATTACAGATAAAGAAAGGGGGAAAGGTCAGACAGGCCAAGGCCGACTTGCTATTCCCAAAAGAGAAAAAAAAAAAGAAAATAAAAGAAAGAAAGAAAGAGAAAAAAGAAGCAGAAATGAAAACCTGTGCCCATGTCTCGCCGTTGCAGCCTTCCACTCCGACTCCATTTTCCAGTGGCACGCCGACGCGTGTTGCCCATTTCACAGGGCCTTCGGTCTCCCTAATGTTGCACTGATTTCCGCCGCTGGCACTTATTTCTGGACATGTCCACGTCCGCATTCATGTTTACGTGCAAACCTTTCAGATGCCATTGCGAGACGCACAGATGACGTCTGTCTATTATGCCGCTGCGACTGAGAGTGGAGTACTGACTGACAGTTTGTAGCTGAGTATAAGCAACAACTTTTGAAACAGTTTTGTTAATACTGCACAGGGCGTGCGCTAAAAAAATGTTGTACTGGGAAGTGCTACCAAGTGGCTCATTGCTGGAGGTGCCGTCTTCCCAGACAGAACACCATCTCCTACGGACGTCCGAAATAGATCCCAATGTCCATATCCGAAGACGGATCTCCGTGGGACTCTCGTCGGATATTTATGGAGGGATATCCGTAGCCGTATATCCGCAGGAGGTCCTGTTGCGGCTGTTTCACGGATTGTCCGAATCAGCTCCGCGATTGGGTGCTGTACGGATCATGAATTTGAAGAGAGAGAGAGAGAGAAACGCGGGACGATGTAGCACTGCATAAATTCGACTTCCCATGAACCAACTCACTTTCTCAAACTACATGAGTAAGAAACAGAGACATTACCTCTACGCCGACTCAATACGCCAAACAATTTCTCATTTTACCGTTGGTTGTGCACGCAATCGAGTGAAACTTAGACATCTCACCCTTCATTTCGACTCACAGGCGAACAGGGCTCTCGAATGTGTAAAAGCTCGCGAGAACACCAATATACAGTGTCTGTTCCCTGTTTGAAAGTGAATGCAACCTCATTTCCAAAGCTTTTTGGCTGAGTTGTCCAATTTCTTGTTGGCGTTTCTACTTCCTTTCTTCTTGTTTCTTTTTTTTCTTTTGCTCTTTGAAACGCCGCGCTGATTTTCTCTCATGTGACCGGACCAACAGAAAGCGGACCAAAGCGGACCAACAGAAAGTAAAACGACCGGCAACGGTGGCAGATGTTAAGAAAATGGCGGAAACACGCTTTATATTTTACTACAAAGCGTATACTGACTTCTGACAAATAAAACAGTAACACTCGCTCGTGATACACGCTACATCCTAGTAAGCTCCTGTTTACGTCAGTATCTCCTAGTTACGTCCGCAAAGTGGACGTTCATAGGAAGTTCGAAGCCC
Source organism: Ornithodoros turicata (assembly GCF_037126465.1). NCBI lineage: Eukaryota > Metazoa > Arthropoda > Arachnida > Ixodida > Argasidae > Ornithodoros > Ornithodoros turicata. Next base: position 161,634,931 of record NC_088201.1, read on the forward strand.
GGCCAAGTGGATCTCCGTAGTACATCCGCTGCAGGAATTTCATTATTCTGCGGATATCCGTATCTCCGTGAAAGTATATCCGATGGATATCCGTAGGACAGAATTTTCTGACTGGGTTTATTGCAGCCACAAGAAGTAAGAAAAAACTGTCATTAGCTTAACTTACATTACATTAACTTACGTAAAGCATTAACCTACATTACATAGCTAGCATATGCATCCCCTGAGCTCCTATATTATTTGGTCAATTAGACAGGATTTGGTCAATAAGAGGAAGGTTGCACCAAGCCACACCAGTCGAACACTTGTCGGTAGAATGCGCCCCTAATTATTTTTTTTTATTAATATATGTCACAAATAGATGCCACGATAATTTCCATCGCAGAAAGGCGTGGTATATATGCAATGTAGGCTGACAGTTTTCGTTACTTCCTTTTGCGGCTGTAATGAACACGGCACCTCCAGCAATCAGCTGCTGGTAGCACTTCCCAGTACAGAATTTAATAAAAAATTAACACCTTCTGCGGTATTGACAAAAGTTGTTGCTATACTCGGCTACTTCCTGTCAGTACTCCAATCTCAGTTTCTGCGGCATAATAGACAGACGCCATCTGTTGGTGTTGCAACGGCAAAAAGGTTGCTCGTAATACAGAATGCCGACGTGGACATGTCCACAAACAAGTGCATGTAGCGGGAATCAGTGCAACATCAGGAAGACCGAAGGCAAGTGCAATTCAAAACGCGCGATGGCGTGCCACTCGAAACTGGTGTCTGAGCGCAAGGCCACAACGACGAAACCTGGGCACAGAGAAAAATTCGCTGCTTTCACCCTTCTAAAATAGTGCAACATATTTTTGCAGCTGGAATTAGGGGATACGTTGACCTTTGTGTAACCGCAATATTATTAGAATAAGTATTGCACCAGCTGAGGTATGCCATACCAAACATCGGCAATTTTCTGCTCACCCCTAACTTTACTAACACCTCTTTCGGCAACGAAACAAGTTAGAATGATTTTCTATATATTGAACGATAGAGGAAAGATTGAGCATTAAAAGCACACTTGATTTACGAATATCTGACCTGCCGACGATGAGCTATGAGCGCTAAAAAATGTACAATTTTTGTCATATCTTCTGACTTTGGCATTTTTTCTTCAGCGGCCCTTTAAAGTGACACTATTTTCACTCCGTACAGGTATACTAGAGTGCCCAGACTTTACGTGTGTTACCTGACATGACAGACTGACATGTGTTACCTGTTAATGACAGTTTTTTGTTACTTCTTCTTGCGGCTGCAATAAAGACGGCACCTCCAGCAATGAGCCACTTGGTAGCACTTCCCAGCACAACATTTTTTTTAGCGCACACCCAGTGCAGTATTAACAAAACTGTTTCAAAAGTTGTTGCTTATACTCAGCTGCAAATCGTCAGTGAGTACTACCCTCTCAATCGCAGCGGCATAACAGGCAGACGTCATCTGTCCGTCTTGCAGCGGCATCTGAAAGATTTGCACGTAAACATGAATGCAGACGTGGACATGTCCACAAATAAGTGCCAGCGGCGGAAATCAGTGCAACATTAGGGAGACCGAAGGCCCTGTGAAATGGGAAACGCGCGATGGCGTGCCACTCGAAAATGGAGTCGGAGATGCAAGGCTGCAACGAAAAAAAATCGCTGCGTACACCCTACTAAAATAGTGCAACATATTTTTGCAGCTGGATTTAGGGGATACGTTGGCCTTTCAGTGACCGCAAGATTATTGGAATAAGTACTGCAGCGGCTGGGGTACCATACCAAACATCGTCAATTTTCAGCTCTCGCCTAACTTCACTGACATCTCTTTCGGCAACGAAATGGGTTTGAATGGTTCTCTATATACTGAACGATAGAGGAAAGATTGCATATGAAAAGCGTACTTCATTTACGAATATCTGACCTGCTGTCCACGAGCTATGAGTGCTAAAAAATGTGCATTTTTGTCATATCTTCTGAGTTTTGTGTTTTTTTCTTCAGCGACCCTTTAAAGTGACACTGTTTTCACTCAGTACAAGTATACTAGAGTGCCCAGACTTTACGTGTGCTCCCGATGAGGGCTGTGACGCGTATGGAATGGCTGCAAAGTCGCGAGAAAATATCACGTTGCGAAGAAGGGGCCACCTTACCCCCTCTCCATCTGTGGACTGGTTGATCGTAGGAAGCTCCGGGTACCTGCTTTCGTTTTCGTTCAAGGTCGTTTACAACATATATTTTTCTCACTGAAATAGAAAAATGTCATCGGCGGACCTTGGTCGATTTAAAGTGGAATTACCCAGCGGTGTATACCGTCTGAGGGATGTCTTGAAGGAACTTTGATATCCCTTACGCAGTGATGGCCAGTAGTTAACTACATGTAGTTAAACTACTAGTTAAACTACCAGATTGTAGTTAAAAAATAGTTATCAACTACTTGCAGAAATGTAGTGGCAACTACTAGTTAAACTACTATTTCGAGTAGTTAACTACAGTAGTTAGGTTACTAAAGGCGCAAACTATACTTCCGATTTTGCCGCAAGCTTTAATGCACGATTGTGGTTCCGACTTTTACCTTGAGCTACTTGTTTGATGAGAACGGAGGTGCAGAGCAATTGTGTCGTGCATGTGTACTAAATCGTCACTTTTAATGCTTGTCCAGCAGTGTTGCGGATTTAACGAGTCAAATCGAATTTAAATCAAATCCATGTTTTTCGGAACACCGCAAATCAAATCCAAATCAAGTCCGGATTTAAACTTGAGGCGACAAATTAAATCATTTTAAATCCGGATTTGTTTTTGGTGTGCTAAATCAAATCCGGTTTTAAATCAGGATTCATCAAATCCGTCAACGAATCCGGGGGCTAAAGTTCCCGAAATAACTGTAGCATGCAGCTGACCATGTCTACAAGGTCGTACGATTACTGCATGCATTAGCTGGATAAGACCGTGACATGGTATAAACACCTATAAATCTCACCTGCAGCGAAGAGTATGAACAGCCAACATAGCGATGCCAACGTCGACACCGACATTTTATTTTCACGTGGATATCGGAGTAACATATTTGTCAAATACGCTTACTCGGCACATATGATTAAATGTGACGGCTACGTGCTGCACACCGCAATTGTGTTATAACAAACTCAATAGTACATCCGCCCAACACGCGTAAGCAGTCTTATTCTCTCAGGTTCTTGTTTAGAAAGACCAGTGCTGCTCCAGTGTAGCTGGCTGCAGCTTGTTTCTTTTCGCGGTCTTGATCAGGCTGGCTGCAGAGAGCACTCGTTCAACTGCTCCAGAACTTGCAGGTACTGCAAATACATGTTTCGCTACTTCCGAAATCAGCGGGCGGCGGGCCACTGCGGACATCCAATAGCAGAGAGGGGAAACAACATCATCCTTTACTGTACACTCGCTTAAATAGAGGACTATTCCGTCGTTCGTTCCTGCGGTACGAGTTCTGCGGTGGCACCAAGCTGACTATAAGCAAGCCACTATGAAAAAGGGCAACCAACATTCACATTCCTGTTCCTGGACACAATGACCTCATACGACTGGTTCTCATGTGGACATTTCGGGACTTCTTTTAGCAATCTCTGGGACACCAGAACGCGACATCAGTCGCAGTTCCGAGAACAAATAAAACAGTCAAAATACGTGTACGGTAGTCCTTTTCTCGAACGTACATTGCCTGAGCTCAGTGCACCAGTGGTGTGCTTTCTCCAATGCGTTCCATTTCTAAGAAATTATAGAAAGCTGTGATACCGTTGTGAATTAGACATCGAACTACCCATGTGATTATGTGTGAGAGTATTGCATGACGTAGCTTTAGTGCTCGGAAGGGAAGATGGCTATACGCCTTCGAGGTGGTCTGTCTGACCAGACAAACCAGCTCTTAAACTTGAAGCAGTCTACAAACAGTGTCCGTAGACGCAATCAAAAAATCATGGGATTTCTTTTTAAACGAAACATAACTTTTGGCGGGACATTGGGAACCAAAATGGCGGGATGCAAGGCAAGCCATCTCAAATCCAAACATTTTTTAAACCTTCCCATCATTAAGAGTTGCATTGCATCATGTGTAAACATATGTGAAATGCAATTCAGCCAAATGTCTTGTAAAAACGTAATTACAGAGACGGCCTCAGATACGACTGACAAAGAATCTGCCCGCCCGTCAATGTCAAATTTCGCAGCAGTCAAAATCCAACCATTTTCCTTCAGGAGCTTGACCAAATACACATCCAATCCCGTCGAAAAAAACGTGATACAATCCAAATCATCTGTCAAAAATATGATTCAATCCAAATCCAAATCGTTGCCATATTTTCCTCGTAAATCAAATCCCAAATCAAATCCACGAGCCCTTTGATGGATTTAAATCAAATCCCCGGATTTAAATCCGCAACACTGTTGTCCAGTGAAGCCTCATTTGCTGTGAAATAAATATGCAACTTAGTTTATCGCGTAGGCACAGAAAGAATCCCGCCGCAAGCTTTGTATTTGACAATCGTAGCAGTGGCTTGAGCCAAAGTTTGTCGTTGCTTGTGATTCATATTTAGGTGTCCAAGAACACTACAAGGGATTGGTGTTGATGGATAACGTTAAGTAGTTATAGGTGTAGTTAAACTACATTGCAGTAGTTAAAGAAGTAGTTTTAACTACTCCCCTGAAAAGTAGTTGAACTACTAGTTAAACTACTCCATCACGAGGTAGTTAGTAGTTATAGTTAAACTACTGTAGAAGTAGTTAGTGGCCATCACTGCCCTTACGTCAGCGGTGTAGACCGCCTGAACCGCACTCTTCGGAATGAACTTCACCGTGTCACAAAAAAGGGCGTACGCCTCCAGTTTTCAACAAACTAGAGCAGATAACGATATCACTCTGGGTGATGGTGGGCTAGTAACGTTCTATGTGGTGAAGTTCATTTTAAGAGTGCTATACCGTCATAAAAAGGGCGGCCCCATATCTGTTTCGGAATGGCTAAGTTACGATTATTTAAAAAAACGCTTTCTGAAAATCAAGAGTCGTCACAGACACAGTTCGTATGGGCTTTCAGAATATCGTAAGCTATTGTTTCAAAAAGTCAAGCTGACATTTAATATAATTCATTCCTTGGTTCACTGCCTGGATCTTCTATCATTAATTTAATAAACAAAATGCAGAAACCGACACTGAAGATTTTTGTTTAAGTTTAATTTGTACAAGCTTTCGCGTGGTGGTCCACGCTTCCTGAGGTACAAAGTGAAGTGGTGACACACATAAGTATATACAGGGTGTCCACGCTAAGTGTGAACAGATTTTTTAAAAATATATCAATCACTTTTTCCGAGATGAAATCAATTGCAATATATCATATGCTGAAGGGCACTCCCTAGGGGGGCATTAACAGACTCCTAAGGCAATGTCTTAATTAACTTTCAATAATTAACTTTTTAATTATAAAAGCTACGAAGTTGCTCCAATGAGAACATCTCATCTCTTCGGTCTCCAGATACCAAAACCGATGTATTGTGGATTGCACTTGCAGCAGAATATCAAGTAACAAATATTCGGTGAATTACAGTGGAGTGAATGACTAATTTTCAAACAGAAGTCACCCAAAGTGCTACGGGCAATGGTGGACGGCGCGATAAATTTACAGGTCTGGCACCGTGCACTACCACAGGGATAACAACCCGGCGAGCGCTTCATGATGCATGATGACGTGAGGACGTCGAGCAAATTTTTGGATCAACGGAATGCTACTAACGGGGGAGTCGGAAAAACTTCCTTTAATTGCTCGTCAGAATGTAATATATTGAGGTGGCGTCTAAGAATGGAATTGGTATTGACAAGTGATTTATGATATGTAGTGAATAAAACTACATTACTTACTTAACTACATTACTTACTTACTACTACATTACTTACTTAACACTTACTACAGTACTACATTACTTAAGTCTTCTTTGCGTTTCGGGGTGAATAAGGACTCCCTGGATAGGCTAGGTGATTTGGCAACAGAGTCATGGATGAGTTCAAATGGGTAATTTCTTTTGTGGAAATCAGATACCATTTCCTGAGCATGTTTTACAAAATCAGTCTGATCTGAGCAGATTCGTTTCAGGCGCAAGAACTGACCATATGGAATACTCCTTTTCTGGTGATTAGGATGATAGCTTTCATAGTGGAGATATTGGCGCTTGTCCGTTGGTTTCTTGTATAGTTCAGTGGTCAGCCTACCAGATTTACATGACACTGTCACATCAAGGAAGTTTATGGTAGACCTTGAATAGTTACAGGTAAATTTAATTTTGCTATGCACAGAATTGAAGTGATCAAAAAATGACTACAGAGATGCCTGATTACCAGACCAGAGGACAAAAATGTCGTCGATGAACCTGAGATATATGAGTGGCTTAAGGGGGAAAGAATTAAGGGCTAAGTTTTCAAAACGACCCATGAATAAATTTGCATAATTAGGTGAGACCCGGGAGCCCATGGCAGCGCCATGAATTTGGACGAAGTGTTGATCGTTGAATACGAAGTTATTACAGCCAAGAACTAGTTCTAAAAGGGGGATGATAGCGGGCATGGGAAGAATATCGGAAGAGTGAGAATTAAGGAACTGTTCAACAGCAGAGAGACCCTCGTCATTAGGAATATTAGTGTATAGCGAAACGACATCCATTGTTGCCAACAAAATGTCCGCATGGTTACTGAAATGGTCATGGACAGCGTTAATTTTGAAAAAGAAAATAATTTGTGTCTTTTACAAAGGATGGGAGAAGGGGTGGGATGTGTTTGATGCAGTGGTCAGCAACTAAGGATAAATTCTCTGTCGGTGTGTTTATTCCTGAAATAATGGGCCTCCCGGGGTTATTGGGTTTATGAACTTTGATCAAAAGATAAAAATTACCTGGTGTGACGTTCTTAGGACGCAAGAATTTGGAAATATGGGACAGGATAAGTTTACTAGTGACGAGTTCATCAATTTTCTTATTAATAAGAAGACAAAAGGAAGGGGTTGGATCCTGATCAATAGCTCTGTAGAACGAGCGGTCACTCAACTGCCTGTCCGCTTCTGCGATGTAGTCGGATGTATTGAGAACCACTATACCGCCACCCTTGTCCGCTGGTCTGATGATAACGTCATTACGGGTTTTAAGATTTCGTAGCGCTACTTTCTCACAATTAGACAAGTTATCAGTGTGTACAATAGATTTCGAATAACTAGTCTTGATATCCTTGTGAACGGCCTTGATGTAATTATCAATGAGGGGGCTAGTTCTAGAGGAGTCCGGCGTCCAGCTAGAGGGGTTTCGGAAGGGCGCAGCATCTCAGCTAGGTTTATCGTGAAAGAAGGTTTTCAGGTGCATTCTCCTACCTGAGTTGTGCAGATCATGCAAAATTTCAAATTCATCAATATTACGCTCCGTTGGTACAAAACTGAGATCTTTTGAGAGAACACTAAGTTCAGCCAGGTCGAGGGTCACATCAGAAAGATTGAAGACGGTGTAATGGCCAGCCTCTGTGGAAGATGGTTCAGAATGTATCGCGTCACAAATGCCATGCGCTAACATGGGAGACAGGATAAGATTATCGCGTTTCGATTTTTTTTTTGATTTCGTGAATTTTCTTCAGCTTATTGGCAGTGAATTCAGAGAGATTAAGAACTTCATGATGAGAGAGTTTGTTCGCAAGCTGTTTGAGCTGGTTATCAATATCTTTCAAGACGTAAGAACTTTCCTGTCTGAGAATTTTAATTAGTTGGAGCGACGCATTATTGAGAGCGGTAGCCCACTTCGTAGAGCTCAAGGGGGAATGGAGACGGCGTGATGGACAGTGATAAACCTTTGGGAGTTTTACGTTGAGATATACAATCTGTGTAAAAACTAAAATTAGACAGGAATCTAGCTTTCCTAGCCAAAAGTTTACGCGCTTTCAAGAAGGGCACTGAATGACATTCATTGTTCTGTACAAGTCATCGTGTCCGGCCGGACCTGCGTTGTCTAGACTGCTTACGTGTCGTCATAGGGAAACGACGGCCAACTCTCCTCTGTGTCTCGGCTGGAAGGGAAGAGCGTACTTGAGCAGGCGCACCACGCGAAGTAGAGAAAGTCCTTGGTGAAGAACCCAAGTTCACACAGTCAAACACCCCTGGAGTGACATCGGGGTGAAGTGGGGTTCGCAGGTGGGCTCCGGCACTATGGTTAACACACTCCGCAGGAGAGGAGCTGATTACGTTGCCAGCGGCTGCAGAAGAGGCCAGGGTACTGTTGATGGGTGAAGCTGGAGCTTGTGGAGGAGAGATCTTGGGCACAACGGTTGTAGGAACCAACGCAGGTTGGGAAGCAGAAAGGGCTGGTTGGTCGTTGCACGGGCCAGGTGGAGAAAGAACGTCGGAATAGCACGTAGCCGTGGCGTCGGTTGTAGAAGTAGATGGTCTCTCGTCGACGGGGAAGGGGGGGAAATCTTCCAGACGCAGCTCAAAGGAGGAAGATGTCACAGCTGAGGGTGGGAGGTCTTTCAAGATGTGCGTGATCTTCGCTTCAGTCATCGTCTGGCACTCCGTTAGATAATCCGTAACCTTCCCCTTTGTCCATGCTGGGCCACTCGTTTCCCATACTTCTGACCCCCCCTTCCGCGGAACTGGGTTGGCGAGCCTTTTTGTTCACAATAACACCTTTTACTGATCGTAAACGGTTAGAGGTCACTTATCCGTCTGCCCAGCTATTCATTGTACACAGACATGTAGCACCCATATCTCCTTTCCCTTCCCTTTCTTGGTACAGCAGTATGTTTAGTCGTGTATATGTCTATACTATATATACTTATGTGTGTCACCACTTCACTTTGTACCTGAGGAAGCGTGGACCTCCACGCGAAAGCTTGTACAAATTAAACTTAAAGAAAAATCTTCAGTGTCGGTTTCTGCATTTTGTTCATGTGATCTACAGGACTTGACTCCCCTCTTCGTATACGCTTCTGTTACTTACCATGTCTCGTCCTGCGACACTGGAGATTTCATCACGCATTGCCATAATCGGCAACTCTCTTATCAAATTGGTGCCACAGTTTTTGAGTTCAACCAACATCTACATCAAGTCGGTGAGTGGCGGAAGAATTTTGGATTTCCTGAGGGTGGTGGATGATCTCCCCGGTGACTTTTCGTCGATTATTTTGCAAATTTGTTCTATCGACGTGGCCTCAGAAGCTATCGCTACGACCATTGAGAGAATTGACTGCCTATTGTCGCACATCCGATCTTCACGACCGCAAACGCTGGTTGTATTCTCCAGTGTTCCGCCTAGATTACCATCCTTCTACACAACCCGTGACCAGGGCCAGTTCCTACGGAATGTGAACCGCAACATCAGTCTCCTCAACCACCATTTCTGGTACTTATCCTTGCTGAACTCCGGAGTGGGTAGCATCCAGTACTTGCGGATGGACCAGTCACCTTGGAATTTCCTGGCTATGGTCGGCCACCACTTGAACCTTCGGGGCGCGAGATGTTTGGCTTCTCACTACCGTAACTGCATCCTCACGCACATCTTGCAAGACCTCCCACCCTCAGCTGTGACATCTTCCTCCTTTGAGCTGCGTCTGGAAGATTTCCCCCCTTCCCCGTCGACGAGAGACCATCTACCTCTACAACCGACGCCACGACTACGTGCTATTCCGACGTTCTTTCTCCACCTGGCCCGTGCAACGACCAACCAGCCCCTTCTGCTTCCCAACCTGCGTTGGTTCCTACAACCGTTGTGCCCAAGATCTCTCCTCCACAAGCTCCAGCTTCACCCATCAACAGTACCCTGGCCTCTTCTGCAGCCGCTGGCAACGTAATGAGCTCGTCTCCTGCGGAGTGTGTTAACCATAGTGCCGGAGCCCACCTGCGAACCCCACTTCACCCCGATGTCACTCCAGGGGTGTTTGACTGTGTGAACTTGGGTTCTTCACCAAGGACTTTCTCTACTTCGCGTGGTGCGCCTGCTCAAGTACGCTCTTCCCTTCCAGCCGAGGCACAGAGGAGAGTTGGCCGTCGTTTCCCTTTGACAACACGTAAGCAGTCTAGACAACGCAGGTCCGGCCGGACACGATGACTTGCACAGAACAATGAATGTCATTCAGTGCCCTTCTTGAAAGCGCGTAAACTTTTGGCTAGGAAAGCTAGATTCCTGTCTAATTTTAGTTTTTATACAGATTGTATATCTCAACGTAAAGCTCCCAAAGGTTTATCACTGTCCATCACGCCGTGTTTTAAGTTCCATTCCCCCTTGAGCTCTACGAAGTGGGCTACCGCTCTCAATAATGCGTCGCTCCAACTAATTAAAATTATCAGACAGGAAAGTTCTTACGTCTTGAAAGATATTGATAACCAGCTCAAACAGCTTGCGAACAAACTCTCTCATCATGAAGTTCTTAATCTCTCTGAATTCATTGCCAATAAGCTGAAGAAAATTCACGAAATCAAAACAAAAAAATCCAAATGCGATAATCTTATCCTATCTCCCATTTTAGCGCATGGCATTTGTGACGTGATACATTCTGAACCATCTTCCACAGAGGCTGGCCATAACACCGTCTTCAATCTTTCTGATGTGACCCTCGACCAGGCTGAACTTAGTGTTCTTTCAAAAGGTCTCAGTTTTGTACCAACGGAGCGTAATATTGATGAATTTGAAATTTTGCATGATCTGCACAACTTAGGTAGGAGAATGCACCTGAAAACCTTCTTTCACGATAAACCTAGCTGAGATGCTGCGCCCTTCCGAAACCCCTCTAGCTGGACGCCGAACTCCTCTAGAACTAGCCCCCTCATTGATAATTACATCAAGGCCGTTCACAAGGATATCAAGACTAGTTATTCGAAATCTATTGTACACACTGATAACTTGTCTAATTGTGAGAAAGTAGCGCTACGAAATCTTAAAGCCCGTAATGACATTATCATCAGACCAGCGGACAAGGGTGGCGGTATAGTGGTTCTCAATACATCCGACTACATCGCAGAAGCGGACAGGCAGTTGAGTGACCGCTCGTTCTACAGAGCTATTGATCAGGATCCAACCCCTTCCTTTTGTCTTCTTATCAATAAGAAAACTGATGAACTCGTCACTAGTAAACTTATCCCGTCCCATATTTCCAAATTCTTGCGTCCTAAGAACGTCACACCAGGTAATTTTTATCTTTTGATCAAAGTTCATAAACCCAATAACCCCGGGAGGCCCATTATTTCAGGAATAAACACACTGACAGAGAATTTATCCTTAGTTGCTGACCACTGCATCAAACACACCCCACCCCTTCTCCCATCCTTTGTCAAAGACACAAATGATTTTCTTTCCAAAATTAACGCTGTCCATGATCATTTCTGTAACCATGCGGACATTTTGTTGGCAACAATGGATGTCGTTTCGCTATACACTAATATTCCTAATGACGAGGGTCTCTCTGCTGTTGAACAGTTCCTTAATTCTCACTCTTCCGATATTCTTCCCATGCCCGCTATCATCCTCCTTTTAGAACTAGTTCTTGGCTGTAATAACTTCGTATTCAACCATCAACACTTCGTCCAAATTCATGGCGCTGCCATGGGCTCCCGGGTCTCACCTAATTATGCCAATTTATTCATGGGTCGTTTTGAAAACTTAGCCCTTAATTCTTTCCCCCTTAAGCCACTCATATATCTCAGGTTCATCGACGACATTTTTGTCCTCTGGTCTGGTAATCAGGCATCTCTGTAGTCATTTTTTGATCACTTCAATTCTGTGCATAGCAAAATTAAATTTACCTGTAACTATTCAAGGTCTACCATAAACTTCCTTGATGTGACAGTGTCATGTAAATCTGGTAGGCTGACCACTGAACTATACAAGAAACCAACGGACAAGCGCCAATATCTCCACTATGAAACCTATCATCCTAATCACCAGAAAAGGAGTATTCCATATGGTCAGTTCTTGCGCCTGAAACGAATCTGCTCAGATCAGACTGATTTTGTAAAACATGCTCAGCAAATGGTATCTGATTTCAAAAAAAGAAATTACCCATTTGAACTCATCCATGACTCTGTTGCCAAATCATCTAGCCTATCCAGGGAGTCCTTATTCACCCCGAAACGCAAAGAAGACTTAAGTAATGTAGTTTTATCCACTACATATCATGAATCACTTGTCAATACCAATTCCATTCTTAGACGCCACCTCAATATATAACATGCTGACGAGCAATTAAAGGAAGTTTTTCCGACTCCCCCATTAGTAGCATTCCGTAGATCGAAAAATTTGCGCGACATCCTCACGTCATCATGCATCATGAAGCGCTCGCCGGGTTGTTATCCCTGTGGTAGTGCACGGTGCCAGACCTGTAAATTTATCGCGCCATCCACCATTGCCCGTAGCACTTTGGGTGACTTCTGTTTGAAAATTAGTCATTCACTCCACTGTAATTCACCCAATATTTGTTACTTGATATTCTGCTGCAAGTGCAATCCACAATACATCGGTGAAACCTCCAACACAATGAGAAAAAGATTTTACGGACACAAATTTGATATCCTAAATGCACGCCAAACTCCTGTCGCCATTCATTTCAATCAACCTAATCACAATTTTGAAACTGATTTGAAAATTATATTGTTAGAATCTGGGTTCCGCACCGACATTAAACGTAAGAATAGGGAGTCCTACTTAATTTTGCAATTTAAGTGTCTCACACCAAATGGTCTGAATCTTAGTCCTGGCTCGTTATATCCGCTTATGTAAATTTAATAGTTATATATCTATATTTATTTGTGCACAATTCTTGAATCTTCGCTTCAGTCATCGTCTGGCACTCCGTTAGATAATCCGTAACCTTCCGCTTTGTCCATTCTGGGCCACTCGTTTCCCATACTCCTGACCCCCCCTTCCGCGGAACTGGGTTGGCGAGCCTTTTTGTTCACAATAACACCTTTTGCTGTTCGTAAACGGTTAGAGGTCACTTATCCGTCTGCCCAGCTATTCATTGTACACAGACATGTGGCACCATATCTCCTTCCCCTTCCCTTTCTTTGTACAGCGGTATGTTTAGTCGTGTATATGTGTATACTATGTATACTTTTGTGTGTCACCACTTCACTTTGTACCTGACGAAGCGTGGACCTCCACGCGAAAGCTTGTACAAATTAAACTTAAACAAAAATCTTCAGTGTCGGTTTCTGCATTTTGTTTATGTGATCTACAGGACTTGACTCCCCTCTTCGTATACGCATCATTAATTTAATAATAATTTATATAACGTCCAGGCTAAGGCACTAAGATACCCCCTGTTTCTTGAGTTGGGATATGCAGTGATCAGAGTTTTTCAACACGTGTTATAACTTATTTCAAGTACGTTCGTCGACATCATGACATCGATATATTTTTTTTTTAATTTGCAGACAGGCCGCATCTGCTATTAGGACTGTAATGCTATAGTCGTGCATGTAACACTTGATTGATGTGAATTTGATGTTTTCTTCTTTTAACGCGGTGCGACATTATTCACACCATCGTTGTTGATGGGCACCATCAAAATAAAAATTTATGTTCATTGAATTATCATTAGTGAAAATGACGCTATCGCTAATGTGTTTAATAAATACTTTGGTGATATCGCAGAGCACGCGAAATGTGAGAATTTGGATCGCCACCTCACAAAAGGAGTAGGATAACTGTACTGGAAACATTCACGGGGTCCTGCACGTTTTGTGGTGCAAATGTTTTCTTGAGAGATACAAGCTTGGTTGTCAAACATGTAACTTTATTGCAGTACTTGTCCTACAGGACTTTTCGTATCATAAAGTAAATGATGTTCATAGGTGAAGTATTATGTTCCGATAATATATTGTACATCACATCGTATTGTAAAGGTAGCAACACAATGAAAAAAGGTTTTACTAACGTGGACAGTATAGCCGTTGGGAGCCACGATAGAAAATATTGTCCCAAACGCAATCGACGGGTCCTATACTATGCAGGGGTCTTGCAGGAAACACTCCAAGCAATTCTGCGCAGGCAATTGACGATGGTATTCCAAACGTAAGCGAGAATCATTTTCGGAAGTACTAGAAAATTATTCCGCATTTAACCACTTGGTTATAATACACTAGTATTCCACGGAGGTATATTTTTATACCTGTCGCACGGTTACGTACTCGATTCGTTATATAAAAAAAGGGGGGAGGGATCAGAAAAAGCGATGTGGAGCTTCAGCGGCTCAATTTATCAGTATGCCGTCAAGAAAAGTTCCTCTCACGCATTATCGCAGCTCGGGCCAAAATGTCGCCGCAATGCTTCAAAGTCCTTCCGAAGCTTCCGGAGCTCCTGGTCTCGAATTTTGAGTTCGTTCTTGTGTTTCTCCTCTTCCTTTTGTCGTTCTTGTTTCTCACGACTGCACTCCTCACGCACCTGGCGGATTTCCGTTTCCAGGCTGTTCATTTGCACCTTCATCTCATGTATGCACATCGCGTGTTTCTCGAGTGTCAAGTGATGTTCCATTTCGTCATCACCTGCCTCGAATGTGCACCCCAAAGCGGCCATCTTGCAAAGTTTCGGTGTTTTGCGGCAACCGGCGCCATGTTCCTCTAAGCTGCCGCGTCTAATGCTCTCTTGGTTGCAGTACTGACATGTGACTGGATAATCCTGACAGTCCTTAAAGTGACTCCCAATCTCGGAGACGAAATAGTTCCCGTGGCAGAAACGGCACTCCTGCGTACGCCTGGGACACTCATCGGTCAAGTGTTTTGGCAGGTCGGTGTTGGAGACAATGGAAGAACACTCGTTGGGACACAGAGTCGGGCGTCGAGGGCAGGTGCGAAGGTGGTCCACACAGTTATGAGGGATGGCCGTCTGATACTTGCAGCCAAATATTGAACCAGGACAGAGCAAGAGGCTGCTTGTGTTGCAGCGGGCACATCGAGGCGCTTGCGAAGGTTCCTTGTTCAGTAAGCACTTCTTGCATACGTAATGCTCACAGGTGGTTGCTTTCCAGAGGTACATGGAGGATGCCCCACAATACTCGCACATTCCCAACGAGTCCAGCGACGGCGGGGGACAAAAACGGACGGCAGGCATGTTGGGACGAGATGTTCCTCCGAGTGCGATGGGATGCAAACGCTGCAGGGGCGAGAGCAGCTCGAACGAGGGACTTTACTGCACGTAATGAAGATATCGGGTTTCCTATGAGGCGACTATGACGGGAGTTACGTGGCGTGCTCTAATCTGTGGTGACGCATAGCGCAAGTGCGGTATGGCGATAAGGGCTTCCAGGAAATGGAGTGGCGTCGTATCAGTAGCAACGGTCGATTAAGTTGTGCGATATGTGTGTAGTGTACTAGTCTTTGATTGTTACTTAATGACAAGTACAAGGAGCCTTGTTGAAGGAAGGAGAACGCAAAAAAAAGGACAAGAAGCTTTCTGATGATATAATTGGATGTCGTGGTGCTGTGCTACAGTGCACGGTAGAGTTTTTTTTCGGATCCCCCAAAAATTACTCACCGTTGAAGCGCTGAGGCCGGACAGTTGCTCACCATCCTCGTCAGCCAGTTGTTACGTAGCGACTTTCCTTGTCGTTTTTTCCGAACGTAACAGCACATACAGAGCACTGCATTTGCTTATATGTACATAAAAGAAAAACGTCAGGGGCCGTATTCTCGTCAAACTAATCGACGTCGATTACGGCGTTCTCTCCTACGTTCGGCACCAAAGTGAAAAAGGCGCAAAAAATGACTGACTCCTCGAAGATATACCTCACTATTTTGGTCGTGTATTAGTGTCCACAGATGAACATTCAATGTTTTCGCGTTGTCATTGTGTTTATCGTTACAAGTATCGTTAGAAGTTCGCACACGTGAAACGAATCCGTTTTATTTCCCTCTTTTCTTTTTCTTTTTATTGTTGTTATTGGTGAATGTGGAAACTGAGTTGCAGTGTAGAAACAAGTGAAGGTGTCTATTTTCCAACACGAGACACCAAGCGCACGTGTTGACAAGGAAGTTGAGGAACCCAGGAAGGGAAGTGCCAGGGACTATGACAAGGGGACGCATTCCCTCCTAAGCATTCATCTGTGCGTTGCACATATTTTACTTGTGCTGCCTGTGTCGCTTGCTTGCTGTCCCCGACTTCTCATACTTTATGGTCCGAAACAGTCATTTCGAAGCAACAAATTCGTGAGAAATAGGATACCTATTGAGATTAGCCAGGAACCTGGAGTTCCACTCTCCGCCTGCACCGGCACGACCAATACAACATATCCCATTCGTAATAAACGATACGAGGAACCTCGCGGTGGACACATAACTGAAAAATGGCCTTTCTCGAACTGAAATGCTTTCAGTCGTTCGAGCACATCGCTGGCACATCTTTATCTTTACAGACGAGGAGAAGACTTTGCTCTATCATTCCACGATAGATTAACAGATTATGATGAGCGCGGTCGCGCTACCAAAGGCATGCTGGAACAGCACGCTCATTTTCTTCTTATTTTGCTTTCGTCACTGATCGTCCTCTCCCATTTCGGAGCCAATCAAATCTGACTTACCTCCTGAAGAGAAAATCTGTCCTGGGGCTTTAAAGGGGCACTAAAGTGCTAAAATATCTCTTGGCGATATAAAAGATTCCGTCAACCTAAGAATAATGCAAAAGGAACCAGATTCATCCGTTGCGCGGTTTGGAATCAAAACGTGAATGAAGGTACCGATTTCGAGGTTCCGCTTTCCTTCGTACGAATCGGCGCAAAATGTCAAGGGTACGTCACCCCCAGCGCATCCAATTATCAAAGCAAACAAGTTGCGGGAACTGCCCATTCCCGCATTTCTTTGTCCAATCAGCAAAGTGCGAGGGACGCTCGACTTGGGTGTGACGCGTAGGGATATACACCTCGCAGGAGCCCATCTGTAGCAGCGGGAGCTTTCGCTGACACTGCCACACAACACGGAAACAGGCACAGGATGAGGCAGCGTTCATGCGGGGCAACTTTTTTCATCAACTATGCTGTTGGTCGACCGAAACCTGGAACCTCCAGCAACCTGAGTTGCTCGGCATCGTTCTCCGATTGAAACATCGAGCAGTTTTCGTGCACCCGCCAATGTGTGGCGGGAGCATTGCAACGTGACTCCCGATGGCGTGATGGTTTCGATGGTTGGTTCATGGGTTCAAATCCTGCAGGGTCAGCTGAGAAATATTTTTCTTTTTTTTTTCTACCAATGCTACACAAACATGTGAATAGCCATTTATTGAAGATAATGATGATCTTCTGACGCAAAAAAAAACAACAACAACTAAGATTTGGTAAACAGCAGTTGAAAAAAAAGAAGAAGCCATCATTTAGATTCGAACCCACATTTTCCAGTTGCTGTAAGTCTGCTTGAAGGTGGAGCAGTGGGAGGAGTTACCCAGAGCCGTATATTAAAAGGGAGTCTGTTCATTGGCAGGAGTCACAAAAAGAGGCTCGACCTGTCAATCACAGTTTCGGTCCTGTGATTGGTTTGCTTTTTACCAAGGGGGTCGCCATGACACCTTACCGCCACCCAAAATGGCGACGAAAACAAAAGCAGTGAAGCGGGGATTTCGTGACAAAAAATGTTCACAGACTACTCTGATGTTACGCTGCAAGGGTACATCCTCATATACGTTTCTCGGAAATCAGTTTCAACTTATGCTCATCGACTGATATATAACTGAAAATTATACG
Source organism: Ornithodoros turicata (assembly GCF_037126465.1). NCBI lineage: Eukaryota > Metazoa > Arthropoda > Arachnida > Ixodida > Argasidae > Ornithodoros > Ornithodoros turicata. The sequence goes on from NC_088201.1 coordinate 161,652,645, forward strand.
TTTTGTTGCCGGTGTTAGGCCTAGTGAACACGGCGATCATAATGAAATAATAACAAAAACGGCACTGTGCTGTACAATGTCATATTTAATTGCTGGATTTCATGGATATAAACATTCTTGCCTTTGATATTCCAAGTATTCATGTAGATGTGTTTAAAAATCATACCGTTGACAGAATGTGTCCCTGAAGGTGGTTCCGCCGGCAGCGGTACAACGACGGAAGCAGACGACAATTCCCAACGTGCCTTACGCTCCCTAGGTGGCGTTAATCAAATTTGCACAAAAAATCCACTAATTTTGCAGATTGCGAGAGGTATCCATTTCAATCCCATCCAATCCACTTGCCGCCCAAAATGGCGCTGCCCATGTTGGATACGGGGACAAATGGTGAGGATAGGTTTATTGATAGCGCCCCATATTTCGAGATTTCACTGTTCGGAAAGCTTAAAAAGTGGGTGGAGCTTCCGGTATAGGCATGACCCATTAATGGCTGGACTCCCTTTTAATATACGGCTCTGGGGCTACCGAGTGGAACGTGCGAACGCAACCTCGAAGTGGCAGGTGGGAGATTTCGTCATTACGACGTACCATTCGTCATTTTGAAGTGAAACTCGTCATTACACGCCCTAACAATCAGCGCGCATCACGAAATAGCGCGCGCTTGTTATTGTTCCTACGTTGCATTGCGAGTGTATTCAAAATAACGAGCATTCGGTACGGACTATACATCCTTCCAGTTAGCCCATGAGACGCACAAACATCAACCCCTTTAATGCCCCTTTAATCTGTTCAAACAGAATCCTTCAAAATGACCATCTTTTTGCAACCCTGCAATGTAGGAGGGACGCTGCACTGTATCTGCACTTATATACGTAAAACACATTCTTGTGACTGAGAAGATATTATGCTAAAAGCATTTTGTGGTGGTGGGTGCGTTGTTGGCCTCACAAATGTGGGCGGTGTCACGACTGTGACCTAGCAATAAGATCACATAAGGTTACGCTGACGCCAAAAGATGAGGATAGGAAGCGATCAGATCCGACTGACATTTAGCTAAAACCATTTTGTGAGCATTAAGGGAAGCCGCACCCTGCCTATTCCGGAAAACGCACCGTTTCGAAGGAGCATCGTCCATTCTTAAAACTGGACTTCGCCGCATAGCACGCAGCTAGCAAACCGTTATCATGAATCTCATCGTTCTATCCCTGATCTCTTGCAAATGGGAGGCGTATGCCTTTTGTAATACGTTAGCATTAGGAATGTCAAGCTGGAAAAAGCTCTATGTAAGTGTGCGTGTGTGGCTATGAACGGCGTACAGACGTGGACAGATGGAGAGAGGATAGCAGGAAGGAGTGGGGGACAGGGGGGTTAATAAGCGTCCTGGGCCGACTTCAGGGGGAACTGTGCCGACATTCGTCTGGAAAGTCTTCGGAAAACCCAAAGTGTGTGCGTGTGTGTGTGTGTAGCGGACGACGACAACGACGACAACGATGGCCACGCGCGTGGAGCACCGGCTTCAGTTCCACCGGCGCGGTCATGGAGACAGGCCACCGTCATCGCCTCTCCGTGGCATACCATCATCGCCGGTCGGGGCTCATGTAGAGGAAGACCACCGTCCTCTACATTTGGTGACCCGGACAAAGAACATCACGTCCGGAGCAATTCGGCCCTTCACCATCCCAAATTTCTGACCACGCCATCGAGCAGCACTACTTCCGGCACACACGGCCCACCTCCTCTCCTACCGCACTCTTCGCTCTCTCTCACCTACGCTTCTCTCTTCGCTCAAGTCTTCTCACGCTTCTCACTGCCGGCCGCGACACTCGAGCCTTGCGCTCACCTGCCGGTTGCGGCAGTCGCGGCAGCCGACGCCTCGGCACACTTAAGCCCGTCTCGGCACCTCACTCACTCCACCTGGGACTATCGAGCTTCGGCTCCCGTGCCGGTTGCGGCACCCCAGGACCACGACACCGAGCGCCTCACTCTCTCTGCGACGGATCGCTGTTCCCGTCCACACCTACCACAGGGATGACTACCTCCACACGGATGCTGTTCCCGTCTTCATCCCCTCTGAAACGCCGCCAACGTGTGCCGTGCCCCTGTTCCCGCTGTTCCCGCTGTTCCCTGTTCTTGCGATGCGTCCGCAACGCATCTGACGGCCGGGGGACCCCTGTAGCGGACGACGACAACGACGACAACGATGGCCACGCGCGTGGAGCACCGGCTTCAGTTCCACCGGCGCGGCCATGGAGACAGGCCACCGTCATCGCCTCTCCGTGGCATACCATCATCGCCGGTCGGGGCTCATGTAGAGGAAGACCACCGTCCTCTACATGTGTATCCGGGTGTGAGATGGTGAAGCCTTGACGAAGCAGAGGTATAAGTGGACATGTAGAGGGGATATAAGAGGGTAAATCTAAATGGAGGTAAATGATTTCAAATTGAGGTAGTCAAGGGTAATTAAGAGGAAGAGGTAGGAGTAATTTAAGGTAATTAGAGGTAATTAAAGGCAATTAAGGAAAGAAAGTTGAGTTTAAAGGCAATGAATGTAAGATATATGCAATTAAGAAAAAAGATTAAATGAGATTGAAGGTTACCGAAGGGAACTACAGGTTACCGGTCGTAATTAAATGTCATTAAAGGTAAGTAACATCAATTAGAGGGGAATTGAGAGTAATTGAAGCGAGCAAATATAATTAAAGGCAATTAAATGAAATTCAAAATTATCTGGGATAAACTCCGCTTACATTCGGTAATTACAGGGTAATTGAAAGTAATTGAGGTTAATTAAAGGTTCATTAAATGGAGTTACACATGGTAACTGAAAGTGTCGAACAGCAAGTCAAGTATAGACCGGAGGTGGACAACAGGAAGTCAGGTTGGATCGGAAGGGGAGAACCGGAAGTCGAGCTGGACCAGAAGTGGATATCGGAAGTCTAGTACACAGACGGGAAGTGGACAACCGCAAGTCAAGTTAGACCAGAACTGCACAACTGGAAGTCGGTTTAGGCCACCACTGAACACTGGAAGTCAAGCATAGACGGGAAGTGTACAACCGGAAGTTGATTTTTAGCGGAAGTGGATACCAGAAGTTAAGTATAGACGTGAAGTGGACAACCGGAAGACAAGTTAGACCGGGAGTGGGCAACCGGAGGTCGGGTTTAGACGGACAATCGGAAGTAAGGTCAGACCGAAATTTGACAACCGGAAGTCAGGTTAGACCTGAAGTGGACAACCGAAAGTTGAGTTGGACCGGAAGTATAGACGGGAAGTGGACAACCGGAAGTCGGGTTCAGATCGTCAGTGGACACCCGGAAGTCGGACTTAAACCGGAATAGGGGCTTAACGCATTTCTGTCGCATTTACCGTTAATCGCCACATAATTTTTGTGACACTTATGCAGTTACGATGATTGTCATAAAAAGGCATAAATGATAAATGTGTATGGTACAGAAGGACCAGCAGGCAACGCTGAATACGAAGTGTTTAATGTGGCAGCCAAGCCAACAACTGAAAGAATCGATGGTATGCGCGCTCGATAGAAATCATGCGCGAGATACGCGTCGTGACGAAACGTCCATGGCGGCGCTCGTCGTCCATTTCCGTCGGTTGCTACATGCCCCCCCCCCCCGCTAGTGGCAGCTTGAAGCTGTCGGCCCACGTGACGTGTTTCTCGGTGGGCTTCGGGCATAAAGGGGAAGGGTTGGCGGATGCCTGGACACCAAGCGTGGGAGGGGAACGGTTCCAGGCTGAGGAATCAGTGGTGTAGGAGTCGACGGTGGCAAGGTCCATGTAGGCCGGCTTCAATCTGTCGACGGCAACCACGTCCTCTCGGCCGTTGATAGAGATGCGTAAGTTCTTGCCGTGGCGGCCGAGGACGGGATGTGGACTGGAATAGGGCGGCGTGAGCGACTTCCGCATGGCGTCCGTGCACAGGAACACGTGCGTTGCGGATGACAGGTCTTGGGGGACGTGAGCACGGCGGGTGGAGGAAGCGCGGGTGGCAACGGGTCGGAGTGTGTTGAAAAACTGATGAAGGCGGTCCAGGTAGAGGGATGGGGATGGGTCGGGACGAAGAAATCGGCTGGAAGATGCAGAGCACAGCCATACACAATGTCAGCCGCACTGCGCCCGATGTCGGTCTTGACGGCTGCGCGGATGCCGAGGAGCACCAAAGGCAGGTGGTGTACCCAGTGTGCCCTATCTTCGTGAGCGACGAGGGCGGCCTTCAAGTGGCGATGAAGGCGCTCTACGAGGCCGTTGGATGCAGGGTGATAGGATGTCGTTCGGACGCGAGTTGTCCCGAGGATGTCGGTGAGGCCCTTGAATAAACGGCTCTCGAACTGTGGGCCCCGGTCCGTAGTGACCTGGGACGGCACGCCGAACCGAGAGACCCATGAAGCGACGAAGGTGTTGGCGACTGTCTCGGCGGTGGCGTCTGCCATCGGCGTGGCCTCGGGCCAACGTGTAAAGCGGTCGACAGCGGTTAGGACATAGCGGCAGCCATCAGATGGTGGGAGAGGGCCGACTATGTCACGATGGACGTTGTCGAAACGCGCGTCGGGAGGCTGAAAGTTCCCGAGGGGGGCGGAGGTGTGGCGGTGGACCTTCGCACGCTGGCAGTGGTGACAGGAGCGAACCCAGGCGCGGACGTCTCAGTCGATCGAAGGCCACACGAAGCGGTCCGCAACAAGCTTCTGAGTTGCCCGGATGCCAGGGTGCGCGAAGTCGTGGATAGGAGAGAAGACGGCCGGGCGACACGTGACAGGGACGAAAGGCCTAGGTTGGGGAGTCGACGTGTCGCAACAGATGGTAACGGAAGTGCCGGGAATGGGGAGGTCTTGCAGCTTGAGGGAGGTGGTGTTAGCTGTGCGCAAGCGCTTCAGCTCTTCATCGTGGAGTTGGGCAGAAGCGAGGGCTTCGTGCGAAAAGCGCTGCATGGTCGTAGAAAGGGCAGCAACTCGACTTAAGGCGTCGGCTGGAGCGTTTCCTTCCCCCGGTACATGCCATCTGTGCGCATTTCAGCAAGATAGGCGAGCTGACGAATCTCCCTTGGGGAATACCGGCTGCTGGCAGAGTGGAAAGCGTAGGTGAAGGGCTTGTGGTCGGTTAGGATGGAGAAAGCGCGACCTTCCAGGAAGAAACGGAAATGCCTGACCGCGAGGTAGGCGGCCAGCAACTCTCGGCCAAAAGTGCTGTAGCGCTGCTCGGTAGGTTTGAGGGCCTTGGAGAAGAAGGCTATGGGGCGCCATGCTGTGCCAATCTGCTGCTGCAGCACCGCGCCGACGGCTCTACCAGAGTCGTCAACCATGAGTGTAGTCGGCGCGCCGTGCCGGGGGTGGCAAAGTAGAGAGCAAGCGGCGAGGTCGGCCTTGATCTTGAGGAAGCTCGATTCGGCGTCAGAATTCCACATCAACTTCTTCGCAGCGCGGCTCGACTGAGTGAGAAGAGCTTCAAGGGGCGGAGGGTTTCTGCGCAGTGCGGAATGAAGCGCCGGTAGAAGTTGATGAGGCCGAGGAAGCGCCGAAGTTGCCGGATGGATTGGGGCTGGGGAAAGTTGGAGATAGCCTCGACCTTGGAGAGAAGCGGTGTTATGCCCTCCGGGGAGACTTTGTGCCCAAGGAACTCTGTGGATGACACGCCGAATTCGCATTTTTGTACATTGACAACAATGCCGTGAGCGGCCAGGCGTGAGAAGAGCAGGCGGAGATGATGTTCGTGCTCTTCTGGAAACGAGCTGGCCACAAGCACGTCGTCAATGTATGCGAAGACGAAGGGGAGGCCCCTGATGACGCTGTCTATAAAACGTTGAAACGTTTGGGCCGCGTTGCGGAGACCAAATGGCATCCGTGGAAACTCGTACAGCCCAAACGGAGTCGTAATTGCGGTTTTCTTGATGTCTTCAGGGGCGACGGGGATCTGGTGATATGCTTTCATCAGATCGATTTTACTATAGAGGGCAGTGCCGTGGGGGTTGACCGTGAAGTCTTGCAACCGCGGGAGCGGGTAACGGTCAGGCACAGTAACAAGGTTAAGCGCACGGTAATCACCCTAGGGGCGTCAGTCGCCGGTCTTTTTGGGCACCATGTGCAAAGCGGAGGACCAATTGCTGGAGGAAGGTCTGGCTACACCGATGGACAGCATGTGCTCAAATTCCGCTTTTGCAATCTTCAGCTTCTCCGGAGCTAGCTGACGTGCCCGGGCGAAAACGGGTGCTCCGGTGGTCTGTATGTGGTGCACGACATCGTGTGCGACTGGGCGCGACCAATCTCGTGGTTGCGTGAGACTAGGGAAGTCCTTGAGGAAGGCAGCGTATGTCGAGTGGAGGACAGAAATGGAGATGCCGCTGAGAGGGCTTGCAGAATGAACGGAGCGAGCCTGAACTGACAGATGGGTGGAGGTATCTATCAGGCGCTTGCGAGCGACGTCCACAGATAAGCCGAAATGGTGTAAGAAGTCGGCGCCCAGGATGGCTTGGCGGACACCGGCCACAAGGAAAAGCCACGGGAACGTTCTGCGAAGGCCCAGATCGAGGGTGGCAGATAGCTGTCGGAAGACGGGAAAGCCGGTGTTGTTGACAGCCGTAAGGTGGAACATGGCTGGGCGACGCTTGTCACTTCCTGAAGCGGGGAGCACGCTCACTTCGGCGCCGGTGTCAACGAGGAAGCGCGTCTTTGAGGGCCGGTCAACAACGTAGAATAGTCGGCTGCTAGGCGTGGTGGAGACAGTCGCAGCCGCTGACGGTCCCCGGGCAAGTTTTCCGTCCAAGTACAGGGTCGCGTGCGCCGACGGGCCTCGGAGCCGTACCGCTGGTGGTACCAGCAGGGGCCGATGGGCTCGTCTTGCAGAGGCCGACGAGGTGAACGGCGTCGACTGGGGGAGCGGGACGCGGACGATCGCGTCGGCAACGTCTGGGCGAAACGGGGTCTCTGTTGGAAGGTGCACGCGATGACAGGACAGACGCTACCATGGCGGAGAGGCGTCCAAAATCTTCGCGCAGTTTTGCTATCGAGTCCCCGGGCGGAGAAGTTGGCTGGACTTGGGCGGATGGTGAAGACGCCGCGGGGGAAACAGCTGAAGGCAAGGGCGGTGCGGCGGGCATGGCTGAGATGGACGGAAGGGAAACCTCCAAGATCTTGTCTGCAAGATCCGCAAGCTCTTGCAACGGCAGAGTCGACGCAGACGCTAGGATGATCTGCACGGTTGTTGGCAGTACGCTCACCACATGGCGAAATTTGTTCAGCTGCGATATTATGCCCCCGAGAGCGAACTGACATTCCACCTGTAGGAACCATACGCCCGGATTGTGGCTCCAGAAGGGCGTCAGCCGCATGGCATAGTGCTGGATTGACGACGGCACTGTGGCATCGTCGGAGGCGGAGGAAGTGGTAGGGGCTGGTGGCTGTGCCATGTACGCTGCAACGTTCAGGTCACCAAACTGTAGGGTACAGAAGGACCAGCAGACAAGGCTGAATACCAAGTGTTTCATGTGGCAGCCAAGCCAACAACTGATCGATGGCACGCGCGCTCGATAGAAATCATGCGCGAGATACGCGTCGTGACGAAACGTCCATGGCGGCGCTCGTCGTCCATTTCCGTCGGCTGCTACAAATATAACATTCTGTACGTACAATGGTTGGCCTTCAGCGTGCTTGTGGTGCAGTTATGTTTTAGTTTTTTTTTAATTGCGTGTTAGCGCCGCGAAGCAACTGTGACTATGAGCGGCGTACAGATGTGGACAGATGGAGAGAGGACAGCAGGAAGCAGTGGGGGACATGGGGGTTAGACTGCGTCCTGAATATCCCTGTCAATTATCATTAATTTGACTAAATTAGATACGCTCTTCACATTGGTCGGGTAATAAAGTGACCTTTACGTGGCAAATTTCCGACTTCAGTTGGCAAAAATTTATATAATTAAACTTACGATACACGGCATTCACATCAGGAGGTGGCCAAAACCTAGTAAGAACAAATGCCGTTGACCGCATGTTTCTAGGTGGTGTAGTTTTTTATCATAATTCAATGACACGTTTTCTGGGACACCCTGTATCTACTTGCTGGCTTGCACTGCGGCCTCCACAGGTGGCGCCGTCACCGTGGAACATTGACGTCTCGCCGAGACGCACTGTCATAGCCGACCCAAGATCGTGTCACTTCCCTACGCCGGGCTGACGAGTCCCAAGTAGGACGAAACAGCTGTACTCGGCTGGGAGTGCACGATCAAATCGTTAGCATATGCTCAACGTGCAGCCATAGAGCATTAGCTATTTTTCCTTTGTATATGTACTTGCTGGCTTGCACTGCGGCCTCCACAGGTTGCGCCGTCACCGTGGAACATTGACGTCTCGCCGAGACGCACTGTCAGAGCCGACCCAAGATCGTGTCACTTCCGTACGCCGTGCTGGCGAGTCCCAAGTAGGACGAAACAGCTGTACTCGGCTGGGAGTGCACGATCAAATTGTTAACATATGCTCAACGTGCAGCCATAGAGCATTAGCTATTTTTCCTTTGTATATGTACTTGCTGGCTTGCACTGCGGCCTGCACAAGTGGCGCCGTCACCGTGGAACATTGACGTCTCGCCGAGACGCACTGTCAGAGCCGACCCAAGATCGTGTCACTTCCCTACGCCGGGCTGGCGAGTCCCAAGTAGGACGAAACAGCTGTACTCGGCTGGGAGTGCACGATCAAATTGTTAGCATATGCTCAACGTGCAGCCATAGAGCATTAGCTATTTTTCATTTGTATATGTACTTGCTGGCTTGCACTGCGGCCTGCACAAGTGGCGCCGTCACCGTGGAACATTGACGTCTCGCCGAGACGCACTGTCAGAGCCGACCCAAGATCGTGTCACTTCCCTACGCCGGGCTGGCGAGTCCCAAGTAGGACGAAACAGCTGTACTCGGCTGGGAGTGCACGATCAAATTGTTAACATATGCTCAACGTGCAGCCATAGAGCATTAGCTATTTTTCCTTTGTATATGTACTTGCTGGCTTGCACTGCGGCCTGCACAAGTGGCGCCGTCACCGTGGAACATTGACGTCTCGCCGAGACGCACTGTCAGAGCCGACCCAAGATCGTGTCACTTCCCTACGCCGGGCTGGCGAGTCCCAAGTAGGACGAAACAGCTGTACTCGGCTGGGAGTGCACGATCAAATTGTTAACATATGCTCAACGTGCAGCCATAGAGCATTAGCTATTTTTCCTTTGTATATGTACTTGCTGGCTTGCACTGCGGCCTGCACAAGTGGCGCCGTCACCGTGGAACATTGACGTCTCGCCGAGACACACTGTCAGAGCCGACCCAAGATCGTGTCACTTCCCTACGCCGGGCTGACGAGTCCCAAGTAGGACGAAACAGCTGTACTCGGCTGGGAGTGCACGCTCAAATTGTTAACATATGCTCAACGTGCAGCCATAGAGCATTAGCTATTTTTCCTTTGTATATGTACTTGCTGGCTTGCACTGCGGCCTGCACAAGTGGCGCCGTCACCGTGGAACATTGACGTCTCGCCGAGACGCACTGTCAGAGCCGACCCAAGATCGTGTCACTTCCCTACGCCGGGCTGGCGAGTCCCAAGTAGGACGAAACAGCTGTACTCGGCTGGGAGTGCACGATCAAATTGTTACCATATGCTCAACGTGCAGCCATAGAGCATTAGCTATTTTTCATTTGTATATGTACTTGCTGGCTTGCACTGCGGCCTGCACAAGTGGCGCCGTCACCGTGGAACATTGACGTCTCGCCGAGACGCACTGTCAGAGCCGACCCAAGATCGTGTCACTTCCCTACGCCGGGCTGGCGAGTCCCAAGTAGGACGAAACAGCTGTACTCGGCTGGGAGTGCACGATCAAATTGTTAACATATGCTCAACGGGCAGCCATAGAGCATTAGGTATTTTTCCTTTGTATATGTACTTGCTGGCTTGCACTGCAGCCTGCACAAGTGGCGCCGTCACCGTGGAACATTGACATCTCGCCGAGACGCACTGTCAGAGGCGACCCAAGATCGTGACACTTCCCTACGCCGGGCTGGCGAGTCCCAAATAGCACGAAACAGCTATACTCGGCTGGGAGTGCACGATCAAATTGTAAACATATGCTCCACGTGCAGCCATAGAGCATTAGCTACTTTTCCTTTGTATATGTACTTGCTGGCTTGCACTGTGGCCTCCACAGGAAATCTCTAGAGCCCTTCAGGAGGCGCTCTCTTTCTGCCGTATTCTCGCTCCGCCGTCGGGTATACTTGGAGGTGGCCTCCCTTTGATTATCGAAACGCATTTTACTGATGCCCCTTCCTTGGACTTCTCACACTGATGACCCACCTTCAAACTGTCGTAGAGTGTCTAATATGAGTTTTCTACAGGGTTGTCAGACTCTACAGTGTATATAATGAGTTTGCTACAGAGTTGTGAGTTTGCAGACAGAGCGGACTACTACGGACGGTATTGTTGTGGGATAAACGGTCAGGTCAACAGAAGTCAGTCACATTGTACTACAGAGACAGTTGCATAACTGAAGTAATAAGGGACTGGCCCTTCAAGCGTCCCTGACCCTATGCACCCCTGAAGAAGGGGCGAGGATACAGCGGAAAGGCCACGCAGACCAACAAATATCATGGGGAGCGTGAGCCCCAAGCTCGCCCTGGGGACGCCTGGGATGGTGAGTAGAACTACTGTGTGAATTTTTCCGGGAGGTGGGGGGGGTATATGTATATTAAGAAAAAAGTAACGAAAGGTTAGCCAGGGAAAGAGCCGGCTTGCTATTTCAAAAAAGGAAAAACGGAAAAGAAAAAGAAAGAAAGAAGGGAAAGGAATTTTTCGGGTTAAATCGGATTCCGCCTAGTGATTTCATTCCGAATCAGTTCGGAACTAACCCGATTGCCCCACGAATTTTGACCACGTACCAAGTTGTGTCACGTATTATTTGTTACGCCAAATGCAGGATGCAAACAAGCTGATGTAATCGTGGCAAGGGCAACATAACTTTGAGTCTGAGGGCAACGACGAGGCAGGATGGACGAAGCAGAGGTGTCGAGCTCGCTCGAGAAAGCGTTACCATAAGGGAGCTGCCATCCGTTGGTCATGGAAGGAGTTGCCTTCCGTTCGCTGCTTCATTCCGCTAAGCTTGACGTGCTCATTTTCCTAAATTCATCACTTACTATCGGTATTCGGCATACTATATGTGCGTATCTCATACGTATTTGTTACACAAATAAACAGTGAATATTGTACATTCACTTGCGGTCTTTCTGTGTGCTGTCGTTCGTTCGTCATTTTATTATCACGAAACTCGACAGACCAGAGCACGGACTGGCGAGTGGTTTCGTTTTATTCAGTTCTACTTGTCGTTGGTTCGCAGAGCAGAATGAGGATGACAGTTAACTGTGTGTATTACTCTTGGGTTGCTGTTATCTACGGAAATACGTACATGCCTATATTCGTTACGATTTATTGATTTCGCTCGCAAAGGATACAAACGCCGCTTCAACACGTCATTGGCGGTGAACATGTTCATCCGTGCCGGTGAAAAGCAAAGGGTTGGCAGTGTCGCAAAGGATCTCACAGGTAAGATATATAAGATATATAACATATAAGATAAGATTCACATTTGATATGACAACGTTTATGTTGTGATACTAGAGAGTTTTAGTTCAGCGTACGCTATCAACTTTACGTACGTAAGGGATTGCGTTGATTGTTAATGCCCATAAGAGAAAGGGAGCTTTGCGCATTGCGCAGAACCAACAAAGCTATCTTTTATGTGCGCAATATCGATAACGTACGATGTACTAAACCTCTCTACTGATAGCACTACTCAGCTCTGCACGCACCCGAAAGCGTCGTACGTACTCAACGCAATTACGTGGCTTGCCTCGCTTTCTTCCCTGGACGTCCCGTTCCCTCCATCGGCCCGTTTCGCCGTTTGTTATCCCGCGTGACTGCACAGGGTTGGTAACAAACGGAGCAGCTCGGCTGTATTTAGGGGTCAGAAATTCGTCCGCTAACACAGTCCATGACCAGCGGATGACTGCGCCTGGGCGGTCACCACTCGGGGATAGGAGAATCTCATTCACGGCGCGGCATGTCTGTTCTCTAGAGCCCTCCTATATTACCTCTGGGCGAAGTGTATGTTCCTTCGTCCGTCCTGCATGCATCGTCATCGCCCTCAGACTCAAGGTCATGTTGCCTCTGCCAAGTATTATTTACAATAATAATAATAATCGGGGGTTTATGAGGGTTTACGTCGCGAGACAACTGGAGCCACGCCACAGCAGTCGGTCTGTGGGTTGCCTTTGCCCAGCTGAGGGTTCTTTAAAGGGACCGAAAAGTGAATACAAACCTATCGAAACTTTATGTTCAGCAAAAAGCTTGAGCCTTCAAAAGTTCAAATATCAAAGAACTCCGCTGAAATCGCTGTAGTTTTTCTGTGATCAAATTTTCCATAATTGCATGTCCAGGGACCTAGTAGGAAACCGAACAGTCTGTCAACAATTGCATCACCCCGCGCCATCTGTCGAGGACGCATGTAATACGCGTGCTTCCGGTCGCTAATCCGGCGAAAAGGAAAATGGTAGTGGACACTTGTGACCACTTTTTACGCCGAGAATGTCGAGCCTCTTGAACATGAGTGCGCTGGAATTCCGCATTCGAGAACTGTCGTTCACAGAACTTCTGTTCGTGCGTTAGCGTGCTGGAAAGTGTGTGCCACTGGTGTGTGCTTCGCAGTAGAAGATTCCTCGTCCAGAGATTAACCGGAGTCACATTCGTCTTCACCAGTAGCTCATCGTGCCATGAACATCGACTGCTTTGTGAAATTTCCATGTATCAGGGAGAAGCACTTGTGTAAGCCGAAACAAGCGCTGTTTTTTTCGTCGTGCAGATGTTCATGTGTGAAATGCAAACCGACGGATACCACGGTTTTTGCTGCCAAGAGGTAGATAATGCGCATGGAAAGCGGACAGACAATTGGATCAGAACTAACGAATATTTCGAAATACTGTGCCTTGGCACCGAAGTACTGCAAGTGTCTTTGACATACATCGAGAAACTGAAGAGCATTGCTACATACCCGATAGCGCCGTGTGGTCTTTACACGCTACTTGAACGGCAAACTGGACGGAAAATCCTTATTTCTGCAGGTAATTCCGTTATATCACATGTCGGCCATTCACAAGAAGGATATGGGGTGCTCCGAGAAAATACAATAGAAAGTACTCCACTGGATCTCGATCTACGTCGTGCTTGCTATTTGGGATGCTTTCCCATCAGTGCGCAGACTTGTAGAAATGTTGATGTCAGCAAATTTTCATTTCTTGCTTGCTGCAAGTCTTTCTCGTTGCATTTTCTTTGCTGTCACAGCATGATTATTAGTTCGTTCCTGG